>NC_091451.1:22462749-22785928 GCF_964237555.1 Oryctolagus cuniculus | reverse complement strand
GAACCCCGCCCTCACCCCCTCCTGCCACAGCCACTCCTGGTGGCCACGCACAGGCCCCCAAGACACCGGGAGGGCTTCACCACAGAACAAACAGAGGGGCCCTGCAGACAGCCAGCCATTCGCAGGATTCTGCATGTAGGCCTCCCTCCTCCCCAAACCTGGCTGTTGCCATGACAACCGCCTCCCACCTAGCCAGGGCTGGCTGAGGGCATCCCGGTTAACCCCTTCCTGCACAGCAGGGCCATTAGAACACCTGTCCACGTGTGGCCTGGATGCTCCACATGCTGATGTCCAGAGATTCGGTGGCCCAGGGCCCGAGATGCATGGGCTGTGTGAAGACTGCAGTAGGCCTTGTGAGGCTCAGCTTACCCTCCTGCCATATGGATGCGACAGTGTGGTCGGAGCCTCGGCGCTCGGCGCCAGTCCCTCTGGCCTTGGTTCGTGCTCCCGCCTAGGAGGAGCTGGGGTCAGTGTCACGTGTACATGGCCAGTTTGTCCACTCCTGCGAGGCAGGGCCCCCGAGGCCCTGTTAGGGGAAGGCACACACAGTCACAGACACAGAACTGTGATTCATCTGGAGAAAAGGAAGCCCACAGCAGCTCAAACTACCAGGCCCGGAGGTTGCCCCGGGAGACGCCCGTCAGACAGCCCATTCATTCCACCTTGAGCTCAGCCTAGCAGCCTGGGTACTGTCCGCTGCTGCCAGCGCCCAGCCAGCAGAAAGGCCCCTGGGGAGGGGCCATCGGAGTCAACAGACAGGGCCGAATCGATGGCCAGTGTTCGCTGAGAGTCCGTTAGGGGCCAGAGCGAGAAATGGAAACAAGGCCACTGTCCCCACACCTGCCGCTGGCCGGGCCTCGCTGGCTTCTCCTCCCTGTGGCTCACCTCTCAACCCTGTGCTCCCTCCAGTCTCAGGGCTTCTGCACCTGCACAGCAGGTACCTCTGCCCGAAATGTTCACACAGGGTTGTCCTCAGTATCCGCCGGGGTCGGGCTGGGGGGGTGGTGGTCCCAGGCCCGCTGAAGATACCGAAACCCACGGACGCTGGAGCACCTTGCGGGAAAGGGGGTAGAGTTTGCGTGTTACCCACACGTCCTCTGCTTACTTCAAATCACTTCCAGATTTCTTGTGACGCCAATACAATACAAATGCTATGCAAATGTTTTACTCTTATGTTATTTATTAAATTTTATTTATTCATTCATTTTTATTTATTTGGAAGGCAAAGAAGTAGAGACACAGAGAGAGCTTCCATCTATTGTTGGTTCACTCCCCAAATGTCTGCAGCAACCAGGGCTGGGCCAGGCCAGAGACAGGAGCCCAGAAGTGAACCCAGATCTCTCATGGGGGTGGGAGGGTGGCAGGGTGGCAGGGGCCCAAGTACTTGAGCCATCATCTACTGTCTCTCATGGTGCTCATTTTCAGGAAGCTGGAGTTGGGAGCAAGCCAGCACTTGAACCCAGGACACTGATATGGGATGCCAGCGTACGAAGCAGCATCATTTTTTAAAAGATTTTTTTTTGTCAGAGTTTCAGAGAGAGGACAAGATAGATAAAGAGGGAGAGGTCTTCCATCCTCTGGTTCACTTCCCAGATGGTTGCCATGGCCAGCGCTGGGCCAGACTGAAGCCAGGAGCCAGGAGCTTCTTCCAGGTCTTTCCCATGTGGGCGCAGGGGCCTATGGACTTGGACCATCCTCCACTGCTTTCTCAGATGCATTAACAGGGAGCTGGATCAGAAGTGGAGCAGCTGGAACATGAACCAGCAACTGGCACCCCTATGGGAGGCAAGCATCTCAGGGGGGCTTTACTTGCTACGCCGCAATGCTGGCTCCCTCGAGCAGCACCTTAACCGCTGCACCAAACTCCCACCCCATGTGGCTTAGAGAATAATGGCAAGACAAGAAGTCTGTCCAGCGTCAGTATAGCTACCAATCACTTGAACCATCACCTCTGCCTCCCAGGGTCTGCATTAGCAGGAAGCTGGAGTCGGGAGGTGCAGGCAGGCAGGAAACCGAGGTGTTCCTGTGTGGACTACTCCCTGGTGGCTGAACTGCTGTGCCAAATGCCCGCCCCTCCACGAGCTTTGTCAAGTGTTCTTGTGTTTTCCTTGAGCGGGCATTGGTGGAATTAACAGCTCTCCAGATTGCGCTGGTTCCTTTCCACAGAGAGCGGCATTTAGAAACCAGGGCGTGGAGCCGCTGCAGGTGCTCCTGTTTCTGTAGCTTTCTCACAGCAGGACGGCGGCTCAGGTCGTCCCAGCCTGGCATTCAGCTCTTCTTCTCCTGGCCCCTCTTCTACTCCACCAGGGGCCAAACCCAGGCGTTACCACCCCAGCCTTCTCCCCAAGCCAGCCTGCATGGCCCTCTGTCCTGTCTCCCCTGCCCACGGGGGCCAGAGTCCCCCCAGTGTGTCAGCTGCAGACTCGGGGGTTCCCACCACGCCAGCTTGCTGCACGGCCGGGGGGGTTCTCCTGGTTTCTGTCCTTGCAGGCCCTTCTTTGTCTTGTATTGGGTGGGAGACAGGAAGCTCCTCCGTGGCTGGAGAAAGTCTTGAAGCGCTCTCTCAGGGAGCACAGAATCCCATTTCTAAGGGTCAGAAGGCTCCGGGTCATGGCTAATTGGCTGAGTTTTTCTTTCTCTGTATTCTCTAAACTAACGGTGCAGACAATCGATAGCGTTTTCGATTCGATGACACAGATCACACCTAGTTATCCTTCAAAATGGAGCTCACAGCACTGCCTACCCCACACGCACTTTTTCTCCGCCGCACACACAGTCAATAGATTGGGGGTCGCTGTGGGCTAACCGCCACCTAATCGCCCTGGGAGGACGCAGCCCGGCCCTCTGTCTGTCTTGCACCCACAGCTGTGTCTTCAGAGCCAGGCTTAGCCAGCTGCGGAATGAGGCTTTGTGGAATAAACGACTGGATGGGTTCCATCCTGCCAAGGCCGCGAGTGCAGATGGAGATGACTCCCTATGCCTACCTTACAGATGGGGACACTGAGGCTTACTCACATGCCCACCGTGGCGGAAGTGAGTCTCAGGCCGAATTTGTCTGATTCTAGTGTCTGCGCAGAAGGTTTTGGGGCAGGAATGGTTTTCATGGAGAAGTGACCTGAGCTTGGATTCCGGCCACGGGGCCGGGTTTGAAATTGGGACAGCACCAGCAGGACGCGGGACAGGCCACAGAACAAGGCCATGCAGGTCCGGCCTCGAGGGTTGGTTTCTGCTTTGCTGTGTTCCTCCTGGACGCCAAGACCACCCTGCTACTCTAACTGGCCGGGCTCTGCCTGACCCCAGGCAAAGCTCCACCCCGGCCTGGCTTCACCAACCGGCTTGGGCCCCGCGGTGGGGCCTCCTCTGGCAGGGAGCACATTTCTCTCCAAGGCTTGGCTGCCCCTGGGCAGGCCCAGCAGCCAGTGGGGATGGGGGGGGGGGGCGGGAGAGGTAACAGCTTCCACTTTGCACGCAGGCACACAGCGTCTCAGGGGCCTTGAGTGCCCCGCGGAGGGTAAGGATGGGTTTCTCCAGCTACACAGTGGGCAGATGACTGCCCGGGAGGATGACACAGGGGTTTCCGGCTCTGCAGGCAGCGGCCGCCTCCCCCATTGTCCTCCCCCGGGGAGGAGCTTTCAAACGCTCGCCCTTGGACTTGCTGAGTCACAGCACAGTCCTCACTCCTATTCCAAAGGCCCCCATCACATCCCCCTCACCCAGTCCTGAGACACCGTGCACCTGTCCCCCCAGTCTGAGAAGGTCCAGGCCAGGAAGCAGGTGGGCCTTGCACAAGACGAGGAGAGCGTGTTCGGAGATGACTTCAGAGGCACTGCAAAGAACGTTTCCTCTCCTAAACCGATCTCCGTCCCAGAAACACCACGAGTTGTAATAAGCACTCACGCCTGCCAGGTGTCCCACCCGATCCCTGCTCCTGGGGAGGAGCCGTGGCAGCTGGCAGGGAGAGGGCGCAGTGGCCGAGGTGGGGCAGGACCAGCAGTTCTTAGGCAGCCTCTGGTGGGCACCACCTCCGGCCTCCCCTCCCGTTCTATCTGCCTTGAGCACATCCATGTCTCAACGAAATCCTCACAGGTGCGAGGGGCTGTGTGTGCCTCCCAAATGCCTTTGTGTGCTCAGGCAGGTGTAAGGTTCCAGGCAGGCTCTCACGGGGGCCTCAGCTGTGATGGGAGTGGGCTCAAGTGCCCGGAGATGGACAGTTCAATGTGCTCATTAAAGATGGCCTGAAAGTGAGCTGTGCACCTGCTTAGAACACACACAGCTCCCCAGAGCTCCCACCCACATTCACCTGCAGCCACAGTGCCCCTTCTCCCAAGGTGGCAGCCATCAGTCGTCAGCCCATGAGCGGCCCAGACCTTGGCCATCTGTGTCATTGTAGCCTCACATGTATAGGCACCCCCCCCCCAGCACACACACACGGGATCCAGCCCCCAGGCCACTGGGCTCTCCAAAGCAGGCACCCACAGAGACAGAAGGAGGACACTGTGTTGCTGATGCCTGTGTCTCCGCAGGTGTCCCACCCCTACATCTACTCCTGGAGGAGGAGCTGTGACAGCTGGCATAGCCTCTCCAAGTGATAGAATTAGGAGTTCGGGTCTTTGATGAGGTGGGTAGGGGATGGGCTAAGCCCCAGGGAACGCTCTTGCCCATGAATGCAGTGAGAGAGCCCCATTTGTGGACTGGAAAGGTGAACCTGCTGGGTCTGGGTCTCGAACTGCCCAGCTTCCAAAACCATAGTAAACACATTCCCAGTTTATTTTATTTTATTTTATTTTAGTTTATTTTAAGATTTACTTATTTGTTTGAAAGGCAGAGTTGCAGAGAGACAGAAAAAGAGAGAGAGAGAGAAGGAGAGAGAGAGACAGTGCGAGAGAGCGAGCTTTCTTCTATTCACTGGTTCACTCTCCACCTGCCCACAACAGGCAGGCCTGGGCCAGACTGAAGGATCCAGGAACTCCATCCAGGTCTCCCACATGGGTGGCAGGGGCCCCAGTACTTGAGCCATCATCCACTGCCTTCCCAGGGGTATTAGCAGGGAGCTGGATCAGAAGCCGAGCAGCTGGGACTTGAACTGGCGCTCTGACATGGGATGCTAAGTGCTAATTGGTGGCTTAACCTGCTGTACCACAAGGCTGGCACCAGCGTCACTCTTACCCTCTGTTTTGTGCAAGAAACCCAAAGACCAAGAAAGCCATTGTGAACAGCTGTGAGAGAGAGAAAGGCTGGCATTTAAAGTTCATTCACGGACAAGCATTTTTTAAAATATTTTTTTCAAGATTTATTTTATTTATTTGAAAGGCAGAGTTACAGAAAAGAGGGTCACACACACACACACACACACACAGCTCTTCCAAATGACTGCAACAGCCTGAGCTGGGCCAGGTTGAAGCCTGGAGCCTGGAATGCCATCTAGGTCTTCCTTGTGGGTGCAGGGCCCAAGAACGTGGGTCATCTCCCACTGCTTTCCCAGGTGCATTAGCAGGGAGCTGGATGGGAAGTGGAGCAGCCGGGATTTTAATCGCTGGCCATACTGGATGCCGGCATCACAGGCAGCAGCTCCACCCACTGCACTACAGTGCCAGCCCCATGGACACGGCATTTAGATTAGCAGTCAAGCCTCTGGCTGGGATGCGTGTCAGAGGGCCTGGGCTTGGGTTCCGGCTCTGCTCCTGGTTCCAGCTTCCTGCTAATGTGCACCCTGGGAGGCAGCAAATGACACCCTACATACTAGGGCCCCTGCCACCTACCTGGGCGACCTGGATTGGGTTCCTGGCTCCTGGCTTTAGCCTGGGTTGGGGGCACGTGGAGATGGAGTCTGAGGATGGAAGTTCTGTCTGGCTGTTTCTTGGCGTCTCAAATAAATGTAAAAACAAATGAATAAGCCGGCGCCGCGGCTCAATAGGCTAATCCTCCACCTTGCAGCGCTGGCACACCGGATTCTGTACCGGTTGCCCCTCTTCCAGGCCAGCTCTCTGCTGTGGCCAGGGAGTGCAGTGGAGGATGGCCCAAGTGCTTGGGCCCTGCACCGCATGGGAGACCAGGAGAAGCACCTGGCTCCTGGCTTTGGATCAGTGTGGTGCACCGGCCACAGCGCGCTGGCCGCAGTGGCCATTGGAGGGTGAACCAACGGCAAAAGGAAGACCTTTCTCTCTGTCTCTCTCTCTCACTGTCCACTCTGCCTGTCCAAAAAAAAAAAAAAAAAAAAAAAAAAAAAAGAATAGAGCTCATTGGGTGCCTTTACGCAGCAGGCATTATTGTGCATCTACTACATGTGTGCCAGGCCCTGGGGACACAGACGAGACGCATTTGCTCTCACGGAGGCTCCGACTATAGAGAGCAGAGGCCTGCTTCTGTCTTCCTGCCCCGGTTGGTGGCTGACAGTTGTCCCTGGCGAGGCTGGGAACAGAGGTAGAATTCAGCGGCTGCTGGTTGAACATTTGTTCTCTGCCAGGCCCCTTCTCAGCTGTGGCCTGGCTCTCCACCTGTCCCAGAGCCTCTGGGCCCTCCCCGCACCAGCTGCCGCAGCCCAGCCGTTCTTGCCTCTCGCCCCATCTGTGGCACGTGCTGCAGGCCCCAGGTGTCCCTGGAAGAACTTGCCTGAGGCATCATCCCAGCCTGCCATGACTGCTTGGGGGCCCTGGGCCAGGTCACTGGGGGACCATTCCAGCTTGAGAGCTTGGGCTGAGAGTCTCGGGGGAAGGCCCAGGGATATATCCCCTGCTGTGGCCTGGAGCTGTTAGGTCCACAGTGGTGGGCCTGGGGGCTTCTGAACAAGAATTGGGACCTCCAAGGCAGGTAGGAGGGGATAGAAATGAGGCCAGTAGGGCCCAAAGATGGATGTGATTGTGGAGCCAATACACACTCCGGGCTGAAGGTAGGAGCTAGGAACTCAACCCACGTCTCCCACGTGGGTGGCAGGAACCCAGTTACTTGACCCAACACCGCTGCCTCCCAGAGTCCACATGAGCACGAAGCTGGAGTCAGGAGCCAGAGCCGGGGTAGAACCCAGGGGCCTCAGATGGGATCTGGATGTCTTAACCACCAGGCCAAATGTCTGCCCCCACTCAAGAGGATTTTTTGTTGCAAAAAAAACAGGTTTTAATATGTAGAAAAGGTATATGATGATAAAACTACCCATGGATTTTAATTTTTTGGCACCCAAACAAATTCATATTTAAATTCCACTTTCCCATGAACTTTCTGGCATTCCTCAACGTATGGAATCAGCTTCTGTGTACACATACTGTGTAGTGCTTCTCACTGTGGTTACACATTGGGAAGGCCTGGGAAGTCACAAAACCCCACTGTTCAGGCCACCCTCCGGTTAAAAGAAGTCAGAGGGGTCGGAGTTGTGGCACAGTGGGTTAAGCCTCCCGCAGGTTCCTCCTGGCTGCTCCACTTCTGATCCAGCTCTCTACTAATGCACCTGGGAAAGCAGTAGAAGATGGCCCAAGTGTTTGGGAGAAGCTCCCGGCTCCTGGCTTTGGCCTGGCCCAGCCCTGGCTGTTGCAGCCATTTGGGGAGTGAACCAGAGGATGGAAGACCTCTTTATCCTCTTTTCTCTCTCTCTCTCTTTCTCTCTCTCTCTGTCACTCTGCTTTTCAAATAAATAAAAAGAAATCTTGAAAGAAAGAAAGAAAAAGAAAGGAAGGAAGGAAAGGAAGAAGAAAGAAGGAAACCAGAGTCCCTAGGGTAGGAGTCAGGTAACACGGTTTGTACCTGTCCCCCGAGGAGCAAGGCGCTGGCGTGGAAATGGCAGCTTTGCCGATGGGGCTGCGCTGCTGAGCAGTGAACCAGAGTGCGTGCGGACTCTGAAGTTGTAGAGGGACAGAGCTGGTGCTGGGAGGAATGCAGGTGGCAAACAGGTCGAAGGCTAGGCCTGGCCTGGTGTTCACGCCGGTAAACTAGACCGCTGGGCAAGAGCACCTCTGGAGCCCACCCAGCCCTTAGAATGTGCACAGCAGAGGCCGGGCCCACACCAGAGGCTGGCATGTGCACAGCAGAGGCCGGGCTCACACCAGAGGCTGGCATGTGGGCCTCGAGCTCCCAGCTGCTTCTCCGTGGATGATGGGCAAAAACCCTGCCCAGCTCCTCCTGGGTGCAGCCCGTGGCCGGTTTGAGCAGCTGGCCACGGGGATTAGGGAGGGTTTGGAGAGGCTCTGCAGTCTGAGGTCCCAACACAGCAAAGGGTAGAAGGAGCGGGAGGAGGAGGTGAGGGACGAGGGACTGTTGGCCAATGGATGCTTGGGCCGTGAAAAGTTCATTTGTTAATTACTGATTGTTTTAAAGATTTAATTATTTACTTGGAAGGCAGAGTTACAGAGAGGCAGAGGCAGACAGAGAGAGAGGTCTTCCATCCACTTCACTCCCCAAATAGCCGGAGCTGCGCCGATCTGAAGCCAGGAACCAAGAGCTTCTTCCGGGTCTCCCATATGGGTGCAGGGGCCCAAGGACTTGGGCCATCCTCTACTGCTTTCCCAGGCCATGGCAGAGAACTGGATCAGAAGTGGAGCAGCCGAGTCTTGAACCAGCAGCCATATGGGATGCTGGCACCACAGGTGGCAGCTTTACTTGCTACGCCACAGCGCCGGCCCCTAACTACTAAATTTTTTAAAAACGAGGGCAGGTGTTGTGGCCCAGTGAGTTAAGTTGCTGCTTGGGACACTTGCATCCCATGCAGAGGGCCTGGGTTCAAGTCCTGGATCTGCTTCTGATCCAGCTTCCTGCTAATGCACACCCGGGGAGGCAGCAAATGATGGCCTAAGTGATTACATCCCTGCCACCCACTGGAGGGACTTGGAAGGAGTTCCAGGCTCCTGGCTTTGGCCTGGCACTGGCTGGGCTGTTGTGGGCATTTGAGGGGATGAACCAGCAGATAGACAATCTCCCCTCTTTTCCTCTCTCTGTCTTGGAAATAAAATGAAAACAAATACAATTTTCAAAATAATTGTAGAATGGGGCTGGTGCTGTGGCACAATAGGTTAATCTCCTGTGGGGCCAGCATCCCATGTGGGCACCAGTTCTGGTCTTGACTGCTCCTCTTCCGGTCCAGCTCTCTGCTGTGGCCTGGGGGGGCAATGGAGGATGGCCCAAGGCCTTGGGCCCCTGCACCTGTGTGGGAGACCCAGAAGAAGCTCTTGGCTTCAGATTGGCGCAGCTCCAGCCATTGCAGCCATTTGGGGGGTGAACCGGCGGACGGAAGACCTTTCTCTCTGTCTCTCCTCCCCACTGTCTGTAACTCTGACTTTCAAATAAATAAAAAAAATCTTTAAAAAAATAATTGTACAAAACTTAAACTCATGGGTCATACGCATGTATTATTTTGCAGCTTCTTTCTGAACCAGCATAGCAGGCTGCATCCTCTGTGCCTGTCCACAAATCACAGCTCGGGTAATTCTTTTTTTTTTTTTTTTTTTTCAAAGATTTATTTATTTATTTTGAAAGGGAGAGTTACAGGGGCCGGCCTTGTGGCGTAGCGGGTTAACGCCCTAGCCTGAAGCGCCGGCATCCCATGTGGGTGCTGGTTCGAGTCTTGGCTGCTCCACTTCCAATCCAGCTCTCTGCTATGGCCTGAGAAAGCAGTAGAAGATGGCCCAAGTCCTTGGGCCCTTGCACCACGTGGGAGACCTGGAAGAAGCTCCTGGCTCCTGGCTTCAGATCAGCGCAGTTCCGGCCATTGCAGCCAATTGGGGAGTGAACCACAAGTTGGAAGACCTCTCTCTCTGCCTCTCCTCTCTCTGTGTAACTCTGACTTTCAAATAAATAAATAAAATCTTTAAAAAAAAAAAAAAAGAAAGGGAGAGTTACAGAGAGGCAGAGAGAGAGAGAGAGAGAGAGAGAGAGGTCTTCCATCCGCTGGTTCACTCCCCAAGTGATCGCAACAGCTGGAGCTGGGCTGATCCAAAGCCAGGAGCCAGGGCTTCTTCCGGGTCTCCCATGTGGGTGCAGGGGCCCAAGGACTTGGACCATCTTCTACTGCTCTCCCAGGCCACAGCAGAGAGCTGGAGCAGAAGTGGAGCAGTTGGGACCCGAACTGGAACCCAATGGGATGCCGGACTGCAGGTGGCGGCTTTACCTGCTATGCCACTGTGCCAACCCCTCCTGTATTCCCTTTGACACTGGGTAGAATTCCACCACCTGTAATCACTTCTCAGGAATGCTGCAGCTGGTGGACCTGGTCAGGTAGCCCTGAGAACGCATGGAGGAAAGAGGAATGGTTAGTTCTGAGAACACGTGCCTCCTTCCATGGGTGGATTATACCCAGTTGTCCCCCCAAAGCCTTCAGAGCCTTAGAACTCAGCTGGCCTAGGCATTACTAACCCTTGCATTTTCCCCAGTGTGCATGGAGACTATGAACAGGGCTTACAGCCTAGGTAAACAGTGGGGCAACGACTCTGAAATCCCCTGGGTCTCTCCTTGGGCCTCAAGTCTGCCGCCTCCCCAGGTGAGATAAAGTGGGGAGGAAAACGGAGGTGATTTCTGGCCAGCAATGAGCAAGCAGGTAGAAGACCAGGAAACCCTGGCTGGGGCTGCCACCCTGGAGGTGGCTGTGGGGCCGAGTTTGATGGTGGCCAAAGGGACGTGAAGGTAGGAGGTGGGCACCGTGTCACAGCGGGTTAAGCCACCACATCTGGGGAGTGAACCAGTAGATAGGAGATCTCTTACTCTCTCCATCTTTCCCTCTCTTTCTGTAACTCTGCCTCCTAAATAAATAAATAAATATTTAAAAATAAATAAAACGACCATGGCTGACACTCCTACTCCCATCATGCACCTGACTCCATGACACTTTTGATTTTTCAACAAAGGGCAGGGAAATGGGTGATACTCAAGCCCAGCCCCAAACTCCAGGTAAACCCTGCCCCAGACACCACCTGCTAAGCCTCCAGATCATGTAAAAGGGTCACACCCCCCCCAACCTCCCGAGCACAGCCCGCGCTCCAGCACACCTGCACACCCTCTCCCGTGTGTGCTTACACTGTGCATGCAAATCCATCTTTTTTTCCTGCTAACCTCTGCCTGGGTCCTTGAATTTTTTTCTTTTATCAGAGACAAGAACCTGAGTGCAGCCATTCCACGAACAAACAAACGCGAGGCCCACCTGACGGACTGCGACCTCGCCTCTCAGGGTCCCCACAGCCCTGCCTCACTGCTCCCTTTGTCTCCGGATTCCACTCTGTGCTTGCTCCCTCCCCCTTTCTTTCTTTTTTCTTTCTTTAATTTATTTATTTGAAAGTCAGAGTCACAGAGAGAGGAGGAAAGCCACAGAGAAGGGGGTGTCTTTCATTTGCTGATTTACTCCCAAGTGGCTGCCAAGGCCAGGACTGGGCCAGACTGAAGCCAGGAGCCAAGAGCTCTGGATCACCCACATGGGTGCAGGAACCCAAGTACTTGGACCACCTTTCGCTGCTTATCCAGGCTGTTAGCAGGGAGCTGAATTAGAAGTGGAGCAGCTGGGACTCAAACCCGTACCCATATGAGATGCTGGCATATCAGGCAGTGACTTAACCTACTGTGCCACACTACCAGGCCCTGCTCCCTCCACCTCACCACAGTTCTAGGGTCTTCCTGCATAGGACAATAAGGCTGCCACAATTCCAGATCTCCATCCTCAACCCACATTCTCTGAGAGACAGCAGAATGTGTCCTCCGTAGCTTGTAGATTCTATGGGCTGTGTTCATCTGCCAGTCGCTGGTTCTGCAGCCTTGGCTCGACCTGGCCACTCTAGCTGCATAATTAGGTCATTGACTAGAAGGACAGAGAGGACCTCAGGCTCTCCTCCTGTCTTAGAGTTCTGTGACTGAGGGTGGCGTGGCCCAGGAGGCACAGGGTGGCAGGAAAGGGCCCATAGAATGGGAGCCACGCAGCTGCTGGGCCTCTCCTGGGCTGGCTCCGAGCTGGTGGAGGGCTGGACAGGCCCCTGTGCTCCTCTTCCGATCCAGCTCTCTGCTGTGGCCTGGGAAGGCAGTGGAGGACGGCCCAAGTGCTTGGGCCCCTGCACCCATGTGGGAGACCTGGAAGAAGCTCCTGGCTCTTGGCTTCGGATCGGTGCAGCTCTGGCCGTTGTGGCCATCTGGGGAGTGAATGAGCAGATGGAAGACCTTTCTCTCTCCCTCTCTGTCTCTGTAACTCTGACTTTCAAATAAATAAAATAAACCTTGTTCAAAAATGAAGGAGAGCCCACAGGAGAGGACCTGGGGCCCATGCAGCGCTTGTGAGCTGCCCCGGGCTGCTGCTGCCCTGGCCTACTGTTCCCAGACTCAGAACAGAACTGGTTTTCGTCACTTTCTCCCTCTGCCACCACCACTGAAACTGCTCTCACTTCTGCTCTTCCTTGTGTTCAACCTCAGTCGGGCTTTTCTGTCTGCAGCTGCCCGGCCTCCCAGCCCAAGCCACCACCTGGCTCCCAGGTGGCCACTTCTGCCGGCTGCTGCTGGGTGTCCGGGCCTCGGCGGGGCTCCTTGTCTGCCTGCGGCCGCCGTGCTGCCTTTCTCCACTGTGTCCAGGCCTTCCTGCCCTCCCACCATCCCACTCTACACCTCGTCTTCAATGCCACCTGCATGCAGGTGGATCTCTACCCCAGACCCCTGTTAGGGGTCAGAGCACTGTGGTCAATGGCCTTGTGTTCCTCAGACACCTGGAACGCCGCCTCTCTCTCTCTCTCGCTCTCCGTCTCTCCTGTCCACTGTTCCTCCTGTAACGAACAGAAGGGAGTGAGCATTCATGTGGAACCTGAGGCTCACCCTCACCTCTCTTTCTCACCTCTCCACCCACCCAACGCTGTGTTCTGTCTCCCGGCCATCCACATCTTTCCATTGCACCTGCCAGCCTCTGGCTGGTCTGTGTCCACTCTGGGCACCAGCAGAGTGGCTTAAGACCCTTCAATGGCTCCCCAGCACCCTCGGGGCAAAATCCTCATGGCGTAGCAGGCCTTTTCACCTCTCCTTAGATCTTTGGGGACCCCAGCCCCGGCACTACCTCCCACTCTGTACCAACTTCACCAAAATGCACCACCCGCCAGGCTGTTTTGTCTTTGCCAGGCGCTTCCTATCTTTACCTGGCTAAGGCTGGATCCAAGCCACCCTTCAGGGGTTGGTCCGGACCTCTGTCCCTCAAGGGCACCTCTTTCGGCTCCCCGAGGCTGCCTTCTCTGTCCCTCTCTGCCGGCCTCTCTAACGCCGGGCCTTTGTCCACTGTTGTCGGCTGTCTGTCTGAGTGTATCTCTGTGTCGCAGGCTTCTAGAAGCTTGGATGAACAGAACTTAGTCTTGCTGTGATTTTACACCTAGAGCCTGGGACAGAAGGCGTTGGGGACTGTTGTTGGATCAACCCTTGGCCCACAGGGTAAAGCCCAGGGCATCATCCTGGCAACCCTTTGAGAAAAGGCCAGAGTTCTGAGCTCCCCAGGGGAGAAGCTGCCGGAGAAGTGAGAGTGATAGGAAAGTGAAAGTACAGCCGGGAGCAGAGGCGAGAACCCAGGCGGTGAAGTCTGGGGAGGCGGGGCTGGGCTTGAGGGAGGTGGGGGCTGCCACTGTGGGCAGGGAGTCGAGCCTGACAGAAAAGGAGAAAATGTGTTTTGCAATTAGTCAGTGCTGCCCCGGGGTGAGGCTGGGAGTTTCCCTGCAGGTGGGTCGACTGGATTTGCAAAGAGACCAGCAGGGGCTAACCTGGGGCGGGGGCGGGGAGGAACCAGGGGACTGGGACCGCAGCGGGGCTTCCGCCCTGACCCTGGTGGCTTTCTAGCTTTTTCTTGGTCCAGCTGCGTGGTCGCCAAGATTCTGTCTACTGCAGAAAGTGGGAGGAAAACACATCCACAGAAGCCTTCTTCCCAGGGACCCAAGCGCCTTGCCCAGCTCCTGCTGCCACCCACTGTGTCGCAGTGACCAGTAAGGGGACAGGATGCCACCTGCCACTCAATCCAAGGATCTGGATCAACACACACTGCAGAGGTTCTCGGGAACCATGAGGATATTCCAGAGATGGTGAAGCTGGGAAAAGTCACCCGCCTGCCTTCCCCCCGTGAAAGGAGCAAGAAGGACTGGAGTCCACTGAGGTGTGAAGGGCTGGCAGAGTGAAGGTCAGGGTCAAGGTCGACTGTTGCCCCTCAGATACTGGGGGGGAGGCTGGCTTCAAATGTTAGGACAGAGACCCCCCCCATCACACACTCGCAAACGGTGCACTTCACGTCTTCATCCGTCTGCTTTCCAGAACTGTAGCTTTCACACGTCTGAAATCATGACTCACCCTGAGAAACGCATTTCCCATCTCAGCCCATTACTCAGACAAGCACCGATGCGCAGAGATGGGTGCGGAAGCATTGCAGACTGCACGTCCCTTTGGACGGTGTGCAACCTACACGTATATTTTTTTTCATTCCTATTCTGTTTCCTCTTTTTTTTTTTTTTTTTTAAATAAAATTGGGGTGTGAGTTTGGCATAGTGGTTAGGACGCCACTTGAGATGTATGGGAGTGCCTGGGTTGGAGTCCCGGCTCCATTCATGCTCTCGGGCACCGTGAGAGCAGCAGGCGGTGGTCCGCGTGCTTGGGTCCCTGCTACCTACAGAGGAGATCTGGATGAGTTCCCAGTTCCTGGCTTTGGCCTGCATTGGACATAGCGGCAGTGAATCTCTTGCATCCATGCATGCTCTTTGGTAACGGAAAAGCTCCGTTCTGGAAAAGCTGTGTGCTCTGCAGGGTTTTCCACCCCAGCTGGAATTTGGCCCCGTTCTCCTGGGGAGGCCCCCTTCTGGGTTCTCCTCACTCAGGCGTGCTACCCACCAGCTTCAGGTTCCACACCTGCTCTCAACAGGCTTCCTCTGCTCCCCCACCACCACCCCGGGCCCCCAGAGTCCTCCAGGAGAGGTGCAAAGAGCCCAGTGTTGGGCAGACCACCTGAGCTAAGGATCACAGCCCCAGCAGGCCACAGGCCTATATCCCCTTCACACCTGGGGGGGGGGGGTTGCTTTTGGCTGCAAGAACAAAAGACCTATCTCAAACCACTTCAATAAATAAAGTCACACCCTCGGAAGCCCAGAGGCAGGTGGTTCCCAAGCTGCCAATGAGGCTGTCTTGTGGCCCTCTGTTTATTTCCTGTTGTCCCAGCCAGAGTTCTCATGCTTCTTGGTTAGACGGCCAGGCCCAGGGGCTTTGGTGAGTAGCGGGGTTGGGCCAGGGTTTCAGCTGGCTGGGCAAGTGGGTGAGTCACTGTAGCTGGGCCACTTTAACCCCCACGTAGGGACAGGCCACAGCTGCCCACTGCGCGCCCGGCGCTGTCAGGGCAGAAATGGGCACGTCTGTTTTGCAAAGGCCCCACTGCATGCCGGGGCAGCCCTGTGACTCAGGAAGGCCGGAGACGCTGTCGCCCCTTTCTCTCTGCCGTGCGCAGGCCCTGAAAGCTCTGGCCTCACCCAAGGGTCCAGGCCGGAGCTGAGCAGCAGGGAACCCTGGTCCCGTCTCCAGCTCAGCGCTAAGGTCCCTGCGTGGGCATGAAGGAAGCTCTGTGGCACGCCCTGCCACTGCAGTCTCCTTTCTCTTCTGTTTTAAATATTTATTTATTTTATTTACAAGACAGAAAGAGGGGAGAAAGAGAGAGAGAGAGAGATCAGATTTGCTGGCTCACTCTCCAGATGCCTTAAACAGCCAGCTGAGCCAGGCCCAAGCCAGGAGCCCGGAACTCAGCGGGGGTCTCCTGTGTGGGTAGCTGGGACGCAGCTACCTGAGTCGTCACCACTGCCTCCCAGGGTGCACACAGGAGGAAGCTGGAAGCGGGAACGGAGTCCGGACTGGAGCCCAGGCACTCTGGTACGGGATGCTGATGCTGGCGGGCGGTGTCCACATCCGGGAGTGCTTGACGGACAGCTGATGCGCCAGGGTTCTATCTGCTGTGTGTCAGCCCTGTGACCTTGGGACTTGGCCTTCCAGGGCCTCCCTGTGCCCAGCTGCGAAATGGAGCTGCTGAGAATCTCCTTCCCGGGCTGAAGCAGACGGAACAAAAGGACCGTCTCCCAGGGACACCGCACACTGCTCTAGGGTGCAGGCTGGGCGGAGCTGGAGGCCCCGAGGGCAGCCCCTCACCCCTCACCTGTGACTTCCCTCCCAGCCGCTCGAGAAACACTAAATCAGGTCACCACTTGTTTTTCCCGGCAGTAGCTGTCAGGCAGGAAGCTCCCGCCCCTTTCCCAATCACAGTCCCCAGCAGCCAAGTCAGCTGCTGTGCAGTACTTTTGTCCTTGAGGGGGTGCTGCCCGGACCCTGGCTGTGGGCCTGACACTGGCCCTGGCCCTAAGCGACAGGCGCGCTGTGCCGTGCTGAACTCCATCCTCTGAGGATGTTCCAGCGAGATATGATGGCCCCAAGCACGAGGAACGTGAGGCTCAGGAAAGGTGGGCATCTCATTCAAGGTCAACGCCGGCAGGTGCAGAGCTGGGCCTGTCCCCCAGATCTGGCTGACCCCAGAGTCTGCGCCTTTAGCCTCTGAGCTCCTGCGATTTGAGGGCTGGGGGCAGACTGTGCGGCAGGAGCGGGAGGTGCCCGGGAGGAAGATGTGTGGCTTGTGGCCTCAGAAACCCCAGGGTCACCTTGGGGGTCAAGGTGAAGACAGGGGAGGAAGCAAGGACTGAGGGAGAGAGGAGGGAAGCGCCAAGGAGCTGATGTACACACGCTCCCAGGCACATGTATGACACACACAAACGTACAGGCTGGCACAGGTGGCCAGGACACACATGCAAAGACGTGCGGGCCAGGCACACACATAAATACACATCAGAGACACACCCAGGACTCAGCAAATACTCACGTGCACGCGCGCGCGCGCACACACACACACACACACACACACACGCTGGCGCGTGCCCCTGCGGGCCGAGGGGAGGAGGAGGAGGAGCCGCAGCCTCATTTCCGGGCCTCCTCCTCCAAAGCGCAGGGAAAGCCTTCCCGAGAAGTGCTGAGTCAGCAGCGGGTGACAGACGCGCCTCCGGGCGGCCAGGCACGGGCGCGAGCCCTTAGCATGCGGAGCGCGTTCGCGCCAGCGCCCGCCTTGCGCCAGCGGCGAGGGGGCAGGGAGTGGCGGCCGGCTGCCCGCCCGCCAGCTCGCTGGGGAGGAGGAAGTGGCTCGCTTTGACTTTGCGAATGCCGGACTTCGCAGCCCAAGGTCACGCAGCAGGCGCCGCCAGCCGGCTTCCTGCAGGGAGGCGCTGGGCTGCGAGGGGCGGGCGCCCACCGTGGCGTGGGGGGGGGGGGGGCGCGGAGCAGCAGAGGTGAGGGCTGCCCTCCGCAGTGTGGCCCAGTCTTGGCGGGTGGGGTGGGGAAGATCCTTGGGGGTGCCTGTTGGAGGTTCTTCTCCACCCGCCAGGGCCCCCACTGCGAACTGGGCATGTTCGCGTCCCAGCCTGGCCCTGCCTCCCTCTTGCTCATCGAATGCAGTCAGTGAGATCTTCTCAAAACATCAATTACATCATTTCCTCCCCTGACTTCCCGCTGCTCCGAGAATAAATTCAAGCCTTCATCGCAGTAACTGATCTTCTGCCCCGCCACCCTTGACAGTGAAAGGCAGAGCTACTAAAAACCTCAGCGGGGCCACGTGGGTGCAGCCGGCTGTCCTGGCACCTCGGCTCCTAGCGCGTTCGTCTTGCCCAAGGCCAGCGTAAATGTCACGCCCTCAGCGAGGCTGGCGCTCTGCCGGGTGCGTTCTGTGCCACGATTCTGCTTTAGTGCCCTCCCACCGTGGGCCACTCTCCGAAATCACCCCTTTCGTTTTGTACTTCTCGTTAGATTGCTTTTCAAAATTTATTTTCATTTTATTTGAATGGTGGAGAGAGATTGTTCAATCCTATGGTTCGCTGCCTTAATGCCTGCAACAGCCAGGGCTGTGCCAAGCCAAAGGCGCCTGGCTGTGGCTGGCAGGAACCATCAACTGCTGCCTCCCCGGGTGCACATCAGCAGAAGCTGGATTGGAAGCAGAGCGGGGCCTCGAACCCGGCACTCGGATACGGGACGGGGGTGTGGCTCACGTGCTAGGATCAATGCCCACTCTGTGTTTACTGCTTTTCTGTCCACCTCCCTTCCTCCACGAAAGCTCATCGGCAGCCCAGACGGTTTTGTTTGGTCCAACAGAATCCTCAGCACCCAGAGCAGCAGCCCGGACACGATGGGGGGAGTCTGATACCATGCAGGATGCATGCACGGGGAAGGCCAGTGTGTGTGTGCACGTGCGCGTGTGCGCGTGTGCGCGTGTGTACACAAGTGTGCATGTGTGCGAGCACATGTATGCGTGTGTGCCCACGTATATGCATGTGTGTATATGCATGTGTGTCCGTGTGTGCACATGCATGTGTATGCGTGTGTGCATGTGTGCGCATGCGTGCATGTGTGTGTGTGCATTCCTAGGGATGGGCGCCATGGGGAAGTGCCTGTCCTGAAAACAGCAGAAGTCTCCACCTCCCTGATTTCTCGGTCCTTAGCTCCGTGTCTTGAGGCAGCTGACCCACCTGCTGGGAAAGGAGTGAACGCAAGACGTTTCTCATTCTCTCACGGTGTTAGCTTTTTTAATGGAATGTAGGCATCCTAAGCCTGCCCATTATGCCATTAAAAAAAAAAAAGATTTATTTACTTTCATTTGAAAGGCACAGTTACAGAGAGAGATCTTCCACTTGCTGGTTCACTCCCCAAATGGCTGCAACAGCCAGGGCCGGACCAGGCCAAATGCAGGAGCCAGGAGCTTCTTCCAGCTTTCTCACTCGGGAAGCAGGGGCCCAAGCACTTGGGCCATCCTCCGCTGCTTCCCCAGGGGCATCCGTGGGGAGCTGGATCGGAAGCCAAGCAGCTGGGACTCGAGCCAGTCAGTACTCCCACTGCGCCGCGACACTGGCCCCTCTCCCCGGTAATTGTCAGCTCTGGGTCCCCTCCCTGTGCCTGTTCCTGAAACAGCCCTGGCTCCTCTGAGGAAGCTACAGCAGGAGAATTTCTCTCCTTTTTTTTTTTTAAGGATTTATTTATTTATTTGAAAGGCAGACAATTACAGAGAGGCAGAGAGCAAGAGCAAGAGAGAGAGATTTCCATCCGCTGGTTCACTCTCCAGATGGCCGCAATGGCCAGAGCTGGACCAGTCCAAAGTCAGGAGCCAGGAGCTTCTTCCAGGTCTCCCATGCCAGTGCAGGGGCCCAAGGACTTGGGCCATCTTCTACAGCTTTCCCAGGCCATAGCAGAGAGCTGGATTGGAAGTGGAGCAGCCAGACTAATGGGCGCCCATAGGGGATGCCAGTGCTTCAGGCCAGGGTTTTAACCCACTGCGCCACAGCGCCGGCCCCGAGAATTCCTCTCCTTAAGCATGTCTTGGACCACTGGGGAGACCATGCTGGAGGTGCCAGCCGTGTTTCCTCTCCAGGCCCGGCTCCGTGTGCCTCAGTCTCCCCCTAGGCAGACAGGACTGTTCAGGACTCTGCCACTAGAGGCCTCGGGGACATGGGGATGTCTGGCGCGACAGGAGAGCTACGGCATGCTCCACTGTGGTGGACTCCAAGGCTGCAGGGTGTTTTTTGCTTGCTTTTTAAAGTTGTTTTTATTTCCTGGCCCAGAGTGAGGATCCAGGAAGGTGAGGATCGGGCCGGCCTTGAGGGTCTCCAGGGCTGCAGGATCCCTGAGGCTCACTCCCACGATTTCCCGGCCGAGATTTTGCTCCCTTGGCTGTGGGACACAGAGGTGGCCGATGCCCTTTCTCCCCCTGCTCAGGAGGCCCCCAGGAGCCAGGCTTTCTGACCCCCTGACCCACCCCCTGCCCCTGTCTGCCCTGGAGCTGCAGCCCCTGGCCTGGCCTGGCCTGGCCCGGCCCTTCTGCTTCCTCGCAGAAAACCGAAAGTGAAAGTGGCCTGTGCGGAGGCCGGAGGCTGGAGGCCGGGGGAAGGACCCGCCCTGGGGTCTGCGGCCTGCCCTGTGCTGGGCAGAGCAGGCTGACTGGGCAGTGACAGGCACTGTGCCTCAGGCGTCTGTCCTGACTTAGCCTCTGCGTGGGCCAGGAGAGGGGAGGGAGAGCCCTGCAGCCAGGGCTGTGCCCTGAGGGCAGGGTCAGGAGCTGGCAGCAGGATCCGGCCTCCACTGCAGTGTCCCTGCAGGGCTCCCGGCAGGCTCAGGTCTGGGTGAGGGCAGAGGAAAGTGAAGGGAGCGAACCCCAACCTCTATCCCTAACCTGGGCCCAGGCCCTAGGCCAGGTGCCTTGTCCCCTCTGGTTGCTTCGAAATCACGAGATCGGCTTCATCCAAGCATGTGGTCAACCAGTGGTTTTGGAAGCCCTTAGGTTCAGGGGACAGGGCTATGGAGACAGATCTCAACATCCCCATTCTCCTTTTCTCTCGCTCGCTCGCTCGCTCGCTCGCTCAGGCCCGCACGCCAGCAGCATGGGCGCCTGTCGGGTCTTCATCCTGGCAGGAAGCTCCACAGTACCCACAGGACCATAAGCGGCATTGGAGCAGGACAAGAAAGGCCATCTGGGCACAGTCCTAGAGGCCAACCCTTTCGGAGGTGCCTCCCATGCCAGGGAAGAGTGCTGGA
Organism: Oryctolagus cuniculus; assembly: GCF_964237555.1. NCBI lineage: Eukaryota > Metazoa > Chordata > Mammalia > Lagomorpha > Leporidae > Oryctolagus > Oryctolagus cuniculus. Next base: position 22,765,375 of record NC_091451.1, on the reverse strand, counting down.
GGCCAGGCAGCCACGTTCTGCCATCAGAGGTGAGTCAGGGTCCAGCTAAGCAAAGATGGGAAAAACTCACGGTTCTATTTATTTGAAAGGCAGAGTGACAGAGGAGGAGAGATATCTTCTACCTGTAGGTTCACTCCCCAAATAGCCACAACAGCCAGGCTGGACCAGGCTGCAACTGGGAACCAGGAACTCCATCTTGATCACCCACCTGGAAGGCAGGGGCCCAAGTATTGGGACCATTGTCCACCACTTTCTTGGCCACTGCATTAGCAGGGGGCTGGATTGGAAGAGGAGTAGCCAAGGCTTGAACTGAACCTGATATGGGATGCTGGCTGGCCCTACTAGAACTCTCTTAGAGAAAACAGTGAAGTTCTGGCTGCTGGATTTGGTGGAAAAAATCACGTGTTGGTGACGTTCCTGGAATCTGCTTGTCAAAGTAGCCAGCATGTCTCTTCTGGCCTTATTCAAAGGCAAGAAAAAAGATCAAGTTTACAAATTTGGATGGTAGAAACACATTAGCAATACATTTTCATATGCCAAAAAAGGATAAGTAAATTAAAAAATTTAAAAATCCGCCCTGCAAGTGGACTTTTTGGCTTACTGGTTAAGATGCCTCCATCCCTGGCTGGCGCCGCGGCTCACTAGGCTAATCCTCTGCCTTGTGGCGCCGGCACACCGGGTTCTAGTCCTGGTCGGGGTGCTGGATTCTGTCCTGGTTGCCCCTCTTCCAGGCCAGCTCTCTGCTATGGCCAGGGAGTGCAGTGGAGGAGTGCTTGGGCCCTGCACCCCATGGGAGACCAGGATAAGTACCTGGCTCCTGCCATCGGATCAGCGCGGTGTGCTGGCCGCGGCGGTCATTGGAGGGTGAACCAACGGCAAAGGAAGACCTTTCTCTCTCTCTCTCTCACTGTCCACTCTGCCTGTCAAAAAAAAAAAAAATGCCTCCATCCCACACTGGAGCTCCTGGGTTCGAGTTTCAGTTCCAGCTCCTGATCCAGCTTCCTGCTAATGCGTAGCCTGGGAGGCAGCAGGTGACAGCCCAGTACTCGGGCCCCACCACCTACATGGGAGACCTGGATGGGGTTCCTGGCAACTGGCTTTGGCTTCAGGTCAGCCTCAGTTGCTGGGGGCGTTTGGAGAGTGAACCAGTGGGTGGGAGCTCTCTGTCCTTCTGTTTCTCAAATTAATTAAAACAAACTGAGTCCCTGTCCTCGGGGAGCCGGCGTTGCAGAGGGGAGCCAGTCCGTGACTCCAGTGAGCCCTCGCACCCGTCATCTCATCCAGACGAGCTATGGTGGAAAGAGGGAGGTGGGGGTGTCTGGCGTGGGGATGGCTTTGCAGTTTTAAGTAGAAAGCCTGGGGGAAGCTGGCCAAGGAGGTGGCACTGATGGTGAGTCATTGAGTGTCTCAGTTTGCGTGAACAGCCAAGGATGCGTGCATGACTGCTATCAGTCCCGGGCAGGATGAGGAAGCTGAGGTCATAGCGAGGAGAACGGGGTGCCGAGGCCAGCATTTCGGCTGTGTTTGTGAGCACGGCACGGTGCGGAGATGGGGAGGAGTGAAGAGGGCGTGTGGCCGGCCCGGCCGTGGTGGCCATCTGTTTTGCAAACTGAAAATCAGGACAGCCCTGAGAGGATTTTCCTGCTGCTCACAATGAGAGCGGCCGTCTGGGAGAGGCGTTTGGATGCCGGCCCAAAGGGTGGGATTTCTGAGACATTCCAGTGGCTTGCGGGGGCCCACGAGGCAGTCCAAGGGCAGGGCATTGCCATGGCAACCCCAGTCTGGCCACCAGGCCGGGAGCCTGGTACAGGGCCACGGGGCAAAGAAGCTCCCCTGGGCGTGGACCTGAGTCTAAGGGCCCAAATGGGACAGCATGAGCTTCAGAGCGGCCAACCCTGAAGGAATGGGGAGAGGAGGGAGGGCAGGGTGGGGCTGGCAGGCCCGGTTCCAGGCCCGAGGAGAGGGCCGTCTTGTTGTGTCCGGGAAGCTCCCTGGCAGGACTCTGAGGAGCAATGGGAGACAGGATCTCCGTCTTCCCCGGTAGCTGCCGGGTCGGGTCTGAGTTTGAATCTTCCCTCTGCCATTGCCCGGAGATAAATCGCAGGAACTTGTTTCCCCAGCTCAGAGCTGGGCTGACAGCTCCCCTGCTGGGACCCAGCTGTGGGAGCCTCTGCTCGGTGCCCTGCAGGTGTCACCAGCGAGGGCTGACTGCTTTTCCTCTCCACCCAGCGGGACGCCAGGGGCGGGCACACAGAGGGGAGCTGGTGGAAAGGAAAGAGCTGGGCTTGGGAAGCGGATGACCCAGTCAGCCGGGGCAGGCAGTCACAGGCTCCCAGCTAGCTCTGCACGTGGGCAGGGGCTTGGTCAGCAACAGAACAATACCCTCCCCATGGGGGCAGGGCCCAAGCCCTCCCCTGCGCCTGTTCCCACCACCACCACCACCACCACCACCACCACGCAGTCCCTGTGAGCTGGACCCCAGGCCTGTCCTCCCACACGGCTTCCAGGTCTGCGGGCAGCTCCGGGGCTGCGGGTGCCCTCTGCCTGGAGGGGCTCCCAGGATGCCCCTCGGAAGGGGGGCATCTGCGCGGCTCCCATGGCTCTTGCTGGCTGACACCTCCCTTTTTGCTCAGCCGCTCGAGCCTTGTGAATGCCACTGCTGCCCTCACTGTCGCTGCTGCAAGATTGTCCTTACAGGAGGGGGAGGAGCAGCAGAAGGAACTTCCCAGGCTTTTGCATCTCCGGTCATGGCCGTGACACAGCCCAGGAGAGCTGGAATCCAGCCCAGCTTTTACCAATAATTCGCCATGTGACCTTGAGCGTGCCCTCTAGGCTCCCTCGCCTTCCTAGATCATCTCTCAAGGCTAATCATGACCTCTCACTTATTGCGTGCATCCATGGATTGTTTCTTTTGTTCATTCATTCACAGCACTCATTACTTCCTGGCATAGTCTGTTTTTTATTTGCTTGTTTATTGCCTGCCTTGTGCCATGCCAGCTCCCTGCCACCTACAAAGAGGGGCACAGGCACTCCTGTCTGGGAACAGAAGGTGGCACGCTCACAGGGAGTGAGCAAGTGACTTCAACGAAAGTGCCTTTTTCTAGAAGTGTAGACAGGTGAGGGGAACCAGCAAAAAAGGGGAAGTCCCCCAGGACTAGCAGCAGAGTGTGGTTGGGGGTGGGGGCCTGAGCAGCAAGGGGCAGGCAGCACAGGAGAGCTGTGGCCAAGCTGAGCTGCAGGCAGCCCCCAGCAGGCAGGAGCTGCAGGCCTGGGTGGAAAGAATGTAGCCTCTGCCAGCCCCGGGCTCAGCAGGGGAGAGAGGGGAAGAAATAGCCCAGTTCCTTCTCCTCCTGCCCTCCATGGCCTGCTGCCTCATTCCATTGCCTGGGTCCCTCCAGAATCAGACAGCAAGAGTGCTGGGAGGCACAGTCCTCAGAGGCCAGGCTCCTGGGGTGCAGAGAGCGGGGAGGAGGAGGGCTTGGCAGGTGAACACGACTGCTCAGCACGGCACCTGAGAAACACTTGCTGGGGCCTGGCTGGAGTACCGGATCGTGTGCACTGTAGGTGCCCTTGGGACCCTGGGGCGGGTCTATGAAACAAGGCCTCAGCGCTGCAGCCTTGGGTCAGGAGGATCCCTCTTCCCGCTGCCTGGGGACCAACCCTCCACCTCCAAGGCCGGGGCAGTGAAATGGATCCGTGATACCCACTGCAGCAGGGGACAAGGGAGTCTGTGGAAGGGAGGCGGAAGGTTTGGAGGATTCGGAGCCTCTAGGTCCTGGGGCATCTTAACCACATTGGGGCACCTGGGTTCGAGTCACAGGCATTGGCTGTGTGCTCTCGGGCCTGTTCCTAACACGTCTGATCCTCGCTGTAAAACCGGGCTGGGAATAAACAGGAGGAAGGAGGTTTGTGTTGATTCCAGAGAATCCGTGCAGAGAGCTCAGCACAGGGCCTGGGCACAAGGCAACCGCTTGCTTATTCTAATCGGAGAGGAGATGGAGGGCCACCCCTCTCCCCATTTCTCCCCCGCGGGGGATCTCCACCCCCTCTCCAGCTCCATTTAGTGCTGAGTGTTTCAGGTCATTCCACGCCTGGCCATCCGCCAGGGCTCTGACAAAGACAGCAGTCTCTGCTCATTCATCCTAATGCAAGTTCCTGCGTTTATGATAATAGGGGGAACGCATGAAAGGGCTCGCTGGCTGCGGAGGGAAATCGGCTTAGAATTGAAAATCCCAGTCCTTCCGCGGCTCGGCTCTCCCCTCCCAGGGCTTAGAAAGGAGGCGGGCTGGGAGGAGCCGAGAGGGGAGGAAGGGATGCTGGTGGGAGAGCCGGCCAAAGAGGACCAAAGGGCAGGGCCTGTCTCGCCTGCTGAACGGGTCTGCGGCGGCTGGGGAAGCCGCCAGCCGGGCTCAGGGAACGGCCTAGGCCCCTGGAGGCGGGGTGAGCGGTTTCCATGGCGACACCGGCTGGTCACTCAGCTCCGCGGGGAAGAGGGACCTGACGGTGGCCTCTGCCCGCCGCGTGCTGGGGGTCGCGCTTTGTCCTGCGGCGGAGCCCCCGGAAGCGCGCCCTGCGCCCAGCCCCGCGTGCCGTGGGGCGGCGGGCAGGGGCAGGGTCTCCGAGGCCCGTGGGCCTTCCGTGGGCAGCGGCAAGGCCGGATGTGCGCGTGTTAACGATGGCTGTGCCTGCAGAGGGGCGCGGAGGCGGCAGGCGAAGCTTCTGCCGGCATCCCACACGCAGACGGCGCGGTCAGAGCCTGGGAAGAGGTGCCAGACCCGGCTGGCGCGTGGCTGAAGGAAGGAGTTCTGAAGTAGCACGGGGGTGGGCTCCCAGGGCTTCGGCGGGGAGCAAGGAGGTGGAGGCCGTACCCCAGGGCGGAAGAGGGGGCTTTGAATGGGTCCTGGAGCCACCCTTGCTCGGTCCCTCCTCCCAGCTGCCCCCACCCGGAGCCTGTGAGGCCTGGGACCGTGGTGAGATGCCCACGTTTGATGGCTGAGTGTGTGAGGTGGGGCGAGCTGAACAAGGAGCAGATGGGTGCCCTGCCCAGAGGCCTGCACACCTCCCGGGGTGCCTGCCCCCCCACCTGCCCCCCTCCCACATCCGTACTGAGCTTGCTCACTGACATGCATGTTGTTTCTTTCAGTCATCTTAGCATTCAAGTCACTTTTCACAAATAGATTGCAGCGCTGGTTTTATTTTTTAAAGATTAGTTTTCTTCATTTGAAAGGCAGTGTGCCAAAGAGAGAAAGAGAGAGAGAGAGAGAGAGAGATCCCACACTTCCATCTGCTGGATCACTCCCCTAATGGTTGCAAAAACCAGGACTGGGCCAGGCCAAAGTCAGGAGCCTGGAACTCCATCTGGGTCTCACAGGTGGGTGCCGGGGCCCTAGCACTCGGGCCATCGTGGCTGCTTTCCCAGGCGCATTAGCACGGAGCTGGGTAGGAAGCAGAGCAGCCGAGACTGGAAGTGGTGTTCAAATAGCGGATGTTGGTGTTGCACAGGGCAACTTCGCCCCTGCGCCACCATGCCAGCCCCTGCTGTTTCGTTTTTACTCACCGCAGAGTGCCTTTTACAAGCCATGTGACAGTGGAGGCTGTTCTGTCTACTTGTGCGTGCCTGGTTTGCAGCTATCCTGTGCTGCAGGTGCGCAGGTCCAGCAGGTGGGTAATTAACACAGAGAACCCATTAGTGCTGACCTCATACACCACTGAAGGAATCTGCATTCTCCCTTTAAGGGACAAGCCCAGTGGGGCTGCCAGGGATGGTCGGGGGCGCTCAGTGCACACAAGACTTTAAAGAGACACAGCTACCTGTGTTGCCGTTATGGGGAATCGGTTGGCCAAAGGCACCCTTATTGAAACCCTGCCACCGGTGACATCTTACTGCCTGGTGATAAAATGGGCTGGGAGGCAGGTGCTCTGGCCTATCCAGCCCTGCCCTGCCTTCCTTAGCCAAGGGCTCCGCTGACTTCCTTTCCCAGCTGCCATCTCACCCAAACTCTACTCCCAGAACCCAGCTCTGGTGTTGCAGCTTCCCGACCAGTGGCTGCCCTGGGTTTCTTGTTTACTTGGTTCTAATTGAATGTTTCTTGCATTAACGTCAGGTTGCTGAAGGAGGGACTTGATTGGTGTTTTCCCTCGAACGGTTTATGGCCATCAGGAAGCACTTGGGTTTTGCTTAAGGAATTTATAAGAGAGTGAGGGAGCGGATAAACCAGAAGCGGCCGGACTTCCTTAAATGCATCCCTCCTCTGAGGAGGCACAGGGGAGGGGAGGAGGGGTGGGAGGGTTGGGGAGTGGAGAGGTGGGGGGGCTCAGGCAGTCTTCATGCCCATCTCATTGTTTCCCAGGAGGGCTGACTTCTAACCCCCCTGCAGCCTGCACAGGGCTAGGGTGTTGTTTATCATTGCAAAAATACTCCTGAGTGTCTCCGGGTGCCAAGCCCTATGTGGAATGCAGCAGGTGGAGCAGTGCGTGGGAGAGCCAGGGTCTCCATTCTCAGGTGGGTACACCAGTGCAGCAGACAGTGAGTGAACATGCTGCAATGATACAAATGAGACAAGGCCCCCAACAGAGAACGGGAAAAAAAAAAAAGAATCTGACATGGATGAGACACTAGGGCACGTGTGTCTGAGAAGGTGGCCTTGCAGCTGAGGGCTGAGGGTGGAGAGGGAGCCAGGCAGGTGAGTAGCTCATGCAAGGGCCTTTCAGGGAGCAAGGGCACGCGCGAAAGCCCTGGGGAAATCCAGGGTCCTGCAGGAGGCAGGGTGCGGAGGGCCTGGTAGCCCGTGGTGAGGACTAGCGTTCTTTTGTTTTGTTTTAAAGATTTTATTTATTTGAAAGGCAGAGTAACAAAGAGAGAGAGAGAGAGAGGAAGATCTTCCATCCACTGGTTCACTTCCCAGATGGCCAGGAGCCTGGAATTCTATGGGGTTTCCCATGTGGATGGCAAGGGCCATCTTCTGCTGCTGTCACAGGCTCTTAGCAAGGATACGGGCGCAGGCGTCCCAGATGCTGCTGCAGTGTGGGCCCCAGGGGTTTGGTTTCCCTCTGAAGTGCATTGCACCAGCCACTGTGAGGTTTGCCCGGGGAGACCGGCGTGGACTGAGGGTGCTCTGACTTCTGGGTGGATGGGGCAGGGAACAGGTGCTTCTCTGGACTGAGGGGGCAGCCGGGAGGTGAGAAGCGGCGGGGATTCAGACAGCTTAGAGTGGTGGAGAAAGGCGGGTAGGGTGAGGTCTGGATGAGTCTCGGAACTCCCAGTCTCTGGCTCGAGGCTCCCGGCCAGCCTGGTAAACCAAGGTCCCGCGCTTGCTGGGCCTGGAGCCATCCCCGGTAGGTGTGTGTAAGGGCTGGGCACTGAAAGCTTCCAGTCCTGCTACCTGAGGCGTCCCGTGAGAATGGCGCCTTAACTGTGTGTGTCTGGACTAGAGCCTGGGGAGCGGCCTCAGCCCGGGCAGCGGCGTGGTCCTGAATCCTCTCGTTCCTTGGCAAGCCTGCGGGGCCTTTTCTGCAGAGAGGGGAGCAGAAGCAGACAGCGAGAGGCGCAGCTCCAGCCCGCAGGGAGAGCTTGCCAGTGACCAGAGCTTTCTCACGGGGATGAGCAGGTGCCGGGGCGCCCTGGCGGGGACGCTGAGCTCTCTCTGTGTGACCGCGCCCTTTTCTTCTTGCTTCTCTGCATCTCAGGAGGACAGCAGCTGCCTCCCATGCCCTGCACCCAAACCCCTCTGCTGGCTGGAGACAGTAGCTAAGTCCCATCTAAGCCTTCCCTGCTTGCTCCGGGTTTAGCAGTCTGGATGCTTGCTTTGCCGCCTGTGGCCAGGGGAAGCGCAAACCTCGGCGTGGGTGGAGCCGTGGGGATCAGGCTGATGCTGTGCGGCCTGGCTGAGGCCTCTTGGCTTTTCAGGAAAGGGTGTCCTGCTGTCTCCCGGCCTCCTGGAGCTGGGCATGGTCCCTCGGAGCTTCTGTGCTCCCTGGCTGGACTCCTGCAGGGAGACCCGAGGGTGTCGTGGGTGAGGAGCACCTGTCTCCGCAGCCCTGTCCCACAAGATGGGCAGGACTCTGCCTCTGCTGTCCTCGCAGAAAGGGGCCTGCCGGCGGCACAGGCTGTCCAGTCCCAACCGTGGAGGTGGGTCCGTGGACGCAGCCGCAGGGGAGAGCTGGCGTCCAGTGGGAATCTCTGAGGGAGAACCAGGGCCCGGGGACACCCCCTCCCACCTGGGCTGCCTCTTATGACATTGGTTCTTTCTTTGCATTTCAGAGCCTCTGTTTCCATCTCTAGAAGGTGGGAACGTGACAACACATCCCTTCCATGAGAACAGAGTAACACCACGGACAGACAGCCCAGCAGGGTTCTGGCACACAAGGGGCGCTTGAAGCAGTTTTGTCCTGGGGGCCGGCCTGGTGGAGCAGCGGCTCAAGCGGCCGCTGGAGACACCAGCATCCAATTGGGCCTTGCCGGTTCCCGTCCTGGCTGCTCTGCTTCCAATCCGGCTCCCTGCTAATGCGCCTCTGCCACCTACGTGGGTGACCCTGATGGGGCTGCAGGCCCCTGGCTTCGCCGGCCCAGCCGCAGCTGTTGCAGTATTTGGGGCGTGAACCAGCGGATGGAAGCTCTCGTGTGCCCTCTCTCTCCATCACTCTTTCGAATAAATAAAAGAAATCTTCAAAAAGGAGCGAGCGTCCGTCTCCCCCTGGATTTTTTTCTTTCCCGCACACTCTCTCTCCCTTGCGTCCTTAGGGGGACAGCTGCTTCCCTCTGGCCAGCGGGCACATTTCTAGGAAGATCAAGGCACTTCCCATCTGCCGGCCCCCCTCCCAGCTTTGGCTGATTCTGCAAAGCTGTGTTGAAAAAAAAAAAAAAAAAAAAAAAAAAACAGTGACAGAGAAGGCAGGAGGGAGGGTGGGTGAGCTGAGGGCCCTTGGGGAGGCCCAGACCTTCCAGGGGGTGCCTCACCATGGCGGGGAGGGCCTCGCGGTGGTGGGCTTCTCACTTCCGCTGCCTGGGGAAGGGGTCATGGCCACGGGGACGCAGCACAGTGCAGAGTGCAGACAGCTGAGCTGGCCGGCTGGGGCCAGGTTGGGGAGGGAGTGGGCGCGTGGGGCCGCCTGCTCCCCCAGCAGCCGTCCGGGTTATTTTTAGCTCTGGAATGCTCCTCCCAAGCCCCCTCTGCTTCTGTTTATCTTGCTTTTGAGGCCTGGTGCCTCAGCGACAGTACAGTGTCAGGACACTGGGGCTTCTGGGAAGAATGGAAGAAGCTGGCTGGGGCGGGGCTGGGGGCTGCTCCCTCCCACTTCCCCACCCCCAGCCCCCGCAGGCTGCCCCCTTCCTTGGGCTGGGAGAATGGGAGAAACTGAGGCCTCGGCAGGTGTCCTGCCTTGTCTGCACCACCACAATCCCCAGCCCGGGTCCTGGGGGCCCTGTCCCCTCACTTTGCTTTCTGGGACCCTGGGAGAGGGTGGGGTGGGCAGGGCCAGTCTTCTAAGCAATCCACGCCCCTTTGGTCTGCACACCCAGGGCTGGGGCCCTTGTAGGAACCTGGATGTGAAGAAACAGCCAACTGGGACGCAGCGCTTTCCTGCGTGTGTCTTGGGAGGTAGTCTGTGCCCCAAGCCTCAGGAGGAGCCCTGTGACACGGGGATCGTGGCTCCCTGTCCAGGAGTCACCGCTGACGCATGGAAAGATGCCGGCGGCTGCTGCCCGGAGGGTCAGTGCATCCCGCAGGGTGCCTCTGGGTACTGGTGGCCCTTCCCGGGTTGGCCCTGGTTCCTGTTCTGGGCTCTGGTTGCAGGAGACTCCCTCACCAGATCCTCTCCTTCCAGGACACTGCCTGTTCCACCCCCCCCCACACCTGTCACAGCCCCCAGACCTCACCTCCTAAGGGGGGAGGGTGGGACCCTGGGGAATGTGCAGTCTCCTGCTGTCTTTCCATCATCCCTGATCTGGAGCTGGAGCGAGGGCCAGAGGCTTGGGCAGCCGGGACTCAGCCTCGGTCACCTGAATGATCAATGACCACTGCTGTGGTCAGTGAGGCCGCGCTCCAGGCCCGCACATGTGCACGCGCAGGTGGGCCTGCCCAGGCCACCTGGGGTCGAGGCAGGGGCTGGGGAAAGCCATGTGGGGCAGCCACAGCCAGGGCCACTGGACAAACACCACGGAGAGGTGAGAGGCAGCGGCCGCCGGCGCTGACCTTTAGCACAGGAGACAGAAATAGCCCGCGGGAGACAGAATCCAGTGTGGGGGAGCCATCAGGCCAGCAGGGGCAGGCCCAGGCCGGGGGGGGGGGGGAAGGGGGGACAGGCACGCCCCTCCCCGACCCCTCCCTCATTTCCATCATCTCACAGATGAGAGGCTCGGAGAGGTACAGCCTGGCTACTACCAGGCAAGGTGGAACTGGGCCAGCTTCAGCTGACAGCCCTGCCCTGCTAAGTCACACTGGTCATCCTTGTCCTGGCCGGGACTTGTTTATCAGATGACCCCAGGGCTGACCCCAGGGCTCATCCTGGCAGCCTGGGCCTCCTCTCCCTCCCTCCTTTGCTCACAGCACTTCTCCCCCCCTGACCTTGCCTAAATCAGGCTGGGCCAGGTGTTCACCCTGGAGACCCTCCCCTGCTGCAGGCGGCAGTGACAAGGACGAGCCTGGGGACAGGCGCTAGCAGGTCAGATCTGGGAGGGTGAGAAGAGCAGGCTCAAAATAACCCGCTGCCCGCCTGCCGGCTCCCAGGCTCCCAGCCCGCAGCGCCCAGCTGTTTCTGCTCTTCTGGAGCCTGAAGCTGGTTGCCTGGATACCAGTGCGGCTGGCTGGGGCCTGGTCCATGGGGGCAGGCGGAGCTCCAGCTGGGTGTGGCACCACAGGCCCCTGCACCGGCCCCAGGGAAGGTGGCCCGGGGAATGGAGGGGGTGGTGTGGGGGGGGGCCCATCCATGGAAGACCCCTGTGCCGGTGGTCATCTCACAGGGGGCGCTTTGCAGCCAGAGCATCGGAGCCCTCCTGTTTGCTGCTCTGTGGCCTCGGTCACTTTCAGGTGTGGGAGCTTCCGTGTGTCTGTGCAGAGGGGATGACCACGCCCACCTCCCAGAGCTGCTTAAAGCGGGGACGTGATGACTAGGTCACCACACAGAGTACAGCCTCCATGATGATAAGCCCCCTACCCCAGCATGGTTGGACCCATCTGGAACCTCTGTGTATTCAATGGGGAAGCTGTGCAAAGGCACTGAGGCAGGCAGCTGGGGAGCCTCAGAGGGGGTGGCACGCTTCCTGTTTCCTTGCTCCAGAGAGGGGCCTGTGACACCCGCCTGGGGCCCCCAGGGCTTAGCAGGGAGCTGGCAGTGGGAGCAGGCCTGGGACAGGTTGGGGAGATGTGAGAGGGAGCAGGCTGCATTCCAGCTGTGAAAGCAAAGCACAGCTGGCGTCCATCCGGTGCCGATGTTCCAGCCCACCATCCTTCCTGGACTCCAGGTGGAGGACTGGGCAGCCCTGAGGTGGGGCTGCAGGGGAGCAGGCCCGGGGAGGAGCGTGACCATGACCATGAGGGCCTGCTCTTCTGGCCTGCTCAAGCCTGGGCCCCGAGCCCCTCCTCACGGGAGAACGCAGGGCTGTGGGAGGGGCTGCACAGGGCGGAGCAGGACACATCCGGGTCCCCTGGCGGGGAAGGCTCTCTCCAAGTTCGTCTCTCAGCTTCCCAGAAATCCACTTTTTGTTTCTTTTTAAGATTTATTGATTTATTTGAAAGAGTTACAGACACACACACACACACACACACACACAGAGATTTTGATTCCCCAGATGGCCGCAACAGCCAGGGCTGGGCCAGGTCAAAGCCAGGAGCCAGAAGCTTCATCCAGGTCTTCCCACAGGTGCCAGGGTCCAAGCACTGGAGCCATCGGTGCTGCCCCCACGGTGCACATGAGCAGGAAGCTGGGATCTGAAGTGGAGCGGGGACTTGAACCCAGTCACTCCGACATGGACCTGGACGCCCCAAGCAGCATCCTCACTGGGGTGCCAAGGCCAGCCCTGCAGCGAAGCTCGCCCAGCTCAGATCTGAATGTGAGCAGACCGTGGATAATGCTACTGTGTTGTCTCGGGAGAGTAGCAAACCACTTCTAATGTATTGACCTCTGCTTTTGGACCTCGTGGTCACATCGTGATTTGAGAAAAGGGGCCATGGAGGGGGCGGGGCGCCCAGGGATCCTTTGAGAACACAGGCCCATGAGGTGGGTGCGGTGGAGGCCAGGGCCTGCAGAGGGCGCTAGAGAGAAGCTTCCAGAAGGTAAGCGTGGCCACCCTCTGAGCGGGTTCCGGGGGGCCGGGGCGGGGGGGGGGGGCAGCGGGCAGAGGGGTGTGCAAGGAGACTGCCGGGGCTCTGATGTGGGCCGGGGTGCCTTTGGCCTGGAGATCTGGGGGAGAAGCCCTGAGGCTTTGGAGCTGGGCGTGGTGGGGAAGAGGCCACGCTGCTGCGAGCCCAGTAAGACTGGGCTTAAGGACTGCAGCTGGCCTGTGTGGCTGAGAGATGCCCCATCAGTGTGACGGTGCTTCAGACAGCCCGTGGGGACAGCGTTAAGATACCTTTATCTTGGTGCAGAACGACTTTGAAACCCATGCCTAAGAGACTGTCTCAGAAAGTTCATGGGAAAAGTCTGTGTTCAAAAACCAAGCACGGGTTTTGAAAATTTTTGGTACCAAAATACAACTATCTTTCTTTAAAAAAAAAAAAATTTTCATTTTCATGGGAAAGGCAGAGTGAGCGTGCATGGAGAGATCTTCCAGCCGTTGGTTCACTCCCCCAGATGCCCACATAGCCAAGGTTGGGCCAAGCTGAAGCCAGGAGCCTGGAGCTCCATCCAGGTCTTCCACATTGGAGGAACCATCGCCTGCTGCCTCCCGGAGCACACATTAGCGGGAAGCTGGATCAGAAGCACGAGCGCCAGTATTCACACCAGGCGCTTGGATACGGGATGTCCCGGGCAGCATCTTCACTACTGCACCAAACACCTGCCCCTGCCCTTAATTCCAGTTTTTCCGTGAAATTCTTGGAGCGCCCTTGTGCAGACAGGCTTGGCATCTTAGCCCACAGGAAAACAAGGGCCACGTGAGAAGTGTGCATTACATTACAGTCCAAGCCCTTGGGCTATGGGTAATTCTGTCACCCAGGACTGCCTTCCTGCCAGGAGGGCACTAGTGCCTCTTGGTCTTAGCCCCGAGACCTCTGAAGGGCATCCGAAGGCCTTTCTTCTTCTGATCTGGAGGAGCCTTTCCCACTGGCGATGCCCTAAAGGAGCAGCTTCCCCTCCCACCTCTGCCAGCAGGGCAGCCGGTGCCCCACGGCAAGCCCTGGGGGTGCCCTGAGCTGTTGCTCTCTGGAGAGGGGTGGAGCAGGAGCAGGAGCTCCCAGGAGGCCTACAGATCTTGCTCCCTGCTGCCTGCCAGCTGGGGGCTGCTCCCCTGCTCCCGCCTAAATGCACAACACTGTACTGCAGAGGGGTTTCTGCAAATGCATCCCCAAATGACAGGTGCATGCAAATAAATGCAATTACAGAAGTCGAAGAGCAGCCCAGGAGAGGGCCAGCTCTGGGCAGCCTCGGCGAGGGGAGAAAGGAAAGCAGCCGAGGCTGGGGCTGAGGGAGAGAGGCAGCAGTTTGCAGAGGCCCAGGAGGCAGGAGAGGCTGCAGGCCGAGAGCAGGTGGCTCTGAGGGCTGGTGGGAGTCAGCCCCCCCCACCAATCCGGTGAAGACAGGTGGGCGTCCAGTGGGATGCAGGTCAGAGGCGTCTCGGAGGGTCTGGAAGATGAACCCCTTGTATTCGCATGTGCTTCCTCCCTTCCCGTGCCCTGGGGCTCTGCGAGGCAGCCTGAGCTACAGGGAGAGCCCACAGCGCTGGCCTTACAGACCCATCTCGGACACCTGCTGGTAGGTGGTGGGATGAGGAGCAGTGGGGCCCAGAGGCTCCACTCCGAGGCGAGACAAGATGTCGGTAGGGAGAGGAGCAGGCTGGGGCTTCCTGAGAGCTGGGAAATGGTGTGTGTGTGTGTGTGTGTGTGTGTGTGTGGCACAGCAGGGGAGGGCTGCCTCCCCAAAGGTCCTGTGTGCTCCATTGCGAACGGCTGACTGCAGTGGGACGCAGAGTGACGCGGTGGCATTTGTGCTTTGAAAGTGGTAGGAATCCATGCCAGGAACCCCAGTGGCCACCATTCTGTGCCAGGCACTGTTTTCTTTTTAAATTTTTATTTATTTGTTTTCTTGTATTTGAAAGGCAGATGAGGTGGGGGAGGGGTAGAGATCTGGCACCTGCTGGTTCACTCCCCAAATGCCTGCAACAGCCAGGGCTGGGACAGGCCAAAGCCAGGGGCCCAGAACTCTGCCTGGGTCCCCTGTGTGGCTGGCAGGGACCCAAGTGCTTCAGTCTTCACCTGTTGCCTCCCGGGTGCACACTAACAGGAAGCTGGATTGGAAGCAGAGGCCTGATTGGATCCCAGGCACTCAGATACGGGATACAGGCATTCGTGATTGTGTGTGTGTGTGTGTTTAAAAGATTTATTTATTTATTTCAAAGGCAGAGTTACAGAGAAGCAGAGAGAGAGAGAGAGAGAGAGAGGTCTTCCACCCGCTGGTTCACTCCCCAAATGGCCGCAATGGCCGGAGCTGAGCCAATCCGGAGCCAGGAGCCTGGAGCTTCTTTCAGGTCTCCCAGTGAGTGCAGGGGCCCAAGCACTTGAGCCATCTTGCATTGCTTTTCCAGGCCACAGCAGAGAGCTGGATCGGAAGAGGAGCAGCTGGGACTCAAACCAGCACCCATATGGGATGCAGGCACCACACGCAGAGGCTTTAGCCCACTCTGCCACAGTGCCAGCCCCGGCGTTATTTTTCTATCTGTTCCCAGAGTAAGTCACTTAATTATGGCAACAAACCTATCAAGTAGGTATTATAATTATCTCCGTTTTGCAGATCAGGAGACTGAGGCCCAGAGCAGGGTAGGCGCATCTTTAGGATCTCCGATCTTAGCAAGGGACGCAGTGTGGCCCAGAGGAAAGCCTGGGGTGGTGAAGGGGACAGGCAGGGGTGTTGCGGGGGTGAGCAGTCTCTTGGTGCTGGGGCTAAGGGAAAGGCAGAAATCAAAACAGAGGAAGCGAGAGCACCTGGGTCAGAGAGCATCCCTCCCCAAATTCACGTCCCCCTGGAACCAGCGGATGGGACCTTCTTTGGAAATAGGGTCTTTGTGGGTGGAATCAAGTTAAGATGAGGACATACAGGACTTGGGTGGGCTCTGCCTTCAAAGACCCGTGACAGAAGGAGGAAACCTGGATCCTGGGTGGTGAGGTCAAGGTCACCACCAAGGTCACCACCGCGACAGCAGAGACTGGAGTGATGCACCTGCAAGCCGAGGAACACCCAGCAGGGCTGGCAGCTGCCACAGGCTCCCAAGGGACAAGGCAGGGCCCAGTCCCTGGAGGCTGCAGGGGGAACGTGGCCCTGCCAGCACCGCGGCTCCAGAGCCAGGAGAGAAGGGCTGTCCTCGGTTTCAAGCTACTGTTCCTGGTGATTGGTTCCGGCAGCAGCCGCGGGAGTTAATACACGCTCCAGGCTTCAAAGCCAGCAAGACCTGGAGAGGAGGGGGATGGTAGTCAGGTTACATTCAAAACACCGAGGGCGAGGGCGAGGGCGAGGGCGAGGGAGAGGGCGAGGGCGGGCGAGTGGTGTGGCCCAGGGGGTAAGCCAGGCTTGAAACACTCGGACCCCTTAGAGGAGCACCTGGGTTCCTGTCCTCCCCCCATTGCCGCTGCTCCTGCTTCTTCTTCTTCTTTTTTTTTTTTTTTAAATTATTTATTTATTTATTTATTTGACAGGCAGAGTGGACAGTGAGAGAGAGAGGGACAGAAAGAAAGGTCTTCCTTTGCCGTTGGTTCACCCTCCAATGGCCGCCGCGGCTGGCGCATTGCACTGATCTGAAGCCAGGAGCCAGGTGCTTCTCCTGGTCTCCCATGGGGTGCAGGGCCCAAGCACTTGGGCCATCCTCCACTGCACTCCCGGGCCACAGCAGAGAGCTGGCCTGGAAGAGGGGCAACCGGGACAGCGCCCTGACTGGGACTAGAACCTGGTGTGCCGGCGCCACAGGCGGAAGATTAGCCAAGTGAGCCGCGGCGCCAGCCTTAATGATTTATTTATTTATTTGAAAGGCAGAGTTACAGAGAAAGGGGGAAAGAGAGAGAGAGAGAGAGAGAGAGAGAGAGAGAGAGAGAGAGATGAGAGACCTTCCATCTGCTGGTTCATTCCGCAATTGGCAGAAAAAGTCAGGGCTGGGCCAAAGCCAGGAACCAGGCCAGGAGCCAGGAGCCAGGAGCTTCTTCCGGGTCTCCCATGTGGGTGCCGGGGCCCAAGCACTTGGGCCATTCTCTGCTGCTCTCCCAGACCGTTAGTAGGGAGCTGGATGGGAAGTGGAGCAGCTGGGACTTCAAACTCTGATCATACGGGATGCCGGCATCACAGGGGGCAGCTTAACCCGCTACACCACGGCGCAGGCCCCCTGCCCCTGCTTCTCGGTGGCAGCAGTGATGGCTAAAGAAATTGGGCCCCTGCCACCCATGTGGGAGACATGGATGGAGTTCCTGTCTCCTGGCTTCAGCCTGTCTCAGCCCTGGCTGTTGCCGGTGTTTGTGGAGTGAACGAATGGATGGAAAATGGAAGATTCTCTCTCTCTCTGTCTTTCGCTTTCATGCTGCCTTTTAAATAGATAGATACAACTTAAACAATAAACACACACAGATGGACAAGGAGAGCACAATCCTAAAATAAAAGCCTGAAAATAAGGAGCTGATGCAACCTGGCAGGCCTTGACCGTGAAACGGCGACAGTGCGACCGTGAGGGAGGAGGGGCGGAGCCTGGGCACGAGGCGGCTCATCAGAGCGGTGGATGAGCTCACACTGGGGAAGGGCACACTCAGAGCTTAGGAAGGACACAGACCAAGGGCGAGGAGGAGGGAGCAGCCGAGACGGCGGGACCGGAGCCAGGCTGGTGGCTGCATCCCATGTGGAGCTGAGGCTTGTGGGAAGGGTCCAGGGCAACACAGTGGTCCTGTGGGGGTGGGGGTTTTATTGCTAGTATCAGGAAGACCCGCTTGGAGTGAGGGCGGATGTGATGGCCACAGGCCAGAGGCACACCCGGGGGTTCCTCGTCCTGGGTCTCCAATAAAGACCGTGCGAGGCAGAGGGTAGCGCAGATACCCTAGGGGGACCCTGCAAACCCCTCCACTTCCCCAACACAGGGTGTTGTCTCCTCCCAGCCAAGTGCAGGGAGATGAGTTACCTGTGAGGTGGGGAGCTCCCTGTCACAGGAGGCATCCAAGAAGCCACAGGAGGGGCAGTAGAGGGGAGCCAACGTGGACACGACCCATTACTTGTGGCCAGGCTGTGTGACCCTCAGTCCTGCTCCAGCACAGGGAGGAGCCTGTGGTGGACCAGAGCCACCGCTGCCCTGAGCAGTGAGGAGGCCTTGACCTTCAGCCCATCCCTGAGGAGCAAAGCCAGCCCTGCTCCCTGGCAGCCCCTTGAGCAAGACCCGTCCCCTCCCTCCTGCACCTCTGTCTTTGTTCTCTGGTCCCTGTCTCTGCCTTCACAGCTGGCCGGATGAGGGCTGGGTGGGAGCCAGGGCGAGCCCCGCCTCTCCGTGTGCCCATCCGAGGCGGGGATGGGGGCCATCAGCAGGCCTCGCAGGCCTCTCACTCCCACAGCCCAGGACCGCCTGCCGCCTAGGCCGGGTTCTGATCGCATCTCCCCAGATGCCCGGGGCCGCTGCCTGTGTCTTGGCTGCCGGTGGGGGCAGGAAACAGAGAACTTGCCCTTGGTGCAGGACGAGCTTCGTCTGTGAGGACGCCTTGCAGGGGACAAGCTGGGATCCTCCCCTTTCTGCTCCAGTTGAGTCAAAGTCCCCATCTGAGGCCTGGGAGACCGAGCAGGGGTTGGGGACTGAGTAAGGGGACACGGATGAGGAGAGGGCTGCCTGAGCTCCCGGTCTGAGTCCCCGGCCCCTGACACCTCTATCCCCGCGACATCTGGTCCATGTGGATCTCACTCTGGCTCTGCCCTGAGCTGGCCAGGGCCTGTCGTTCCACTCCCAGGACAGGGTCCCCGTTGCTACAGCTACAGACAGCAGGGGAGTCACTGCACCTCTCTGGGCCCAGCGTGTGTCACAGTGTCTCGGGGACCAGGCGGCCACACTGCCTGCTCCAGCATTGAACTAAAAGAGCCCGTGACATGCCAGTTCTGGGCTCCTTCCAGGTCCCGTTTTCCCTCTAAGAGCAGACAAACAGATGTGTGGCTTCTTTTATACAGATTCGTTTAATACATATTCACAGAAGAAAACGAGCAAAACGGCTCTGTGAAGAACCACAGCTAAGACCAGTCTCCAGGAACCTTTTGGGGTCTCAGGCAAAGAGGATGGATCTGGAGCAGGCAGGCGGGGGTCCTGGCTCCCACCCTGGCGGTGTCTGTGTGTCCGCGGGGGAACCCAGGAGACAGGCAGCGTGGAGCTATCCCCTCTCTCCCCCTGTCTTCACGTCTATGGCTCCTATTTTCTGCCCAAGAATTTTTCTTTTCTTTGGCACATCCCTGCTTAGGCAGACAGAGGCTTCGTGGCCCACGGCTTGGTCAGCTTTCTGCTGAGCCTGTACCCCGGGCTGGTCAGGGACGGGTCAGTCTCCGGCCCCAGGAAGAGGCAGGATTCGCCCAGACCGTTGTATAGCAGGGCACAAGGCTGTGTGTGCCCGTGCCTTGCGTGGAGAGCACCTCATTCTCTGGGCCGGGAGGAAGATCTGGTTACCTGGCGACTGCGTAGCCAGGAGTCAAGGTGGGGTTTGCTTCCAGGGCCCCTGGGGGCTCACGGGGCCTTTTCCTGGCAGCAAGTGGTGTGGAGAGAGGAGGGGGTGGCGAGGTGGCTGAGTGGCGGCTGGGAAGAAGGGGAGGAGAACCAGCCTCGTTTTCATAGCAACCACACATGTGAGCCAGCTGCTGTCGCCATGGAAACCAGGGGAGCCGGCTCAGAGACTGCACTGTCTCAGGGGAGACACAATTTTTGGAAAAAAAAAAAAAACCACCTTTGATAAAAATAAAGGGAAAAAATGATGAAAGCTCCTCTCTCTGGGATTCAGGGCACTGCCAAGTGAGGTGACAAAGGAGAAGGGGGCTGGGCGGTGCAGGGAGGAGGGGCGGCTCCGTGGCTGCGGCTGAGGCAGAGAATTGCCGAGTCAGTGTTTTGGAGCCACAGGGGCCTGGAGATCACCCCCTGGGTACAAGGGGAGGGGAGGCGGGCACTCATTGTGGGGGGCGCCTCCAGGGCAGGGAGTGCCAGCTGAGGGAAGCCCAGGGACCCCATAGCAAGGGGAGGGATCCGTTCCTCTGAGCCAGTGTGGACACTGGGCCAGAGGCCAGGCCAATGTCCAGCTGCAGGGGCTGGGGCAGTGAGGAGCGAGGGAGGGGCTCTGGAGACGAGGCCTGGCTGGAGGGAGATGCCCTTGGCAGGGGTCTCGGGGAGGACCAGTGGGCGGGTGTTGGACACAGTGGTTGACGCCCCATCCCATCTCGGAGAGCTTGGGTTCGAGTCTCAGTCCTGGTGCCAATTCCAGCTTCCTGCTAGTGTGCACCCTACGGGGCGGCAGGTGTTGGCGCCAGTAGCTGGGTCCCTGCCACCCGAGTGGGAGCCCAGACTGAATTCCAGGCTCCTGGCTCCACTCTCGCCCACCAGCCCAGGCTGTTGCCAGTACATGGCGGGCGTGGACCAGCAAATTCATTATCTCTGTCCATCTTTCAATAAATAAAAAAATTAACATTTTAAGAAAAGACACACTGGGACTTGGAAGGTGAGATTCAAAAAACCATTTTTAAATACCACAGTGTTTCTGAACTACAGGGTTCTATGCAGCGTGCCTGGGCTCCTGCCAGACAGGAGAGACAGAGGGGGCTCTGAGAGCTGTCCTGTCTCACCACAACCATCTCTGCCTACGTCTCCCGCGTGCGTGTGTGTGTGTGTGTGTGTGTGTGTCTTTTCTTTCACAAAGCACCTTCCCAAATGTCATCTCACCTGCCTCTCTCAACAGCAGGACAGGAGACGCGTCCGAGCTCCTGGTGGGGAGGAAGGCACACCCTCAGAGAGGTCATGGAGCTGTGGCAGAGCTTGCAAGCCGCCTACCCAGAATCCCACCCTGGCTCAGAGCCTCGTGCCAGCCTCATTTCCAAGGCAGGGAGGGTGCGACAGAACCAAGGGTGTGTTTCCTGCACAGGCTCCCCACTGACCACCCCCTGAAGAGTCCAGAGGGGTGGGGACCCCTCCCCCAGGCCCCTGGCAGGTCTAGGGCTCAGCTTGGGCCAGGGATCCTGCTGTCTCTTTGTCCTGGAGCGCCAACTCCTCATTGCCTGGGCGCTTTGTGTGGTCTCTGCAGAGCCCCAGAGGTGGGACAGGGACCCAGAGGCTTGGGACTCTGCCTTTTTTTAGGGGTGGCACTCACCTTCCATTGCAGGAGTGCCTCCCCTCACACCTCCCATCAGCGGCCATTCACCGCCTGCCACTGCCCACCCCCCCCCCAGCCTCCGAGGCAGGGACCACGTGGGTGAGTTGCCATGGAAACTGCAGAGTTCCATTTGAAAGCCTTACACGGTGTAATCTGAGATGGCTGGGAGGGGGAGACTGGGTGTTGGGGCTGCGGAATGAGGCTTCTACACCTGCTTGGCCCAAGCTCTCCCAGTTCACCTCTTCCTTCCAGGAGCCGGGGTCTGGCTGCCCCTCTCCCCACGATACTCTCCTCCCGGGCCACTGGCCTCTTTGCTCTACCCTGTTTGTCATCGCAGGCGATAGAAACCCACTGAAGGAGTGATTATCTCCTTGTGTAACTGCACAAGGGGAGGCTCTCAGGGGTGATCTGCACTTTGTGGGAGGGAGGGGAGGCCTGGCTGCTCCAGAGAAACCAGGTTCCCACCCCACCCCACGGTGGTTCAGCAGCCAGAAGTCGGGGCTCTGAGGGCTCACAGGCGACAGGAAAGCCGAGCCCCACCCGGAGTGGGAGGTGGGTTTGCCACGGGGGCTGTCCCCGGTGCCCACCTGGCCTAGGAGCTGCCCCGGATCCTGCCTGTGCACCCCACCCCAAGTGACAGGAGAGGAATGAAGGGCTTGGGGCTCCACTTTGCTGTGTGCTTCTGGGAGTCTCCACAGCTTCCTGAGTGAAAGAAGAAGGAAGAAGCTGCCCCGGAGGGGCCGCTGGAGGGTGAAATGAGCCGAGCTTAGCATGGCGCCTGGCTCAGGAGGAGAGTGTGGGTGCTATAATTATCCATCCCTCACAGGCAGAACAAGCCCCATCTCCTCCAGGAAGCCTTCCGTTCTGAGGGAGCCGGCCCGGCGCCAGCCCTGGGAGGGAGGGGCGCCTTCCAGGAGCCCCACCTTGGGGGCAGCAGGCATCTCCCTAGAGGCCATGAGGTTCGGACGCTCCCGTTTGGTCCAGAGCCTTGGTCTCCCCCTATCCTAGAGCTCAGAGCCTCCCCCAACCCTGCCATCTTTGCTTCTGATTTCTTTCCTGGGTTCCCTGCACTGGGGAACAGAGGAAGGAGGTGAGCAGAGCAGGCAGGCGGGGGAGGGGCCCAGTGAGTGTGGCCAGCTAAGCACGGAAGCAGGTGACCTGGCCCAGGAAGCCCCAGGTCGGGAGAGGGTTCCAGGTTCTGGCCCAGGTTGGCTGGACTCGCCCCAGCCCACTCTGCTTTTCTGCTCAGATCTGACCTTGGTCTCTAGACTCCGGCCTCCCAGACCAGAGCCGGTGAGGGTTTGATCTTGACCTGGTTTTGTGTGTGAGGACTCCAAGTGTCTCTTTTAGGTGAGAAGAGAGAAACAGAGAAGATGGAGGGAGAGGAGGGCGGGGAGGAGGAGGAGGATGGGAACAGGGAAGGGGGAGGGAGGGAGAGGCTGATGGGAGGGGGAGGGACACGGCGTGGGGGAGGCGGGAGGGACGCCGGCCAAGTAGGGCTGGAGAAAGGATGAGAAAGCAAGAAATTAGCTTCCAGGGAAGAGTGGAGGGGGAGGGGAACTCCAGGAAGAGGAGGGGGAGAGGATGAGCGAGCCAGCGAGAGAGAGCGCGAGAGTGCTGGGGGAGGGGAGGGGGAAGGGTGGGAGAGGCTGCGGGAAGAGAGAAAGAGGAACAAAGACGGAGACCAGCAGCTGCCGCTTCCTCCTGCCGGCCGACTGCAGGCTTCCTCGGGAGGCTTCGAGGGGCTGGGCGGTCCGGGGGCAGCCGTGACTCAGCCTCTTCCCGGAGGAGTGGGGGCACGGCCCCACGCTGTTCTGGGGAAAGACAGCCCCACCCCCACCTCCAGAGTTTGTGGTTGGCACCTGCCAGGCAGAACCATCTCCAGGGCTGAGAGCAGACCCTGGGTGGGGAGTGGTGCCTGGAGCCAGCCCCACGGAGTGACAGGAGAACTCAGGTGTATGGAGAGCTTCGCAGGAGCCTGGTGCTTGCCCCACAGCAGCTCCTGTGGTCCTCCTGGCAGCCCTAAGAGGCTGAGGCCTTCCATTCTAGAAGGGCTGGCCAGCAAGGCTTGGGGGTTTGCACAGCTGTGCTGATAGGAGGAACCCCGGCACCCAGCCGTATAGAATACAGGGACACAGATCCTGGCCTCCTGCCACTTCAAGCCAGGACAGTGGCAAAACCAGTAGACAATCGCTTTGACTTGTGGTCTGGGAAGGCTCTGTGCCTCAGTTTCCCCATCCGGCATCATTGTGGCAGTAGCAACGGCCGGGTCTCAGGGGCCACAAGGCAGTCTTTGAGAGTGAAGTCCATTGCCAGGAGGAAGGCCTGCTGGGAGAAGCCTCTATGGGCAGCCTCGCCGGCACGTATGGCAAAGGCCAGATGGATGGGGAGAAGGCCTCACTGTCACAGGTGCCCAAGAGCCCCTTCATGGCAGTCTCATGTACGGGGAAACACCCACACCCATACTCACACACGCACACACACACACACATTCACACACCATCTCAGCTTCAAAGCCACCTTCCACGGCACATTAAAAAAATCCACTCAGCTTTATTCTATACGGCTGGTGTCCTCATCTGGAGGAAGGCCAAGGCCAAGGTCACAGAGCTGGCAGCGGGGAGAGCTGGGTATCACTGGACGCATGGCTGGGAGGCCCTGTGAGGCCATCAGAACCGCGGGCTCTGGGGACCATCCTGAGCACCCCGCGAGGCCTTTGCTCCCCGCTGCCCTGCTCTGTAGCCTGGCCCGGCCCATCTCCAGCCCCTCCCACCGGGGCCCTGGTGGAGCCTCCCTGCCACCTGCCATTAGGATGCACAGTGGAGTCTGGGAACGGGCTTCCCCGGTGCCACCCTCTGCCCCTCCCCAGGGCGCAGCAGGCAGCAGCGCTGGCAGGCTCCTGTGGGCTGGGGGAGGCCCACGTGTGCAGGCCCCCCTGCTAGCTCCAGGTGAGGAGGGCCCACACTTCCCCATCGGGATCTGCCTCTTCCCAGCTCAGTCCCAGCTGGCTCCCTGGGGTCCCTGCGGTGGGAGAGGCCGGAAGACAGAGCGACAGGGACACTGGACAGAAGAAAGGTGCCCAGAGGGAAAACTGGGGGCTGACACAGTTGGAGGAGGATGAAGGCTGGGCTGTGGGCTGGGAGCTGCAGGAAGGAGGCAAGCCAGGAGGCAGGGCCAGGCTGGCAAAGGGATCCAGAGCCGCAGAGGAGGAGCCCCGGGAGGGGGTGGGGCCCTCATGGCTGCCATCCCCCCAGGGGGTCTCCCGCTGCGCTTCCCCAGCCGAGAGAAGGCCCCTCTGCTCCTCCAACATGATCTGTAATTTCCGGCAGACATTTGAGGTCCCTGACATCTGCATAATGTGGGCCCGTCTCTTAGCAACGGGGAACAGCTGTCTGGCATTTCCAAGATTAAACTGTAACTATACGAGGTCCTTGCCAGGGGGAGGGGGCTGAGAAGAAGCACTGCCTCCTGGCATTTTCAAACTCATTTCGCTTTTATTCATTTCCTGCCTCCAGTGAAGAGGCCAGGGACCTGGGCTGGGCCAGCCTGCAACTGGCCCTGTGGCTGCCACCACCGCTGAGCCGGCAAGTGGCTCTCCCCCACTCTGGCCAGGGGAGGGACGAGGGGCAGGCCTAGCCTTTTGGGGTTTCCATGTTATCTGTTGGGTTTTTAAGTGCGGTGATCCAGCGTGCAGCCAAGCTGGGAGTGCAGTGGGGAAGAGAGGCAAGTGTGGCCCAGTGGCTCAAGCTGGAGCCAGCCCTCCCCGGGGCTCATTCAAGCTAGCTGGCTCCGTGCCCCGGGGCCAACTCCCTCTGTCTGTGTACACCTGCATCGCTGCTTCTGTACAAGGAGATGGGTCCCATCCCCGAGGTGAAGTCGGGGCGCAGGGCGATGCCACTTTTGCCCTGTAGGACATCAGCGGAGGTCAGCAGCCCCTCGCGGGGCCCTCGCTGCTGCTGCCAGGAGGGAGGTGTTCTCCTTCCCTGGTCTGCCCACGCCTGGGCAGCTCCTGGATCCTGACCCAGCCGCCGCCAGCTCTTCCCTGCCATTTGGCTGCGGCTCCTGAACCCTGCTTTGGTTCTGCAGCGAGAAGGGGAAATAAAAGGGCGGGTGTTGGGCAGGAAAGGGGGGGGTAAGGGGGGGAGGAGAGGAGGAAGGAAAGCCCTGCGGCCGGCCGCCTGCGCTGGCCAGTTCCAGGAATGTGTTCTCGAACACCCGTGCCAAAGCAGTGACCCAGGCGAGGCGGCCAGGCCGGGCTGGGCCTGGAGGCCTTCCCGGGAGGAGGGCGAGGCCGCTGCAGGCCCCACGGCTCGCCTGCCCCGCCGCCACCTCTGCTGACTCACTCCTGCTCCAGCTGGCAGGGACTGTTCTGGGACGGCTGTTGCTAAGATTCCTCGGAGATGACTGATCGCTTCTCCTCTAGCTTTGTGAAAACATGTTTGCAGACTGCACGTAAACACACACATGCGCTCCCGGGGCCTTGCACCCTGCGCACGCGTGTTGGGTGCGTGGACGACACGGAACGGCCAGACAGGCTCGCGTTCCCGTCTTCCCGGTGAGACCCACGAGCGGAGACCTGCACGCATGTGGGGGGGCCAGCAGCCCTCCCTGCAACACGCCTGGCCTTCCTGCTTCCGTTGGGGGGGTTTGCAGGCTGGCCCCTGGCATTCCTGGCTTTTGTCTCAGTTTCTCGGTTTCCTGCATTCTGCTGTAGTGATCTAATCTTCCCTTCTCCCAAGGCCTGCCAGGTTTTTGATGTCTGGTGCTCCGGGCAGCTGGCTGGGAATTGGACTGCTCGCTACAGAGCCCAGTGCCTGGCCTGGAGCTGACTGGCCCAGGGCCTCTGGGGACCCTCCTTGGTCTCTGTTTCCCCAGAAGAGAGGGGATGGCTAAGAGGAACCCACCGATGGAAGAGCTGGGCCCGGCTGCAGGTGCCAGGTGGGACATGTCTGTTCTCCTTGGTGCCCGGCACGGAGCCTTGGCTCCCGGCGAGTCTGAGTACTCCGTGCCTAGCATGCAGCTCCGTGCTGGCCGCCGCAGGGCCTGGTGGCCAGCCCTGCGTGTGACCTTGGTCACACTGGGCTTCTGCTGCCTTGGTTTCCCTGCCTGCTGGGCTGAAACTGGACTCCTCGCGGAGTCTTCCAGGGTTTTAATGTGACGGGGCTTGGCAAGAGCTGGAGCACCAGGCAGGGTTGTTTGTCACGGGTTCTGGAAAGGGTGGAGGGACAGACAGGCCCCGTGCCAGCCCGGAGCCCACGCCCCACCTCTCTCGCCAGCTCAGCTAGGCTCAGGTTCAAGTGTGATTCTTTAAATGGGCCCTCCCCAGGGGCCAGATCCCAGGCGCACTCTCGGCCGTAATTCTGCAGCTGTTGCTAGGGCCTGGCAACACCTGGCCTCAGGGGACGGGCAGCGGCCGGCCCGGACTCAGAGACTCGGCAAAGCTCACCCCAGCCTCACGGGAAAAACCTGCCTGCGCTCAGGGTCCTCACCGACCGTGAGGACAAGGTTGGCCCCGTGCTGCCTGCTGGTTTTCACCTGAAATGCTGTAAACAGCAGGGCCCAGCGTCAGGGGTGTGGGAGGTAGGGAGTGCAGTAGATGACAAAAATAAAAATAAATGGCACACAGAGAGAGCTCTCCGAGCAGTTGTCAGCAGCCTAATCGTGTGAACTCCCCATGGCGGGCACTCTCCCTGATGCACATTTTTTTATTTAATACTTGAAAGGCAGAGAGACAGAGACAGAGAGAGGCAGAAACCAGTTCACTCCCCAAATCCTCAGAACAGCTGCGGCTGCACCAGGCTGAAGCCAGGAGCCCGGGACCCCATTGGGTCTCCCACGTGGATGGCAGGGACCCAAGTACTTGAACCCTCACTGCCGCCTCCCAGGGTGCACGTCAGCAGGAAGTGGGAATTAGAAGCAGAGCCAGTTCTCGAACCCAGGCGCTCTGACGTGGGTTGCAGGGTCCCAGCAGCGTCCTGACCACCGTGTTAAGCACTCACCCTGGATTGCCACAAGAGGCAGGCAGTGTCCAGGCAGGAGAAAACACAGCGTGGCGTCCATGCCCCTTGCTGCAGCCACCTGACAAAGCTGGGCAGCCCCCATTGCCTGCGGTTCTTGTTTTCACCAGGAGGTGGCGAGAGCTGCTCTGTGAGTTGACTGGGGAATGACAAAGTGAGTCCGTAAAACCGGAGCAAGCAGCCCGGGAGCTGGGAAGGCCGGAGGGGCAAGCTCTGGGTCCCATCGGTGCTCCCTGCATGAACGTGGCCTTGACAGGGATGCACACGGCGCGTGGCCTCCATCCATTTCACTCCGGCTACAGCCCTGGCAGGGAGGTGGTATTGTTGCCCCCATTTTCCAGATTGGAACGCTGAGGGCCACAGATCTTAGGAAGCAAATTGTAAGTAATAGGGCCAGATTCCAACCAGGGATGCTGCTCTGTAGGGCCCAGCCTTACGCATTTTCTTCTCTTGCCTCCCGCTGGTGGTCAAGCTTTGGTTGGCACAGCTGACAGCAAATGCCACCAACTGTCCCCAGGGGAGCCACGGGCAGAAGAGGAAACAGGACTTCCTGTGTCCCCTTTCGGGGTTGCCTGTGCCTCACCCCGGGAACTCACATAGCAGGTGGCAGGCTCGAGGCTGTTCACCCACTGAGGGACCAGAGGCGCTGATCCGAAGCCTTTGGCCTTTGTCTTCTCCCCTTCAGCACAAGGAGGGGCCGAGTGGATCCCCCAGGTCTGAGTCTTAGAAACTCCTTTTTTTTCAGGATGCCCCCCCATCAAAATGTCACAGGTGCCACTGATGGGCTGGGTCACCTGCCGCACACACACGTGCACACGCATGTGCACATGCTCACACACACATTTCCAAAATGTTGAGTGGAAGCTCACAGATACGAAGGAAACTCGGTTGCATTTTTCATGAGAGGTGGGGGGGGGACAACCTGGGGCTGGAGCTGCTCCGAGCCCCGACTCGGAGGCCCCCGCGGGCATGCTCAGCTGTCGGAGGGCTGTCACCGCCTGTGTGGTGGCAGGTGCTCCGCGTGCGCTCTCTGTTCCTCCCTCCTTGTCCTAGCTGCTCTGCCCTGCACAGCGAGTCTCCTGCCTCGTGTGGCCCAGGGCAGCCTCTAATAGGGGATCAAGTTGCATTCTGCGCATCAATAGATAAGAAAGAGCCTAAATATGCTCACGTGATGTTTGGTTAGGAACAGCCCGACCCCACGGCAGCATCATCGGCTGCCTGCCGCAGTCTGGACCCAGCCTCACCCCTGCACATGCTGCAGAGTCTCTGCCCGCCCCCTCCCTCCCTCTCCCCTCAAACGCAGGGCCCAGAGTCCATTCCCTGAACTGTCTTTCCTAAGAGCTAGAGGGAGGCCACCCAGCGTGGGGCAGAGAGAAGGACCTGGCCGGGCGGGGCGGAGGGGGTGTCTGGGTGGGAGCACGAGGGCCCCACCTGGCTGCCCCCTCATTTCCTCCTTATGCAGACCTCTCCTCCACGAACTGTCACTCAGCCTCTGGCATCTGTGGGGGACCTCATAGGGCTGGCCCACAAGCCCTGGGAGAGTCCTTCCAGGGTCACGTCCAGGGGCTCCTGGGCTTGGGGCTTCAGGGAGGACAGGAAATCGTACCTCCCTCTCACCCCCACCTCCAGACGGAAGAGGATGAGGACGGAGTCGGAGTTCAGGGGACTGCTGGTTCCTGGGTCCTTCCATGTCACTCTCATTTCAAGCCTTTGATGGTGACCTCTGCTGTCACCAGGCTTGCAGGCCATGACATGCGCTTTCTCGGCGGTGCTTCTGCAGGGGCGCTGGGCCGCTGCTCCCCTCCACCCAGGCCTCCCCTCCCTTTCCTCCCCAGTGCTCAGCATGGGTGCTGGAGAAAATCCTCCCTCCAGGCTCACCCTACCTCTCGCCGGCAGCACAGCGACACCTGGTGGATCCCAGGTGCCACCACAACGAGGACCAGAAGCCCCTCCCTGGCTGTGCCCTGGGTTCCAGCTCTGAGCCTCACCCGGTCCCTGGGCTGAGTCCGTTTCCCCCGGAGCCGCGGGTAGGGGTGAGGGCATCAAACCCACTGCTCCCGGCAGTGCCGGAGACCTCTGGAGACAAGGAGATAAGCTGGCAAGGATCCAGTGTCCCAGCAGACAAGGACTTCTGGGGACCCGTCCAGGGCACAGCCATGAGGCCTCCAGAAAGGTCTGGAAGGGACTGGACCCAGCGGGGGGCCCTCAGTGTGAGCGCCCAGGGACGGAGGGGCACAAAGCCGAGTTTGCTGCCTTTCTCCGGGGCAGACCCCATTGTCCATGTCTGATCCGGAGCCCAGGTGCCCGCCTCCACCCCGTCTCCCGCCCAAGCCACAGGGAGGCACGGCCTGTGAGCTGAGTCAATCCCGACAGCACCACCTCTTGTGTTTTTGGAGCCACAGAGCTAATGGGGGAGGGGCTGAACAGGTGTGTCTCCCACTTCCTTCCTTCCTTTCCTTTTTAAAAATTTATTTGAAGAGAGAGAGAGAGAGAGAGAGAGAGAGAGAAGTCACCTATCTGCTCTCTGCTTGTTGACTCTCTAAATGGCCACAACAGCTGGGCTGGGCCAGGTCAAAGCCAGGAGCCCAGAACTGCATCCAGGGATCTCCCGTGGGTGGCTGGGACCCAGTGACATGAGCTGTCACCTGCTGCCTCCCAGGATGCAGGAGGCTGGGCTCCGAGGTGAGCTGGGGCTTGAACCAGGCACTGCCAGATGGGACGCGAGTGCCCAGGCGGTGAGTTAGCCCCGCACCAGGCGCCACCTCCACCTCTTACGTTGCGGCATGTGACTGAGACACGTCACGCAGCTCCTGAGTGTGAGGACCACCCCTGGAGGGGACACCATGCACTTCCTGCACAGCGCCTGAGCGGGGAAGCGGGTTGGCCCACAGCAGAGCCTCGGCAGGGGTCTAGGAGCAAGGCTGGGGTCACAGGGCCCATTCCTGCTGGTTCTCGGGGTGACGGCGGAGTCCTTCGAGAGCTCTCTGCTCAGTTGCTCAGCCTTGGGGAGAGCCGGCTTCAGACTGCTGGGGTTTGAACCAGGCTTGGAGGACTGCTCGGCAACCCTGGCTCCTTAGCCGCGCCGGGCCTCAGTCTCCTTGTCTGTGTGTAGGCTACACTGCCACCTTCGCGGCGCTCGCTCTGAGGACTACGAGGAAGTGCCGAGGGCGATGCCTGGTGCCTGGTGGCTGCTGAGAGTTGTTGGCCCAGAACCACTGCCCCACCCCCACTGAAGGGAGCACGGGTCGGGGTGGGGGTGGGGGGGCGGCGAGCTTTCTGTGTCACAGCTCAGGCTACCAGAATGAACCATCCCAGGCTGGGAGGCCGAGACAACAGGAGCGCCTTTTCCCCGATTCCAGAAGCCGGGTTCACGGGAGAACCCACTTCCTGGCTGGCAGATGGCGGCCTTCTCACTGAGTGCCCACATGGCCTGTCCCGGTGCAGGTCCAGAGAGTGTGCGAGCGAGTACTGCGTGCGGTGCCCACGCTGGTGCGTCCTACAGCCTGAGACGCCCGTGCTTCCCGCCTGCCCAGCCCAGGGAGCGCTCGCTCGCTGTCACTACAGTCTCCTGCGTGCATTTCCTGCAGAGCTCCATGGCTTCTTTTTTCTAGTTTTCATTAATTTGTTTCCCTGAAATGCTGAGAGACAGGCAGATCTACTAACTATTTGGTTCACTCACGAATGCCCACGCAACAGCTGGCACTGGGCCAGGCTGAAGCCGGGAGCCAGGGGCTCTATCTTGACCTCCCTCATGGATGTCAGGGGCCCAAGTCCTTGAGCTGCCTCCCAGGGTGCACATTAGCAAGAAGCCCAGTCAGGACTCGAACCCAGGCCCTCTGATATGGGATGCAGGCATCCCGAGTGGTGTCTTAACTGCTGGGACAAATGTTGGCCAGATTTGCACTTGGAAAATGCGCATGGTGACATGGGCTGTGAGCTAGGCTAGGAGGGCTCCCCTCCACCAGGCTGGAGCTAAGAGACTGGGGAAGCACAGGGCAGGAGAGGCGTGCTGCAATTTGGGGGTCTCTGGCCCAGGCAGCAGTATAAGCTGATCTGTCTATGCCTCCATGTGCTCAACACTCTGCTTGCAGCCCAACTTGGAGAGAAACTGCTGAAGAGTTGCATTGGTTTGGGATGTCTCAGGAATTGGAGAAACCAAAGTCAAACTAGCTCAGGCAAAATGGTACCTGGGGACCACCTTCAGGCACAGCTTGATCTAGGAGTTCAAACACTGTTGTCAGGCCTGCCTCCCGCCTGTGGCCTCTCAGCTTGTCTCCTCTGAGTATCAGCTTTGTTCTACAGACAGTTGCCTTAGACTCACATCAGCGTAATAAATCCCCAGAAGCTTAACTTCTGTCTTTCATACCCCAGAGAAGACCTTTTAACTGGCTCTGCCCAAGACCATGCCCATATGATCCAATGAACAGAGAGAGCTTCCTTCGGGCCCCTGGGCCCCTTGCCCACCGCTCCATCCTCCAGAGGGGGTAGGCACCTTGGTTGGCAGCTGCCCAGTAGCACCTGGAGAGGGAGAGAGGAAGGAGAGGAGGCGCGCCGCTGTGCACCCGAGGGGCTTGCCCAGCAGGGCTCTGTCTTCACACCAGAGTGTCAGTGCAGGGATGCTGGCACTCCTCACGGGCGCCCCGACTCGCCTGATGGACGAGGGGGCTGAGGCCAAGGCCTGGCTCAAAGTCACCCTCCACGCTCCTGCAGAGGCAATGACATCATCGCTGGCTCTGGCTCTAAGGACTCCATCAGGAGCCAAGTGCAGTGGCTGCAGCGGCGTCTGAGAATGCCCTCTCCCGCCAGAGCCACCAGCAGACAGCCCGGAGGGAGGAGGCTGCCCTGCCCGCTCCTCGCCTTTCTCAGGGGTCTGCGCCGCCCCCCCCCCCCCCCAGCCGCTGAGGCCAAGGAGGCTGCAGATGGCTGTGAGGCCCCTGGGAGTCCTGGCTGGGAACGTGGGGGGTGGCCCCACAGGAGGGACTGTGGGACGCCTCTGGGGTCTGCAAGTCACGCTGGCCTCCTGGGTGTGCGGGGTGGGGGGGCTTCAACGAGCCTGGTGAATTTGGTCAACTTGATCTCCACAGCCCAAATCAGGCAGGGCGGGGCTTCCTGCCATACCCCCACCCCCACCTCGCCTGCTTGGTCCCCAGCAGTGAGCAAGCCAAGACCCAATCAGAGTTTCCATGTCGGTCTTGTCCTTGTCACAAAGTGATCATTGTAAGGAGAAACGGACAGGAGCACGGAGCACAGCTACTGCTAGCCACAGAATACTTTGAGTTTTTTGGGAAGTCATACCTCTGTATTTTATTTATTTATTTTTAAAGACTTATTTACTTTTTAAATCTTATTTGAAAGGTGACGTTACAGAGGCGGAGAGAGAGAGAGGTCTTCTATCCACTGGTTCATTCCCCAAAGGCTGCAAGGCCGGAGCTGCGCTGATCCAGAGCCAGGAGCCAGGAGCTTCTTCCAGGTCTCCCACGTGGGTGCAGGGGCCCAAGCACTTGAGCCATCTTCTACTGCTTTCCCAGGCCATAGCAGAGAGCTGGATTGGAAGGGGAGCAGCCAGGACTCGAACCGGCGGCCATGTGGGATGCTGGCACTGCAGGCGGTAGCTTTACCCCCTAAGCCACTGCGCCAGCCCCTGTATTTTATTTTTTAAACCATGCACTTGCACCTGCTCTACCTCCAACCCCAACTACATGCCTTAAACATTTTTCTAGGCTGTTAAATTTTTACCAAAAAATGTCAGTGGCCGCCCAGGTTTCCACAATCAAACCACTGCTGCTTTAACCATCGATCGAGGGACGCTGTGTACTCTACTCTCGCCCTTGTCTGGGTCCTGGCTCCGCCGCTCCATAGCTGGGTGATAATGGAAAAGTCACTTCCTCTTGCTCAGCCTTGGCTTGCTCATGTCTTGAGCCCTCTGTCACTTCCCAGTGCCCTTGGGTCTGGCTTTGAGGATCTCTGAGCTGGCCGTGTGACGCAGCGCCTGGCACAGTGCCGGGGACTCGTCCTCCAAAGCTTTTCCCCGAAGCGACTCTGGGTCACTTCCTCAGCTGTGCGTTTTCCGGCGTGGCGAGGGTTCCCCGTTCATCGTGGTCCCAGGGGTCTTCCTGTGGGCGTCATTCTCAGTGTGTAAGTCCCCACCCAGGAGCCAGAGCTCGTGTGGGACTCCAGCCTGGAAGTGGCACCCAGTGGCCGTCTCAGGTCACGCCTCCAGGGGCACAGCTTTTGGGAATTCCCATGATGCAAATTTCCTGAGCTGGCAGGATCGGCTGCCCCGCCCACCCCTTCCAACGTGAACACAGGGTCTGCTGGGCGGGGCGTGCCCTGACTCTGACCTCCAGAGAGGTCCCTGCCCCCACCCCCGCCTGACGGTGGCTGTGGCCCAGGGGCTCACATACTCACCACAGGCCACTCTCTCTGGGGCTGTCCCCGTGGGAAGGGCTGACAGTGGCTGTCCAGACCAGCTCCGGAAGCCTGGATTCCCCAGCCAGGCCTGCGCTCTGTTCTGGGCCCTGGCGTGACTCCTCACAGCACCCACTTCTGCAAAAGGGAACAGCCAGGCCCTCGCCTCTGACTGCAAAAGAGGCCTCTCAGCTGACTGCTCCCAGCGCCCCGCGGGCAAACCCCAAATAACCCCACGTGGAGAAGGCGTGCCAGGTCCGTGTGCATGCACACACGTGTGCGTTTCCTCGCCAGCCCGCTCACGCGCTCACTCACTCTCCAGCACGCCCACCCGGACATGCATATGCACGCAACCAGCCTGGGCGCGGGCCAGACCCAGCTGATGTGACTTGGCCGGGTCTGATGTTCTGAGAAGGGAAGAGGCGGGCCACGGCTTCAGAGGCCGCAGGCGCCAACCCACAGCCTTCTCTTGTCTGCTGGCTCTGTAGGTCACTCCCAATTTTCTGCACTCCTTGAGGGGTGAGGGAGAAGGGCCCACACTGCACATGAGGAATGGGACAGAGACCTACAGCCCAAGCTGCCCTGTCCATCTGATTGTCCCAGGCGCAGGGCTCTGAGTGGGAACAGAAACTCTGACTTCATCATTACATGCGTTGAGCGTAGCGGGTGGGGAGAGGCGTGGGAGGCTCCTGGGCAGGAAGACCCCAGGGTGGGAAGCAGCACTAGGGATAGGCCTTGAAGTGGCCAGAGGATTTCATCAGAAATGACAGGACCCGGGCCGGCACCGCGGCTCACTAGGCTAATCCTCCACCTAGCAGCGCTGGCACACTGGGTTCTAGTCCCGGTTGGGGCGCCGGATTCTGTCCCGGTTGCCCCTCTTCCAGGCCAGCTCTCTGCTGTGGCCAGGGAGTGCAGTGGAGGATGGCCCAGGTGCTTGGGCCCTGCACCCCATGGGAGACCAGGAGAAGCACCTGGCTCCTGGCTCCTGCCATCGGATCAGCGCGGTGCGCCGGCCGCAGCGCGCCAGCCGCGGCGGCCATTGGAGGGTGAACCAACGGCAAAGGAAGACCTTTCTCTCTGTCTCTCTCTCTCTCACTGTCCACTCTGCCTGTCAAAAAAAAAAAAAAAAAAAAGAAATGACAGGACCGGCACAGGTGTTGGGTGCACTGCTGAGGTACCTCTTGGGAGGCCCCCTGGGGAGCACTGTTGGCTTCAGTCCCTCCGAGCTGGGCCCGTGGGCACCCTGCTGCTGTTTTGGGAGCACCCACTGGTGAGGCAGAGGCCAAGCCGTCAGAGGCCGAGGCCGTGACCCCCAGCTGGCTGGACGTGGAGTGGCGGGGTGACCTTGGCTAGCTCAGTCTTATCACTCACTCTTTAGCTGGCTCCCGTGCTCCTGGGCGCTCTCGGAGCACAGCGGGGACTCAGCGGTGGCGCGTGGGTGGGCAGCTCCCCGCGGGCCAGTGCCCAGTGCCCGGGATTGCTCCTCTCTGCCACACGTGTTTACTCTTGAGGGCCACCAGCGAGTGTGGGCCTCTGTCCCTGTCACCAGCTGGGCAAGGATGTCGCCACTGCCTGCCCAGTGCTTCTGACTCCCTGGGCACAGCACAGCGGCGCTCAGCCCAGGGTGATTTTGACCCCCAAGAATGTGTGGCAATGTCTGGAGACATATTTGTGGTTTTAAAAATATGTATTTATTTATTTGAGTGAGAGAGGAAGGGAGGGAGGGAGAGAGAGAAGGAGTCACTCCTCTGGCAGCTTGCTTACCTCCCAAATGTCTGTAATAGCTAGGGGTAGGCCAGGTCAAAGCCAGGAGCCTGGAACTCCTTGCAGGTCTCTCCCGTGGGTGGCAGGGGCCCAAGCACCTGAGCCATCTTCTGCGGCCTTCCCGGTGCATTGGCAAAGAGCTGGATCAGAAGTGGACCGTCCCTCTGACAATGGGCAGGCAGTGGCTTCACCCACTACGCCACAACGCTGGCCCCAGGCGACAGTTTGTTGCCACAAATGGAGAGAGTGCTACTGGCCTCTAGTGGCGAAAGGCCACACACGCCGCTCAGCATCCTGCAAAGCGCAGGCAGATCAGCCGGCCCGAGCGGACTTGGGGCTGCGGTAGCGTCCGTGCTGGCTGTCGTCGTTGCTGTCCCTCCAACAGCGTCTGTCCCCGTGCTGTGGGCCGGAACACCGGCTCCTCAAGCTGGTTGTGAAAGCAGAGCAGACGGGCATGGACAGCCTGAGCTCGGTGATCCTGACTCAGGCCTTTGAAAGATTGACGTGTTTATTTGAAAGGCAGAGTTAGAGAGTGAGCGAGCGAGCGAGGGATCTTCCACAGGATGGTTCATTCCCCAAGTGGCCACAACAGCCAGGGCTGGGCCAGGCTGAAGCCCGGAGCCTGGATCTCCATGCAGCAGCTAACCCTCGATGCCACAACACCACCGCCCTGTCCCCTACTCCCACCCCTGCAAGGACTGCTCTTAGGAGTCAAGTTCATGAGCTTAGGGTTGACCAGGGCTCAGGAACTGCACTCCCACTCCTCCAGCTCCTCCCCCTCCCCTTCCTCCTCCTCTTCCTTCCTTCCTTTCTTTCTTTCTGACTTTATTTACTAGAGAGGTAGGGTTACAGATAGCGAGAGGGAGAGACAGAGAGAAAGGTCTTCCATCTGCTGGTTCACTCCCCAAATGGCCACAATGTCCTATCCGAAGCCTGGAGCCAGGAGCTTCTTCCAGGTCTCCCACATGGGTACAGGGGCCCAAGCACTTGGGACATCTACTGCTTTCTCAGGCCATAGCAGGGAGCTGGATCAGAAATGCAGCAGCTGGGACTCGAACCAGCGCCCATCTGGGATGCTGGCGCTGCAGGCGGCGGCTTTACCAGCTAAGCCACAGCGCCAGCTGCTGAACTGCACTTCTGGCTCAGTGTCTCACAGGCCAGGGAGGTGTCAGTGGCCGGGGTCCTGGGCCTCCGTGCATGTCCTGGCCCTTCTGTGGGACGCTCATGAGGGATGTCTTGTAGGTAAAGGGCCATTCCCTGCCACCTGGTTAAGCACTCCGCTCCCGTCCGGCCACGGGATCCCGGCGTTTCTGGCTGCTGCTCCCCGGTGTCCAGCCCCTGGCACACGCCAGTGCATTGCTCCACTCCTGCCCCCACCTGGCAGCCCACTTTCATCCGGGGCTTTCTGCGAGGGGAGCAGGGGTCATACACGCGGCCTCCGTGAGCGAGCAAGGCTTTACCGTATTTGGTTGGGGAGCGCACCATATACAGCCAGTGCTGTGCCAGCTCCGTCTTGGCTGGAGCGTGTCCGTTCCAAGCTTTTTAGGACTTCTCTAGTTATGAGTGACAGAAATCAACTCGGGCTGGGCTAAGCAGAACAGGAAATCTGTTGGGCTATCTCAGGAATCCGGAGCAGAGCTGTGCTGGGCTTAGGGACGGGCACAGTGGGGGCGCAGGGTGTCTCCCCTCCCCCTCCCTCCACTTGCTCTCTCTCTCTCTCTCTCTCTCTCTCTCTCCCCTCCTTTGGCCCTAGATTCTAGGATGCACAGAACGTAGGAGTGAAAACAGCAGCAGCTGGGTTTCCATGGCCTTCTTCAAGGGAGCAACCAGCCTGGGCTAGAACCTTTTGCTTGATGAAAAATTCCTAGGGAGGGACTTTGCTGGGAGGAATGCAAACAAAACAGTAGGTATCCATGGTTACATTTATATTGGCGGCTGAGGGGGGTGCTGAAAGGGAGCTTGTCAAAGACGCTCGCAGAAAATTCCTGTTTTAGGAGATGAGCTGTGAACAGCTGGGCTGGGCAGAAATGAAACCAGAGAGACCCAATAGCAGCACAAGTATAGGATGACAAGGGCCCGGCTTGGTTCTAGTCGACCTCAGCCACGTTTAGGAGAAAGTCCTTGTGACGGTGTGCCTATGGGTTGCCTGTGTACCCCTCAAGGGGCCACATATTGGAAGCTCGGTGCCCAGAGTGTGGTGTTGGGAGGCACTGCTGGGTGGAGTCTAGGGGAGTCTAGGGGAGGTTGGTACTGGCCCCACCCAGTGTCTGGCTTCCTGTCTGGCTGTGTCATCTCTCCCTTGCACCTGCGCTTCTGCCACAGTGATGCCACCGCCAGGAGGCCTTCATCACAGCCGGGCAGCAGCCGGCGCCACGCCCTTGAGCCTCCAGAAGTGAGAGCCCAGCTCCCGTGCGTGACAGCCACACTACCGTGGCTGCCGGCCGCGAGGGACTCAGAGACTCAGAGCCACAGATGGAAGCTACAGCTGGGCCACCTCCGGACAGGGTCCTGGACTGAGCGCCCTGCAGGTGCCAGCCCAGGTGTACTCAGGGGGAAGAGCTGAGCTTTGAAAGACCGAGGAACCACCGGCTGGTGGAGAGGGAGGAGCTGGCGTCCCTGAGGCCCTGGTGATGGCAACTCGCACCCTTGCCGGGACTCCTCCCTCCCCCAATTCCCCAGGCTCCTCCCTCTGTCGGTTTCCCGTGGCTGCTGTAATAAATGGCCATGAACTTAGTGACTCAGATAACACCGTCTTACTCTCCAGGTCAGAAATCCAAAACGAGTCCAGCAGAGAGCATCCACTTCCTCACCCTTTCTGGCTTCCGGAAGCCGCTGCCACCCCTCGGCTTGGGGCTGTCCCCATCTGTCGTCCAGGGGCCACTGGTTGGCCGGCCAGAGCCTCCTCCTCCTTCCTGCTGGAGGCCAAGCCGCTGTCCCGACGTGTGCTGCCGGACCATGGGCAATGGGGCGCCGCTTTAAATGTCCACATTGAAAACAGGAGCACCCGGGAGCTGCAAGAGCTCATGGATGACCCCTCCAAGTCCCGCGTGGGTGAGGAGGAGGTGAGGTGGCGCTCGGAGCTGGGACCCTGCAGGGCCAGGTGCAGCCCCCACGGACTTTGCCGGCAAGGCCCTGGGCTTCCTCCACTCCCGTCTTCCCGTTGGC
This sequence comes from Oryctolagus cuniculus, assembly GCF_964237555.1. Taxonomy (NCBI): domain Eukaryota; kingdom Metazoa; phylum Chordata; class Mammalia; order Lagomorpha; family Leporidae; genus Oryctolagus; species Oryctolagus cuniculus. The sequence goes on along the minus strand of NC_091451.1, from coordinate 22,727,529 downwards.
CTTCAGCCATGACACCATGGTTTGCTTTGAGATGTGTCCAGATACCCGTCGTGGAGGTAAACCAAAGCTAGCCTACCTCCCAGAAGGCCCAGTGCCACGGTCTGACAGCCATGGCCATTTCGTCCCTTGCCCTCTCTGGGAAAGTCCCACTTCCTTGGAGATTCGCTGCTGTTGCTTCCTGCGTGGAGCTGGGCTGGAGTCTGAGGGTGGAGCTGCCACCTTGCCGTGGAGAGGCCATGGGTGGGACAAAGGCTGTCTGCGCAGGCTGGAGAGCAGGACCAGCGCGGTGGTACAGCCGGCACAGCCACTGCCGGCCTCGCTGGCAGTCCATGGTGGGGCACCTGTTTGAGTCCTGCGGCTCTGCTCCGGATCTGGCTCCCTGCTAATGTGCCTGGATGCAGGTCTCTGCATGGGAGACCCGGATGAGGGGTTACCCCAGCTCTGACCTGCCCGGCCCCCGCCTGCTAATAGTAGGGGAGGGGAATGTGTCTCGGGGCCTGGCGGAGCCGCTGCAGTCTGGCTTCTGCTTCGTGCGGCTGCACGGTCTCTCCGTGAGCAGGAAGGAGAGTGGCCGCTTTCCCTGAACACATGAAGGCTCGTCTCTCTTGAAGTGAGTTTGGACTCTGCAGGGCAGACCTAGGGCCTGTGCAAGGTGCTGGAAACCAGTGGTGCAGTCAGATGGAGGAAGACCTTGTAGCTGTGCCCTGGTTCCTGGCCGGATGGGAGAGGGCACAGGCAGTCACGGAGAGCTGACGCAGAGCCTTGAGGGCCCCACGTGGAGCTGGCTGAAGACTCAGTGTTGGCTGAACCAGCCAATGCCCCACTTCCTTAAAACTACTTATATTCATTTTATTTGAAAGAGAGAAAGAGACAGACAGACACAGAGAGACACAGAGACCTCCATCTGCTGGTTCACTCCCCAGATGTCTACAGCAACCAGGATTGAACCATGTAGAAGCCAAGAGACTGGAACTCCACCCAGGTCTCCCATGTAGGAGGCAGGCACCATCCTTTGCTGCCTCCCAGGACACACAGTAGCAGGACGCTGGATTGGAAGTGGAGCCGGGCCTCCAACACAGGCCCTCTGATGTGGGGTGTGGGTGTCCCTCTGTGCAGGTCTCCCAGGTTCATCATGTAGTCTCCAGGGAGAAGCAACATCCAAGCATCTCCCAGTAATAAAACCCCCAAAAGGGAATTCCTTGGTTCACGTAGCTAAAACATTTCAGGATTGTTTTCAGGCATGGCGGGATCCGGGTGCACAGATGATGATGTCGGAGCCTTTTCCTTCCATCTCTCGCGCTGCTTTCCCTGAGCAGGGCTGCTTCTCAGGCAGGTTTCCCCTGCCGGCAGACACAAGACTACCAGCGCTTCAGGCTCGCGTCACAGCAGCACAGCAGAGAGAGGACTCTGTGTCCCCGTGTTCAGTACAGATCCCCAGGAGGGCTGCCACTGGTCCAGCCAGGTCCATGCTCACTTTGACCCATTGTGGAGGTCAAGGACAGGCAGTGCTGTCACCGTGAGGCCTAGGTCACGTGTGTTCCCCACGGAGCCCTTTGTGACTTGGAGCCCTCCACCAGGGCGGACAGACACGCAGTGCTGCAGCCCAGGTGCTGCCGGAGGCCAAGTCGATGGAAGAAGCGGCCAGTGGGAGCAGCCAGGCTCCAGGCAGCTGGCACACTGGCCTGACGACGGGGGCCTGAGTCGCTATGTCCAGCAGCTTGGCTACGCCAGCTCCCAGCCAGAAGCGGTCTCTCTGGGTCCTCCAGCAGCCAAGGACTTCTGGGGTGGAGGTTGGGGCTCAGGCCTCCAGTGCTCCCCTGGGAACTGACCTTGAAGGAAGGGCCCTATCACGGTTGAATGATGTCTTCCCCAAATGCATGTCCGCCTGCAACAGCAGGCTCTTTGCAGATGTAATTAGTTAAGGCTCTTGAGGGAAAAATCATCCTAGATGTGAGATTAGTGTACCTAGAAGAGGAGAGGCGGGGCGGGCACTCGGTGCAGAGGTTAAGTTGCTTGGCACTCTCGCATCCCACACCAGGGAGTGCCCGCTTCATCTGCTCGCTCCTCTGCTTCCAGTCCAGCCTCCTGCTAATGCCCACCCTGGGAGGCAGCAGGTGAGGGCGCAAGTGCTTGGCGCCTTCCACCTACATGGGAGACCTGGACGCAGTTCCAGGTTCCTGGCTTCAGCCTGACCCAGCCCTACTGGATGCTCTTCCTTCCTTCCTTCCTTCCTTCCTTCCTTCCTTCCTTCCTTCCTTCCTTCCTTCCTTCCTTCCTTCCTTCTCTCTCTCTCTCTCTCTCTCTCTCTCTCTTTTTGACAGGCAGAGTGGATAGTGAGAGAGAGAGAAAAAGGTCTTCCTTTGCTGTTGGTTCACCTTCCAATGGCCACCACGGCTGGCGCGCTGCAGCCGGCGCACCGCGCTGATCCGATGACAGGAGCCAGGAGCCAGGTGCTTTTCCTGGTCTCCCATGGGGTGCAGGGCCCAAGCACCTGGGCCATCCTCCACTGCCTTCCCGGGCCACAGCAGAGAGCTGGCCTGGAAGAGGGGCAACCGGGACAGAATCCAGCGCGCTCTCTCTCTTTCTACCTTTCAAATGAATGACAGTGAATAAACAGAAAATCAAAGAAGAGGAGTGAACACAGAGACACACGGGGCAAAGGCCGCAAGCCGATGGCGGCAGGATTTGAGCGAGGAGCACCAGCAGCCCCAGGAGGCTGGAAGAGACAGGAAAGGATTCTCGCAAGAGTGTGGCCCTGGGGCCGGCGCTGTGGCATAGAGGGTAAAGCCGCTGCTGGCATCCCGTATGGGCACCGGTTCAAGTCCGGGCTGCTCCAATTCTGATCCAGCTCTTTGCTATGGCCTGGGAAGGCAGTGGAAGATGGCTCAAGTTCATGGGCCCCTGGGCCGGTGTGGGAGACCCGGATAAAGCTCCTGGCTCCAGGCTTCAAATTGGCGCAGCTCTGGCTGTTGCAGCCAACTGGGGAGTGAATCATCGGATGGAAGACCTCTCTTTCTCTCTCTCTCCTCCTCTGTCTCTCTTTAACTCTGCCTTTCAAATAGATAAATAATCTCAAAAAAAAAAAAAAAACTTTAAAAAAAGGGTGTGGCCCTGCCAGCTCCCCAGCCTGGCCTCCTGTGCTGGGAGGGAGACCCGTCTGTTGGTTAAAACCCCCGGGGATGGCAGCTCTGGCAGCAGGAGCTGGGAGTCGCGTCCTCTGGGTGTCTGTGGGCTCTCCCTGCCGCTGACTTCCTGGGTGGCTTTTGGCGACTACTTCCACTCTGAATACAGCCCGCAGGTCCCAAATGTGGCGAGTGAGGGAGCCACTAGCTCCACGGGGAGGCGACAGGGGTGGGGAAACCTTTAGGAAATACAGATTTCTATGCTCCCCCCCATGCACCCCTGGCTGCTGGGCCGTGTCCGGCCGCTGCACCCTGGGAGGGAGGGCAGGTTTCTGGGAAAGCGGATTCACAGTCCAGCTGAGAGCTGGCGCAGCTGGGCGAGATCCTTTCAAACAAAGGCGCCTGGGACGGAAGGGGCGTCGGGCGCTGGGACTGAGGCAGAGCTGCACGGGGAGGGGGAATCTTGGAGCTGCCGTCGGCTTTGGAGGTGGGGTGGGGGCCACTCTCTCTGCAGAGGGAACCCCGGGCCGGGGTGGGCACAGCAAAAAAAAAAAAAAAAACAAACAAAAAAAACCAACTTTTTGTTTTGCTGCTCTCTGTAGGTTTTGGATTTTCTACCTTGTACATGTATGACTCAGGGAAAAAAGGGATAATTTTTCACACGAAAAGCCAAAAGTCCTGATGTTTAGAAATAAAAATGGAAAAAAAGAGAGAGGCCTTTCTCTGCCTTTCCCTTTCCCCCCATCTACTGGCTGCGCACCCCCTGGGCAGACCCCTGACTGGATCTCTGCTATGCCTCTGCCTCCTGCAGCAGCCAGCCCCAAAGCCCACCGGAGGGGTCCCCACACTCAAAGAGGGACAGCGCAGGCGAGCGCCCGGGCAGGTCCAAGCCGAATCTCACAGCACAGCACCTTGCGTGCAGCTGTCGTTGTTTTTAAGAACTAGGTAAATGGCCAACAGAACAGAGGGGACAGAAAGTCCTGTGGGCTCCAGGGGAGGAGCCGGGGCTGTGATCTTGGCGACAGGGAGGGTTTGCGGCCTGCTCGGATGGGACAGCTGACCAGGGCTGGACACGTGCCTGGGTTGCAGGGCTGGGAGCATTTGCACCGTCTCTGCAAGTGGCACATTTTAATGTAAAAAGTTGAGAAGTTTGCTAAGACAAAGACAAAGAGACATCTGGAGCTGAGCTTCTCCAACTCTGTGTGGCCAAGGGCCAATTGCCTTCTAATTTCTAATCGATTACAGGCCGCCGCTTTCACAGAGTATAAAAGAATTGCTGGAAGCAGGAAAGGCAAGAGAGACAAGCAAAACACAAGCCCAATTTTTTTTTTTTTCTGTTGGATTGAATGGACACGACATCACTCTGTCTGATGGCTAAAAGCGTGTGGAAACGTTCCTGCTGTTGGTGAACTTCCCTTACTCGGGACCCGCAGCTGCCGTGTGCAGAGGGCGGGCCCTGGGCCTCGCACCGTGAGAAGCGCTGCCCCACAGTCGGCCTCCCAGAGCCAACGGGTGAAGCACCCAGGGGAGGTGGCCGAGGTTGCCCCCAGCCCCTTCTTCCCCACCTGTGCCCCGGCCCACCCCCGGGCTTGCACCCCGTGTGGGCTTTTCTGCTGGGAGGGGCTCCGGGGAGGCAGGCAGGCCAGGTGGCTGACGTACCACGCAGGCCTCGGGGAAGCATCTGACCCACGCGGGTTTGCAGGAGAAGCTGAGTCCTGCATGGGGAGCTCAGGGTAGAGGAAGCAGCTGCCTCAGTTTCCCCTCTGCTCCCCTCAGCCATCTGCTTCTGCCCGAATGTGCTGACCCCTTTTCTCAAATGATCTTCTTGCTGGTGGCCAGACCACCCTACTTGGCAGGCTTTGGTAGAATCTGGGGCAGAGAGGCCAGTGCTGTGACTGAGCATGTTAAGCCAGTTCAAGTCCCGGCTGCTCCAGCTCTCTGCTCATGCACCTGGGAGGGCCGTGGAGGATGGCCCAAGCCCTGGGGCTCATGATACCCACGTGGGAGAACCAGATGGAGTTCTAGCCTGGCCCAGCCCTGGCCATTGTGGCCATTTGAGGCGTGAACCAGGGGATGGAAGCTCGCTCTCTCTCTCTGTGTATGCGTGCATGCATGTATGTGTGTGTCTGTCACTCTGCCTTTCAAATAAATAGAATAAATCTCAAAAAAGAAATGATTTCAAGGTGAGCTCTGCTACTGCTTCTGTTTGGATGTGTCTGAGCGTGACCCCCAGGAGTCTGCGGGTTGGAAGCCTGGTGCCCCAGGGGGGTGTTAAGGGGCGGGTCTTAATGCAAGGTAATTAGGTCCTAGGAGGCCCTGGCCTGTGACTTCTCCTGGGACCCCAGTTGGTTCCCCAGGGAGGGAGCTAGACTGGCCGGCCCCTCTCTGCTTCCTGTCTGGCCTGGGGCTCTCTCCCTCCTGCAGGACTGCCACTGAGCTGCCGCCCTTGCCCTGGGGGAGCTAAATGAGCCCCTCCTCACTGCAAGTTTCCCCGCCGCCGGCCTTTTGTGCAGCAGTGTCAAGTGAAGGAACCTGGCGGGCTCGGGCCAGGGCCTCTGCCGACCCCCTGGCCGCCTGTCCAAGCGGGCTTCTCCGCGGAACTACCCGGCCCGCGCGGCGCTGCGGCGGCTGGTGGTGCTGTGCTCACACCCGGCAGGTGAGCCTCCCGGGACAGCCCTTTCTGATCTATTTTGGGGACAGGGAAGAGCCGAGAGAGGCCATGTCTTTTCCATTTCCTCAGGAGAGGAAGGAGGCAGCCTCTCCCCGCCGCCACTCATGCCGCGGCCCTGGGCCAAGCTCCCAGAACAGGATGCTGGTGGGTACCAAGGGCTCCGCACTGGCTCCCACCGCTGGTTTCACACCCCGCCCCTGCCTCCGGGCTGTGAGGTGGTGGGTTAGTGCAGCAGCCTCCTCTTAGCCACTGTTTTGTTTTCTGAGGTTTCCGTGACCATGATCTGAAAGTATGACGTGGAAATTTCTTAAATGAAATAATTCCTAGGTCAGAGGCCGGCACTGTGGCGCAGTGAGTTAGGCTGCTGCTTGCAACGTGGGCCTCCCAGACCGGAGCGCCGGTTCAAGTCCTGGCTGCTCTGCTTCCGATACAGTGCAGTGGAAGATGACCTGAGTGCCTGGGCCCCTGCCACCCACGTGGGAGACCTCGGTGGAGCTCCTGGCTCCTGGCTGCAGCCTGGCCCAGAACTGTCCGTTGTGGCCATTTGGGGAGTGACCCAGCAGATGGAAGATTTCTCTCTCCCTCCCTTTGTCTCTGTCAGTCTGCCTTTCAAACAAACAAACGAGTCTTATAAAACAGTTCATAAATTTAAAATGGTGCACCATCTGAGTGGCCGTCCAGCTCTGTCCTCCCAGGATGAGCGCCCGCTTGTCCTGCACTTGCCTGCTGGGCACACGACCCGCCCGGCAATCACTTGGTAGCCCTGCTTTTCTGATGCCATTTCTGTGCTCAGGTTCCCAGTGCCACGCGACTCGCCCCTCCCGTCTACCACGAAGGTGCTGAGTCATTTCATCACCACAGGAGGAAGTGGGGACAGCGCAATAAGATCTTTTTAAAAGAGATTTATTTATTTGTTTGAAAGGCAGAGTTACAGAGAGGCAGAGAGAGAGAGAGAAAGGTCTTCCATCCACTGGTTCACTCCCCAGATGGCCTCAATGGCCAGAGCTGCGCTGATCCAAAGCCAGAAGCCAGGTGCTTCCTCTGGGTCTCCCACGCAGGTACAGGGGCCCAAGCACCCGGGCCATCCTCTACTGCTTTCCCAGGCCATAGCAGAGAAGTGGAGCAGCCGGGACTTGAACCGGCGACCATAGGGGATGCCGGCACTGCAGGCGGCAGGGGTGGGGTGGTGGAGATCCACGGGCCAGGGGTGCGGCTCGCAGAGTTGCTCTCCAGGGTGAGCAGACTGGGCTGCGCTGGGTTCTCAGTCCCCTTGCAGAGGCCCTGGGACCGTCTTGTTCTCACAGGGGAGGAGGGACCGGCGCATGCTCTGTGACTGCTGCAGGTTTTAGATCCAGACTCCTTCTAAAGTATGGCGGAAGGCAGCTGGACCCAGCCCTTTGCAGGCCACGCACCTGTGCTCCCTGCACAGGGGAGGCCTGCTGGGGCTGGGGACGCGAGGCCACGCCTCCAGGGCTCCTCAGCTTGTGTTAGGGGTGGGCAGTCACCGAGCTCTCCTGCAGCCCCGCCTGACCGACAGCAAAGCCTGGGCCCCCAGCAGCCCGGGTTGGGGGAGTGGACTCTCTGTCTGCCCGTTAGTGTTTTGCCCGTGTTCTCCGGGTCAGAAAGCAGCAGCGCTGGGCTCTGACTCAGAGCTGTGCAGTGCTCCGTCCAGGAGGCTGGGGGCAGAGGCCCCACCTGTGGGTTGTTGTGGCCTCCCCGGATACTTCAGGGCCTCAGTTTCCCTGTCTGTGAAATGGGAGGATGCCTGGAAGGACATCCGTGACAGAGAGGCAGTTTTAGCAAGTCTCTGGGGCTCCAGGAACCTCAGGGCCGGGCAGAGACCGCAGGGCGGAGGTAGCGGCTCCGTGTTGTAGCTGGGAGCTTCGTCCACCCTCTGGTCCCTTGTCGCAGTGGGCAGAGCAAGGCTGCCTGCTCCCCTCATCCCTGCCTTCTCGGTCACTCTGGGCTTCACTGGGGTGGGGGGGCTGGCCACACAGCTCCTGCAGGGATGCTAGCCCTCTCCCGGCCTCAGGACATTTGCATTAGCCACCTGGACCTTGGGAGATGCTGGGGAAGGAGTCTCCCGTGGCCCAGTTCTCAGCCTCAGGGACGGAAGGTGGGGTGCTGAGCCCGGCCCTGCCCGCTGCTGGCTCCCGCCTGGCCAGGTTCTGGTGGCAGGCCTCCGAGGGCCCATCCCTGGGGCTAAGGCTCCATGACCCCACCCCAACACGCACAGGGTGGGGTCCGCTCTCTTCTGAGGAGCCTGGACCTTTCCCAGCCCTGGGCCGGGGGCCCCGGGGCCCGCTCCGCTCCTGCCAGCTCCGTTCCCGGCACCGCCTGACCCCGGACCAGCTGTGCGTGCCGGGGGAGGCCGCAGGAGCAGCTGGCCGGCATCTGGGTTCAGGGAAGCCAGAGTCTGGCGGGCCCAAGGCGGCTGGCTCAGCTGGGAGGAGCCAGGCAGCGACTGGGAGGAATTTCTGAAGTAGGGACTGGCCGGAGCCCAGGGGCCAGCGCGGGCCTGGCTGGCACTGCTGGCTGAGGCCCAGAGAGCCTTCCTGCTGGCTCCGAGCCTCCGCGGCCGCCCGTTTGCCGCCTTGCAGCCCGAGGGGCTCATTCACTTGATGACCAGCAGCCCCCGCCCCCAGGGCTGCCCAGGGCCCCTGGTGAGGAGCGCAGGCCCTCGCTGCACCTGCCCTTCTCCCTGTCAGTGGTCTCCTTTGGCTCTGCTCCCTTCTGGAACCATACAGCCCATGTGACCAATGGCAAAAGGAGGCCTTGCCGAAACTCTCCTTTCCTTGGTTATGGCTTGGGGGAGGGGCAGGGCTGGGGCCGAGAGAGGAGGGGGCGTTGACTCTTCCAGCACCTTCCAATCCGCTTCCCAGGCAGGAAGGCCTGGGTAGGGCCCAGGCAGGATCAAGGATGAGGACATTTTGGGAAAAAAAAAAAATTACTCATTAAAAATGAATTAAAATGTATTTATTTGAGAGAGAGAGAGAGAGAGGTCCCCATCCACTGGTTCACTCCTCAAATGCCTGCGAGGCTAGGTCTGTGCCAAGGCTGCAGCAGGGAGCTGTTTGCCCCACCCAGGTCCCCCACGTGGGCGGCCGGAACCCAACTCCTTGAGCTGTCACTGCTGCCCCCCAGGGTCTGCTTTGGCAGGAAGTGGGAGCCAGGAGCCGGGGCGGGGACTAGGACCCAGGGGTGGGATGCAAGCCTCGTAACCAGTGTCTCAACCACTGGGCCAAATGCTTGCTCCAAGAACTGGAAGGTGGTGATGGCAGAGCCGGCAACCAAGCACCAGGCCCAGCCACAGGGGGAGGGAACCAGCGGATGGAAGGCCTCTTTGTCTCTCCCTCTCTCTCTCTGTAACTCTGCCTCTCAAATAAATAAATAAATCTTTTAAAAAATAAAAAAGATGTCACTTCCATTTAAGAGATGGGTTTGGTCATTGTTACCTATTTGAAAGGCAGAGTTACAGAGAGAGAGGGGACACACACACACACACACACACAGAGAGAGAGAGAGAGAGAGAATCTTTCATCCACTGGTTCACTCCCCAGATAGCCACAACGGCCGAAGCTGGGTCAGGCCAAAGCCAGACGCTAGGAGCTTCTTCCGGGTCTCCCACCTGGGTGCAGGGGCCCGAGCACCTTGGCCATCTACTGCTGTTTTCCCAGGTGCAGTAGCAGGGAGCTGGACGTAGAGCAGCTGGGACTCCAACCGGCACCCGTATTGGATGCTGGCATCACAGGCAGAGGCTTAACCCACTGCGCCACAGCGCCGGCCCCTCACTGATGGACTTCAAACACGCCTCCCATAGCACTGGGCACCCAGTCAGTCCTCAATCTGTATTTCTGGAATGTAACTGAAGTCGCTTGCACACTAAATAAGCAAATGTGCTATTGCTCATTCTCGCAGAGACTTTGCATTCTGGGATTTCCCCACTGGTTTCGGGGAGGGGTTGTTTCTTATGTCGCAGCGCTGGGGACAGGCATTTTGGGAGCTGTGGGTTTTAGGGTCTTAACATCACCCTGAGGGGATCAAAGGCCCATTGTGGAGACGGGAGGCAGACTGCCTCATGCCCCCAGAGCAGAGGGGCAGGCAGAGCACCCCACATGGCCATGTGTGGCTACACTGGCCAACGAGCCTGAAGAGGTAGACCAGCTGCTCGGCAGGGCAGCTCCTGGACTCCTCTCCCCAGCAGGGACACCAGCCTCTGCCTTGGGACGCTGTCTGCCCGCTGCCCCAGACTCCCCTTCCCACAGCCAAGAGCCGAGAGCAGGGGCCAGCGGAACCCAGGCTGCCTTTGTGTGCAGAGGCCCCGTGTATGGGGGGAGGCCACATGTGTGGCACTGGCAGCTGGCTTTCTGATGGTCTAGACAGAGAGTCAGACAGACAGACAGACAGAACTCCTGTCCACTGGGTCACTCCCCAGATGCCCTCCATGCGCCTGGGGCTGGGGCCGGAAGCTGAGAACTCCATCTGGGTCTCCCGCGGGGGTGGCAGGGGCACAAGAGCTTGAGCCCTCCCTCCCTCACCTGCTGCCTCCCTGGTGCGCATTAACAGGAGCCTCGAGCCAGAAGAGGAGAAGCTGGGACTCGAACCCAGGGACACTGAGGTGGGTCATGAACACCCCACGCAGGACTTAGCCACCAGGCCAAACGGCCGGCCCTGTAGCACCCTCGGCTTTTCAAAAGTGGGAAATTGTTGATTTCCTCCCTCATTTTGAACACGCATCCATTTTCCATCTCTAACGTTGTTTCTGTAAATTTGTGTATATTTAAAACAATGCTCCTAAATTGTGTAAACTCAGCCCCAACAGGCCTTGGGTTTGGCCCTGGATGGGGAAGTGGGGCCCCAGGTGAGCCAGTCCCGGTGGGCGCTGGTGCAGCCTCCCTGCTGTGACCTGTGCCCCTGCCTCTTGCAGGCGTCTGGAAAGGCTTCGATTTCCCCGAGCCAGCTTGGGCAACTCCTTTTTTCCTGTGCTTCCTGCACCCAGCAGGCCCTGGAGAACTGGCACAGCGTCGTGGAGATGGAGGACTTGCGAGCCAGGAGCGCCCTCTGCTGGCAGAGCAGAAGTACAGCCGGGAGTGGCCTTGCCGGAGCAGGGCAGGTTGGATGGCCGGTGCGGTAGGCACAGAGGAACCCCTCTCTGGGGGCGTGGGAACGTTGGAGCACACAGGCCACGCGTCTGGGTTTCAAATGGAAACCTGTGTTTGTGGACCAGTGTTCTGTTCCCTCGCAACTTAGGGCCACACCAGCCGCTGAGGACCAGCGTCAGACTCCACCAGCCCGCGTCTTCCAGATCAGATGTCAGCCGCTTCCTGCTTAAAAAAAAAAAAAAAACACTTATATTTTCATTTTTCCCCTGAAAAGCAGAGAGACACACAGACAGAGGTACATAGAGACACAGAGAGGGATATCATTCATCACCCACAACAGCCAGGGCTGGGTCAGGCCAAAGCCAGGAGCCCAGAACTCCATCCAGGTCTCCCACCAGGTGCAGAGGCCCAGGCACGTGGGCCGTCTTCTCCTGCTTTCCCAGGAGCATTAGCAGGGAGCTGGGTCAGAAGTGGAGCAGCCAGGACTCAAACTTGTGTCCATATGGAATGCTGGAGCAGCGGCTGGTGGCCTCACCCGCTGAGCCACAGCGCCGGCCCCTGGAGGGGCATCTTGACCCATCTTAATGGCCACACCAAACGTCCACCCGGCACAGACGCTTCTGAGTGGCCAGCTACAGCCTCGAGCGCTCCCTCAACCTCCTCAGGCCCCCCACAGACTCTGCCTTGCAAATACAATGAAAACCAAAATTGCTAAAAAAAAGTTAATAAAAGAAGAATTCAGACCTACAATGGTTGAAGGCTAGAGGGCGGGTGCGTGGCCATTTTGTGGTTCTGCACACGGAGGTGACCGTGCACGGAGGTGACCACAGAGGTGACCACACATGGAGGTAACCATGCACGGAGGTGACCACGCATGGAGGTGACAACACACAGAGATGACAACACACAGAGGTGACCGTGCACGGAGGTGACCACAGAGGTGACCACACACGGAGGTGACCATGCACAGAGGTGACCACTCATGGAGGTGACAACACACGGAGGTGACCATGCACGGAGCACGGAGGTGACCACACACGGAGGTGACCATGCACAGAGGTGACCATGCACGGAGGTGACCACAGAGGTGACCATGCACGGAGGTGACCCCGTTGTTCCTCTTTGCCCCCGCCCTCCACAGTGCAAGTTCTGAGCCGCTCCATCAGCAGCCAGCGGGAGGCGGGGAGCTGGGGGCTGTTGCTGGGTGCAGGAAGCAGCCCCGCGGGGTGAGCGCACCTGAGCTTCCCCACCAAGGCGGAGGTACAGGGGAGGTGCGGGGAAGGCATCACAGCCAAGCCCTCAGGGAACCAGAGCCTCCCTGGCGGCGCTGCTCACCGGCTGCCAGACCCTGGCGCTCCACTTCTCCAGCTGTGAAATGGGCGAACAACCGTGCTCCCACCCGGCGTGGCTCCAGTGACGCCAGCAGTTAGCCACGAGGGAAGCGAGTAAGGAGGGCTGGGCCCGCCTGGCCACCTTCAGAGGCCATCCTCCACCTTGGTGGTCTTGGACCCTGGCCAGGTCCTTCGCCTGGCCGGTGGCAGCGCCGTGGCTCCTGCTGGGCCCTCCCCCAGCGACCTCCCCTGCGGGCTCGCGTCTGGTCCTTGTGGGTTCGCCCCGCTCTGGGGTCGGCTGTGTAAAGAGCGCTTCCTGGACGCCTGATTTTCTGGCAACGAGGGGTGACAAGTAGTTGTTGCTCACCTTGCTCCAACAAGCTCCACGCGGAGCTTTGGAGGAGTCTTCCAGTTTTAAGCCGGGGAGGCCCTGGGGAGATCAGTGTGTGGCGAAGACTCCCAAGTTTAGGAACTGTCTCCAGGAGCGCCCCGCACAGACCTCCCTGGGACTTTTGGGGCTGCCCTGACACCTGGTGGCCACTGTTGGGAATTGCACCGTCTTCCGGGCGGTTCGGGCAGCTGTGCTCAGCTTTGGGGCTTGGTCAGCGCCCCCTGGCTGCTCTTGGTCAGGGGTGTTGATGGGGGAGGGGATTTTAGCTTCCTTCCACCGTTTCCCCCAACGAAAGCAGTAGTTGATAGGAACAGTCGCTGCCTTTTCCATTTTATGCAAAAGATGAACAAAACATTTTTTTTGACAGGCAGAGTGGACAGAGAGAGAGAGAGAGACAGAGAGAAAGGTTTTCCTTTACCGTTGGTTCACCCCCCAAATGGCCACTGCGGCCGGCGCACCACGCTGATCCGAAGGCAGGAGCCAGGTGCTCCTCCTGGTCTCCCATGCGGGTGCAGGGCCCAAGGACTTGGGCCATCCTCCACTGCACTTCCGGGCTACAGCAGAAAGCTGGACTGGAAGAGGAGCAACCGGGACAGAATCGGCGTCCTGACCGGGACTAGAACCCAGTGTGCCGGTGCCACAGGTGGAGGATTAGCCTATTGAGCCGCAGTGCCGGCCATGAACAAAGCATTTTTACTGATCTGTAACCGTGGCAAATTTGTGATTTGTCCATTGCACATTTCCTACTTGGTGGCCTCTCTTTGCAGCCCCCACACCATCCTCAGGGCTTCCCCTCATCCCCACAGGGGTTGTACATTGAGTCACAGGTGGGGAACTTGGAGAATGCCATGGGTTATATATTTTTTTAAGATTTGTTTGAAAGGCACACACACACGCATACACACATACACACATACACAGCTTCCATCCCCAAATGGACAATAACCAAGGCTGGACCAAGCTGAAGCCAGGAGCCTGGAGCTCCACCTGAGTTTCCCACATGGTTGGGAGGGGCCCAAGCACCTGGGCCATCTCCTGCTGCTTTCCCAGGCACATTAGCAGGGAGCTGGATCGGAAGCGGAGCAGCCAGGACTGGAACCAGCACCTATAAAGGATGCCGGTGTCCTGGCTGTCACGTGCAGAGAAGGGACCCCGACTCTACAGGCCTTGCTTCTTTTGTGGAGAAAGCGCCGACACCCCTAAGCACCCTCCATATGCCCCCCACCCCACCCTGAGGTGATATTTCAGTCCATCAGCTCCACGGGCCTGAGTTTGCGTCTCAGCTTGTCTCAGCAGGTGCCGGATCCGGCCTTCAGGGCTGGGCGCAGAATGGTGCTTCCCAGTGCTTGCCTGTCCACACTGGGGGCCTGGGGTCACTTCAGGGCTGCTGCTCCCCTGGGCTCGTGGGCGCTTGAGAAAGGGGGGCTTCGGCGAGGCTGGGGACCTGGGGCTGAGAATCAGTAGCTGGCTTGCTCTGAGCTCCTGTGCAGCTTCCGGCCTCCCCACAGGGCCCAGGAAGCTCTCTCGCGCTCCTGTTGCCCTCCCATGTCTTCTCTCCTTTCTAGGAATTTCAGGCTGTGGGAGGGACGAGTCTTGCTGGCCCTAAACTCCACCAAGCTCAGGCCTTGCAGGGGCAGGAAGGGGACACACAGCACACGGTGGGGGCCATGCACTCTCTCCAGTGCCGGGTCTGCTGCACCTGCTGAGTCTCCTGGTGCAGGCTAGGGAAAGCCAAGTACTGGTGACTTGGTTTGCTGTGCGCCTGCGTGTGGGCCTCCCCAGTCCCCGGTGTGCCCAGCTCTGTACCACCCGCCCCCAGTGACTGCCAGGTGACGGCATTTGTTCAGTGCACAGGTTTTTATTGAGTGTCCACCGCGTGCCGGGGTCCGGGTGGGTGCTACCGAGGTGCAGGAGACCCTGCCTGCTCCAGTTTGTCCACAGTGGCGACTGGGGAGGGCAAGCCCCGCCCGGGGAAGTGCCGGCTCCGCCCACCCGTGCAGGGCCCGCTGCCCTGACTTTTCCTGGTCTGTCTTGTGTGGGCTCCGCCTGTCTCCTCGGCTTCCCAGGGAATTTTACAGTGAAACACAGGGCAGAGCTCCCTGGGATGGACAGCAACGCCTGATTCCAGCTGCTCTGGTTCTCAGGCTCCAAGGTCATGTGGCCAGGTGGCACGGGGTCACTAAGTGCTGCCCCTGTGTGACCTTGGCATTCACTTCTGACGGGCCCTCAGCAGCTGGCCCCTCTGCCACTGCCTTCCTTCCGGAAAACCCGTGGGCACAGTCCCGTGGCCACCGTGACTGCGGTGGGCCTCTGACCTGCTGCTGCGGGCTCTTTTCCCAACTGGTCTCCGCAGCTCCTGCTGTGACCGCCACCAAGAAGGTGTCCCCTGCGGGTCACTGCGTCTAGAAGGTGCTCCCTGGGGAGGGGCAAC
This sequence comes from Oryctolagus cuniculus, assembly GCF_964237555.1. Classification (NCBI taxonomy): domain Eukaryota; kingdom Metazoa; phylum Chordata; class Mammalia; order Lagomorpha; family Leporidae; genus Oryctolagus; species Oryctolagus cuniculus. Next base: position 22,712,481 of record NC_091451.1, on the reverse strand, counting down.
ACCACCAGCAGCCTGGAGACGCCCAGAGCCCAGCCGGATTTTATTTGCTCATGCTCAGTCTTGGCCTTGGCTTTCGTCCCCCGACGTCCGGCCACTGCGTCGTCTCCCTCGCGTCCCCGTCCGAGTTGCTGGGACTTCTCTCTTGCAAGTCTTCTCTGCAGACCAGACTTGTGCCTGTGGCTTCTGTCATTTCAAGAAACTGGTTTGAAAGGTAAGGGGGTCGTGTTGAGCATTCGAGTGGCCTCAGGGCTGACCGGTGAGAGCATGGGGGAGGGGGCACGCTCATCCTGGCAGAACAGGGCTTGTGATTGGCAAGGGCTGGGCAGATTCAAGCTGCAAAACGTGCACACCCTTGGCCTCCACCCAGCCGACTGTAGAGAAACACTCGTGTGCGGTGTGTGAGCACTGTTGGGCGAGGGGAATACTGGAAACCTGGGCAGCTGTTAGGCCCGGTGAGAAGCCCATGGCCCATCTGCAAGTGTCGACCTGCTCCTGGCTCCGCTCCTGACTCCAGCTTCCTGCTAATGGACGCTGGGAGGCAGTGGTGACGGCTCAAGTGTCTGGGTCCCTGCCCCCTACACAGGAGACCTGGATTGAGTTCCTGGTTCCCACCTTCAGCCCCAGCTGGAGACCACTGAAGACATTTAGGCAATGGCCCAGGGATGCTGTCTATCACAGTCTCTCTGTCCAGTAAAAAACCCAAAAACTAAAAAATAAAATCAGAAATAGCCTAAGTGCCCATAAAAACAAGATTAAAGTCTGAGGCTGCTGTGGCAGTCGAAACGGCTGAGCTGGGTCTAGGTGGAGGGTATTAGGCACTGAGGTGCTGTGCTAAGTGGAGCACGTTTGGAGGAATGGGACAGTGAGCTCCTACTTATGATAAGAAACTGTGTGTGTGTGTCTGTGTGTGCGTGTGTTTGTAAAGCATGTAATAAAACCACGTGTTCCATGAGCCCCCCGCCGTGTGCCACGCCGTGTTCTCAGTGTGTACAGACATCGTGTAGTCCTCAGAAGCCCCCGCTGTGGGTGCTGCTGTCAGCCCCCCAACACAGCCAGGGACACTGAGGCACAGGGAGGCTGTGCCCCTCGCCCAGGGCTGCCCGGCAGTGGAGCTGGACCAGAGCACTGGGACCGCATTTGCAGCCACCGTCTCTGGCCCACACCCATGCCCTCAAGGCCATGCCATGGGAAAAGGCACTGAACGTGCACCTGACGTTGTTCACAGGGAGGTCTGGGGGAGGCAGCAAGGATTGTGGGGAGGGGGGCAGAGGCCCTGGGACAGGGACTGGGTGGGGTGGGGAGGGTCGGGGGGAGGCCATATGTAGATTCGCGCTTGGTGTGATTTCAGGCGAGGAACCAGGGTAGGAGGGAGGGCGGCGTGACCTGGCCAGGTCCAGGCTGCAGCTGCGCCTTCCTGGCCTCTAGGGCCTGGCTTCTTTGTGCGCATCTCCAAAGCTCACCGTCTGCCACCAGGGGCCTGTGGTGGCACCGCTGGGCGCGGTGAGCCGTTGGGGGCTACGCCTGCCTGGGCGCACAGGCTCGGGGAGGGCTCAGTGGGGGCCTTTGTTGCTGCTGCCTCACTGGGCCCTTTCCTCTCTCTCTGGAGAGTGCAGCCCACGTGGCACCTGCCTCACTGCCTCTGCTCCTGTTGTGGTCCCCTGCACACCGCACTGACTTGGGACTCGGCTGTCCCTCTGTCTCGCCTGTGTCTGTCTGTCTTGCCAGACTCAATGGAAACATCGCCAGCTCCCGTTTGGGCTTACACCTGCTTCTGGGCTCTGGTGCAAGCCAGCACACACCTCCATTACTCCTCCAGGGCCCAAGCATTGGCCCCTCGAGTCCCCTCCCGGTAGCCTGTGCACTGCTGGGCGGCCCGGGCGAGTGGGCAGCAGCCGTGGCCCGGGCTGACCTGAGGTTCACCATGCCGGGCTTCTCCTGCAGCTTCCTGACCAGCTCCCTGATCTGGCTGTGGTTCACAGGCACCTCGCTTTGCTGAGGGGGGGGGATGCAACAGTGCGTTAGCGGAGACCTCTGCTCAGCCCTCCCAGCCCCGCCCCTCAAGGCTTCGCTCCCCTTGAGACCGTGGACAGAACTGAGAGTTCGGAGGAAATGCAGCCACCACACACACAGGCTGGAAGGAGCCTGCAGCCCACAGGTCACTACCTGGACCCCTGGGGACCCCCTTCTCCAGGGCGCGGTGAGGGGAGAGGTCAGGACCCGAGGGCCAGGAACTCTGCCTGGCAGCACTGAGGGCCATTCCTGCTTCCGGTCTGCGCCCTGGGTCTTTGTCCATCCCGGCCTGGGCCCCCAGAACTCCTCTCCTTGGGCTTCCTTGCAGGGCCCAGCTCTCTCCTGGCAATGGAGCCCTTCAAGTGAGCTTTGCGGGGGCCTCAGCCCCTCCATTATATTGGGGGTGGACGAGGGATTTCAGGCAGGATGGTGGGCCCAAGTGGGGCAAGACTGGGGCCTTCGGAGGTGCTCTCTGCTCTCACTCCCTGTTATCTGCCCAGAGGCTCCCCTACCCCTCCTCCCTTCCTCCCTCCCTCCTTCCCTCCCTCCCTCTCTCTCTCTCCCAGGCACACCTGTAACAGAGCCTTCCGGAACTCGCCGACGGTCATCTGCATTGCTCCGGTGGGGTTCAGGCTCTTGAAGAAGTCCAAGATGCTGATGTGGTTCTTGTCTGCGTAGCTCTAGAAGCGGGAGACAGCGGGAGCAGACCCGTGGTCTTGCCACAAGCATCGTGGCTCCCTCCTCCAAAGGGTGACCCAGGCTCCTAGGGACGCTCAGGACAGGGCCCGCAGTGGAACCTGGGGACCCCAGTCTTTCCTGTTAGCAGCTGTTTGGGACCATGAGCCCTGTGCAGTTGATGTATGACAAGGCTGCACATCCCGAGGGCTCCTGGGTGTGTGCTCAGGGTCTCAAAGCCCCACCCCCACTGAGCAGAAGCCCCACCCACTCCAAAGATGGAGGAGTGGGAGTCGGTGCTGCTCAGGTGTCAGGGCGCCAAGGGAGGCTGCCCGGGGAAAACCACCTCTGATAAGACCACGCTCGATGGGCCCCGCGGTGGGCGGGCAGGCTGCTGTGAGCCGGTGAGCAGCAGCTCCAACCACAGCCGCGTGGCGCGCAGGCTTGGGCAGATGCTAAGAATTTTTAGGTGTCTCAGTCTCTCACAGATGCTTATGTGGAGATGTGCTCCGTTCAAACATGTAAAAAAGAATATTTCATCATTTCATTTCAAAAGTACTTCCCACTCGCTGTGTGATTTTTAGATGAGCAGAAAGAAAACAAAAAAGAACCCGCAAGGAGCTGGCATTGTGGTGCAGGGGACGGAGCTGCCGCCTGTGACGACGCTGGCATCCCATATGGGCACCGGTTCAGCACCTGGCTGATCCGCCTTGGATCCAGCTCCTTACTAATCCTCCTGGGAGGGCGTCGGAGGGTGGACCAAATGCTTGCGCCCCTGCAGCCATGTGGGAGACCTAAAGGAGGCTCCTGCCTCCTGGCTTCGGCCTGGTCCAGCCCTGGCTGTTGCAGTCTTTTGGGAAACAGACCAGTGGATGGAAGTCCTCTCTCTGACACTCCCTCTTTCTCTTTCTCTCTCTGAAGTTCTAGAAGTAACATCTTGATATGTATCCTTTTATATGTTTGTCATCGCTATCATCTATCTATCTAGCATCTATCATCTGTCAGTCATCCATCTATTTATTATCTATCTATTCATCTATGTATCACCTATTACTATCTCTCTATGTATCTACCTATCATCCATCCATCCATTCATCTATATTTTTTTTTGACAGGCAGAGTTAGACAGTGAGAGAGAGAGAGAGAGAGACAGAGAGACAGGTCTTCCTTCCATTGGTTCACCCTCCAAACGGTCACTACAGCCAGCACACTGCGCCAATCTGAAGCCGGGAGCCAGGTGCTTCTCCTGGTCTCCCATGCGGGTGCAGAGCCCAAGGACTTGGGCCATCCTCCACTGCCTTCCCAGGCCACAGCAGAGAGCTGGACTGGAAGAGGAGCAACTGGGACAGAATCTGGCACCCTGACTGGGACTAGAACCTGGGGTGCTGGCGCCGCAGGCGGAGGATTAGCCAAGTGAGGTGCAGCGCCAGCCATCATCTATATTTCTATCAATCTAATATCTATCACCTCTTTACTCATCCATCTTTAGGTCTATCAACTATCTTATCAATCCACTATCTATAAATCGTGTCTATCAACTACCCATCATATCTATCATCAATCTATTATCTATTTGTATATCTCATTTATTTGTCATCATCTAGCATCTTTCTGTTGCACCTGGTTTTTTTTTTTTTTTAAGATTTATTTATCTATTTGAAAGTCACAGAGAAGCTGAGGCAGAGAGAGAGAGAGAGAGAGAGAGAGAGAAAGAGAGAGAGAGAGAGAGCTTCCATCCACTGGTTCACTCCCCAGATGGCTGCAATGGCTGGAGTTGTGCTGATCCAAAGCCAGGAGCCAGAAGCCTCTTTCGGGTCTCCTGTGCGGGTGCAGGGGCCAAAGGTCTTGGGCCATCGTCCACTGCTTTCCCATGCCATAGCAGAGAGCCAGATCGGAAGTGGAGCGGCCAGGACTTGAACCGGCGCCCACATGGGATGCTGGCACTGCAGGCGGCGGCCTCACCCACTACGCCACAGCATCGGCCCAGCACCTGCATTCTGAATGCCTTTGAAGTGTCTGTAAGATTTTGGACCCTTTTGTTTCCCTTCCCTCCCCCTCCCAGCAGCCCCCAGAGTGGGTCCTGTGCACTGAAGCATGGCTGAGCAACCCAGTGTCCATGGTGGGGGGGTGCTGGTGTCTGCAGCCCCACGGCCGAGACTGCTGGTTGGGGAGGATGGTTCCCACGCTCTGGGGGAGAGGAGATCCGGGTAGCTGACTTGGAGCCCAAGGCACACTTTCCCCAGGGCTGCCTGGAGGCTCTGGGAAGGCGCAGGCGGGAGCTCACCTGGATCAGTTTCATGGGGTTTTTACACAGGAAGAGGGCTTTCTTCTCCTCCAGGCCTTGCACCGCCTTGTACAACACATCCAGCTGGGGGTGAACGGCGTACACCCCGTCCAACATCTTTGTGAACTGCTCGGTCACCAGCACGTTCTGGGCAGAGAGAGGGGACCTGCCATGGCGCCCTGGCCCTGCCTGCCAGAGGGCCCTCCGCTTACTCCCAGGCCACTGGGGAGCATTGCTTTGTCCAGTTGGCTGCGCAAGGCTCCTAGACTGGACAGTGCTGGGATTTCAGGGCCTATGATTTTGACTCGGAAGTTTCCTGCATGGTTTCAAAAAGGATCTATTTACTTGAGAAGCAGAGAGACCTCCTATCCACTGGTTCACTCCCCAAGAGCCCGTGATGGCTAAGGCAGACCTAGGCTGAAGATAAGAACTCCATGCTGGTCTTGCATGTTGGGATCATCTCGTGCTGCCTCGTGGTGCCCCGCCCACAGGACGTCACAGAGCAGCAGGAAGCTGGAGTCCAGAGCCTGAGCTGGGACTCGAACTCCCTCCCTCTGAGAGCAGGGTGCAGCCCAATGCCCTCCCCTCCTATATGACTTTGACCGGGTGTTTTTGTGGAGTGTGGTCAAGCTCACCCCCAGCTGCCGTCTCTGTGACGACTCGGGCAGGAAGACATGGCTGGGGTCACAGTCATTTCCTCCGGCCAAGTCAGGAAACAAAAACACCCATCTGTATAGGTTCTGAGGCCCGGATCCTCCCGATAATGCGATTCTGGGGGGTGGGCATTGTGGCACCGTGGGTTGAGCTGGGGACGCCCACCTGCGTGCCATTCTAGAGTGCTGGGTGGAGTCCCGGCTGCTCTGTTTCTGCTCCAGCTCCCTGCTAATGCTCCTGGGAAGGCGGCAATGAGGCCCAAGTGTTGAACCCCTGCCACCCACCTGGGAGACTTGCATGGAGTTCCCAGTGCCTGGCTTTGGCCTGACCCAGTCCCAGCTGTTGTGGGCGAACCAGTGGATGGAAGGTCTTGGTCTCTCTCAGTCTCTCTCTTGGTCTCTCTTAGTCTCTCTCTCTCTTTCTCTTTCTCTCTCTCTATCTCTCACTTTTTTTTTTTTTTTTGACAGGCAGAGTGGATAGTGAGAGAGAGACAGAGAGAAAGGTCTTCCTTTTGCCGTTGGTTCACCCTCCAATGGCCACCGCGGCCGGCGCACTGTGGCCGGCGCACCGCGCTGATCTGATGGCAGGAGCCAGGTGCTTCTCCTGGTCTCCCATGGGGTGCAGGGCCCAAGCACTTGGGCCATCCTCCACTGCACTCCCTGGCCACAGCAGAGAGCTGGCCTGGAAGAGGGGCGACCGGGACTAGAACCTGGTGTGCCGGCACCGCTAGGTGGAGGATTAGCCTAGTGAGCCGTGGTGCTGGCCTCTATCTCTCACTTTCAAATAAATAAACCAATCAGTAAGTCTTTAAGAAATGAAAATCTTGCAGGATCCAGGTCCACGCGTCAGCCATGCTGATGGTGAGCAAACATTTTGGGCTCCTCTTGTCTTTCCTTGCTGTCTCCCTGCCTCTGCCCTCGGGTGTCTGGCCAGCGGGGAACAGGACCTGGGTACTGACTGAATGGCTCCCCCTTCCGGAAGAACCCCTGGAGAGGGACAGAGCTGTACCCAAAGCAGTGCATTTGTGGGAGGGATCGGCTGTTGGCCCTGGTGAACCGAGTGGGCGTGGGAACTGGCTCCCTCCCTTGGGCAGCCAACTACCGTTTGGTCACTTACGGAAATGTCCAGCTCTTCCAGCCTCGATTTGGGGTTCTTCTTAATGGACATGACAAGTAAAGTGGCCCCGTCCATAGTTATAGGGTTCAGGGAAAGCTGTGGAAAGAGGGATGAGACGGGGGTGCTGAGCTGGACGCAGGAAGGGCTGGCCTGGAGCCTGGCTTCCACCTCTTCCTGTCAGGCACACCTCCCTCTTCCCTGCAGATGTCTCTGGGAGGACCTGTCTCCCTGTCCGTCTGTCTCCCAGTGAGCCGGTGGCTTCCTGTGGCCGCCAGCACATTCACCGAGCACCTGCTGTGGGCGGGGCGCCAAGCGGGCTGTGATGTGCTGTGGGCAGGACACCATGCGGGCTGTGACGTCCTGTGGAGGGGATGCCACGCGTGCCGTGATGTGCTGTGGGCGGGGCGCCACGCGGGCTGTGCCGTGCTGTGGTGAGAGGGTGTGGACCCTTGCCGGCCGGCTTCCCAGGGAGAATTCCTTGTTTCTCCAAGATTCCGGGAAGCGGGTGGAGGCTGGGTGTGGAGACCCCCGCTCCCCAAGGCCGAGTTGGTGTGGTTTCTACCTGCTATTGAACTCAAGAGTTCTGCCTTCAGCTTTTGTCTTTTCCTTCTGAAACACGTTTTAAACGTTAAAATATGTTTACCACGCATGGTCATCGTGGAAACGTTAGGAAAGAGGTAGGAAAAGATGTCTTAAGTCACCTCTACCCCACTAGCAAGAAGCAGCCCCTGCCCTCACCCTCTCGGACCATTTCCTAGTCTTGAAATTCAGGCTCTCAGCACCATGCCTGGCTCCCACAGCCACTGTGGCAGAAGCAGGCACGGCCCGGTCAGCCTCTCTTCTCTGAGTTGGGCTCCGTCCCACTCCAGCACCCAGGCCAGGCTGAGCAGCTCTCTTGGTCCCCGGCTGACCTGTCTGGTCCAGTTTGCAGGCCCCTTCTCCCTGGAGGGAGCTTCGCTCCTCCTTGTCTCCTTAGCATCCCGTGTGACTCTCCCCTGCACCTACCCCCAGCGCTCCCACCTCTGTGGCTCCCTGCCCCCAGCCATCCCTGCATCTCCAGGGAGCTTCTCCCTGCCTCTTGCTGGCATGTGGCTTGAGAGCGTGCCATGGCCTCAGTGTTCTCATCTGCCAAGTGGAGCTAACAGCGTGGCGTTGAGAAGCGAGGCCAACTTGCAAAAGGACCAGTTCAGGGTAGCAGCCCCTGAAGGAAGTGTCAGGAGTCCTCTCTTGTCTGTGTTGCCACTGCCCAGCAGCTTCTATGCTATCGCTTAATTAATTAATTAATTCTATGTGAATTAATTCACAGTAAAATACAGGTTCATTCATCCAGTCTTCACTGGGCATCTACCACGTGCCCAGCACTGTGCTGGGTGGAACAGCGGGAAAACCAAACCAGCCTTGGTTAAAGCAGTGGGGGTGACTGACCTGAGCTGTGCAGGGAGGGGGAGCAGAAAACCCAGACAGAGACCCTGGCAGGGCTCCCCGAGGACTAGCCACGGGCGCTCACTCTACGGCCGGCTGTGACCAGAGCAAGCAGGAGGCGGGGGTGTAAGGAGAAAGCACCACAAGGCCTGGGGTAGGAGGAAACGCAGGGAGACAGGACCAGGAGGCCGTAGTGGACGCAGGGGAGACCCCAGGAGAGGGGGGTAAGCAGAGCCGTGGGTGTGAGCGACGGGAAGCCGCTGGGGATCCAGGCTGCAGAGTGGACTGCAGGGTGCAGGGGACGGAAGTCAGATTTGTGTTCTAAGCAGACTCCGGCTGCAGTGTGGCCCGGGATAGGGAAGGAAGTCCAGCTGGGAGACAGCTGCGGGGCACTGGGGAGAGCCGAGGATGGCACTGGGTCTAGGGCAGAGACAGCAAGCAAGCAAGCACCCCTGTGTGCAGAAGTCCAAGACAGGTGTTCCCAACAATTCTCTGCAGCAATATCCAGCCCCACCACCCTGCTGTGCCCCCCACCCGGCACACCCCAACACGCGGGCGACACATGGACACACACACATGCACACACTCTCGCAGATGCATATAAACACACACACAGGGGACACACATCGACACACATACACATACATACACATTCATGCATACACATATGCACGTGCATATGCACACATATACATATATACACTCGTGAACACACACAGGGACCACACATGGACACACATGCACACACATACACATGCACACTCATGCACTTGCATACACACATATACAGTCATGCACACACACACACTCACACACACACACACACACTGGGAAGGACAACCTTCAGAACGCGGAGACTCTCGTTGTACTCCAGGCCTCGGCTGAGCTTGGACGCCCCGTCATTGTTGATGTCATTGCCGCTGACGTCCAGGAAGACCAAGCAGTTGCTGAGTCTCAGGACCTCGCCCAGGGCCAGGGCCCCTTCGTTCCCAAAGCCGTTCATGGAGAGATCCAGTGTCTTCAGGGTCACGTTCGCCTCGGGGGAGAGGAGAGAACAGCACCAGGGTCAGGGCTGCGCCACGTGAGCCTGATGTCTAAGCCCTGCTGGTGTCCAGATCCGGGCCCTGGGTGAGCCAGTTCCGCCAGTCCCCTCCCAGCCGGGCTCAGAGTCTCGAGAGCTCCAGACAGTTACGCCCCTTGGGCCCTGGTCCTTCCCTACCCCTCTCAGTAAACTGCCCTCTTGAAGTGTCCCCAGAGATGCCACCCAGGCCTCCGCAGCTGGGTTTTATGCTACAGAGTATGAACGGGGTGCTCTCCTCCTCATCGGTGGTGGCCACCCAGAAGGGTTCCAGATGGCAGCCCCGAGGCCCTGGCCGTCCTCACCCCAGGCTCAATGCACTGCTCCCAGGGAGTGCCTTACCCGGAGACCGTTGCACAGGGCCACAGCTCCCCGAATATGGAAGTGATTCCAGCTGAGATCCAGCGACTTTAGCCCTACGTTGAGGGCTGGGAAAGGAAGGGCGTCAGCTTTGCACTCCCCACCTCCCCAGCGACCCTGGCTCAGAGCCAGCAGGCGCGCAGGAGCCTCACCCACGGAGAACGGTTGCTCCATGGCCACGCAAAACCAGGGCAGAAGTGTTTGAGTTACTCTTTTAAACACAATATTGCAAATTGATTCCCAATGCAGGCACAGGTGTCATAGAATGATCACACGCCTATATCGCAGGGGGAGTGAACTGCTGTAATCTACTTGGAGAATAGTATGGGATCACAGCGCTGTGTAGACCCTCCCTCCTGCCTGAGACTCTAGGGAGACAGCACAGGACGTGGGAGAGCCCTGTGTTTGTGTATGTTTACGTGGCACCATCATGGAGAGCTCAGACCCCTGACTCAAGCGGGAAGCAGAGAACATGTACTAACTGTCCCTCTGCTGGAAGAGGCCACAGCCATTAAAGTAGACAGGGACCAGGCCAGGCGTTTGCAGCAGCCATTAAAATGCCACGTGGGAAGCCTGTGTCCCCTAACGGGTGCGTGGATTCAAGCCCTGACTCCACTCTGATTCCAGCTGTCTGCTGCTGCACATCTTGCGAGGCAGCAAGTCATGGCTCCGGGTTTCTTCCACCCACGTGGGCGACCCAGATGGAATCCCAAGCTCATGGCTCTCTCTGGGCCCAGCCCTGACTGCTGTGGGCACCTGGGGAGTGAGTCCGTGGATGGAAGCTCTCTTTCTGTCTGTCGCTGTCACTCTACTTTTCAGCTGAATAAAAACAAACAAATGAAAAGTTTTTTGAAAGAAGAAGGTAGAGACAGTGTGGGAAACCCCGTCAGGGCGGGGCTGACACAGGGAGCAGTGGTGGCCCTGGTGTATTAGGGCCATGGTGATGTCATTGTCACGGGCAGCCGTGGGCCACTCCGGAACTGCGCTTCTGGAGCGCCTTGGGCACTCACGCAGCTGTAAGTACGGAGGCCCCAGGCCGGTGCAGAAGCTGGGTTTGCAGAGGACTCGTATGTGCAGGGATGTTTGTGCTCATATGGCATTCCTCGGGGGTCAGTTTGATGGCCACCCACTCCGCTCGGTCTAGATGACTGGCCTCGATGTCTTCATACTGTCTCTTGGTTTTCAATACGTCTGTGTCCGTGACTCCCAGTGCCAATCTCCCATCCTGACCTCTTCACCATGTTATAAACTCATGCAGCAAACCAATTGCCTGACACCTCCACGGAGGTGTGGGTGTCCAGCGGCCATCACAGACACAACGTGGCCAGGAGGGCAGCCAGACGCCCCACTCCTGCCTCTCTGTAGCATGCATTCCCTGGGGTTTCTCCATTTAAGCGAGTGACACCATTGTCCGGCCAGTGGCTGAAGCACAGTGACCCAGGGTCTACCTCTCTTTCTCCCTTTACCTCATGCATCACACCCCAGTCCTCCTGGCCTCACCCCCAATATATTCTGAATCTGCCCACTTCTGTTTGTCATCGCCCCCTCCCTGAGCCAAGACCCTCATCCAGTAGACACAGTGGTTCCAAATCCACAACTCGAGCCGTGTGCCTGCTCCGCTGAACAACCCCCGCCCCCAGTGACTCCATCGCAAGTGAAGTAAAACCCGACCTCCTGCAAGCCATGGTCCCCAGAGCCTGCGGGCCAACTCACAGGGGACCCCTTCTTCCCTCTCCTCCTGTGGCTTGTCTGCTCGAGCCGAGGGACTCTCTGCTCCCTTGAGGCTTTGTGTCACCTCCCGTCTACACACACAGCCCCAGCCCCACCTCCTTTGGCTAGGGACAATTCCTTGGCCCAGGGACAATCACTAAAGGTGCTGCCATTTTCCCCCTCTCTTCTAACGATGCTGCACTATACAAGGTCCCCAGACATCTCTGTAGGAGAGAGCTGCTCTGAGACGGGAGAGAGGATCTGCACACGGCTGACTCGTGGCAGGCGCCGTCCATTGTTCCCCACAGTGCCTAGACCCAGCCGCGGGCGGGGGCGGGGAGTCCACTTCTCTCCATTGCCTGCAGTCGTATTCACTGACTTTGCACACTGGCAGCCTTGGCAGACAAGGGTGATCTTCCTGGTTTATGTCACATTTCTGTCATTCCTAAAGAGGTTGGGCATGCGGCTTTTTTCTCCTGTTGTCCATATGGCTTACCATTGCTCTATTGGTGGGGTATGTAGTATTGTTTTATTGATCTATAGCATCTTTTATCAATGTTCTGAACACTAATGTTTAAAAACCAATTATTCATTTGTTTTATTTGAAAGAGAGAGAGGCGGGGAGAGAGAGAGAGAGAGAGAGACCCAAGTACCTGAGCCATCATATTCTGCTTCCCAGGAAGTACATTAGCAGGAAGTTGCAAGAGGAAATGGAGCCCAGAACGCCAATATTGGATGTGGGCATCCCAAGTAGCATCTTAACTGTGCACCATATACCTGCCCCCACAAATGCATTTTAAATGAAGCAGACACCCAGGTGCAGGAAGTTACACTTTGCAATAATCCCATAGGCTAAGGAGGATGGCCCGAGGTATGGCAGGCTTAAAACACAACAGCCGTAATTCGTGTATTTGACAACAATACACATGACACATGGATATAATAAGAGAAGCCTGGACATCCTAAAAGCACAAGCAGCAGACAGGGAGTAGATATTTACAGCATTTGATTAATATAAAAAATTAGGAGTGGACGCTTGGCCCTACCCATGTGTGAGACCCAGATGGAGTTCTGGGCTCCTGGCTTTGGCCTGGCCCAGCCCTGGCTGTTGTGGGCAGTGAACCAGCAGATGGAAGATCTTTCTGTCTGTCTGCCTTTCCAATAAAAATTAATTAATTAATTAATAAAGTGTATTTTGGGCCTGGTTTACATCTCTGCTCTAATAAAGACATTCATTACTCGCAATAACGATAATGCCAAAAGAAACAGCCCTGCGAGTGGCGCTCCCACCCACCTTCCCGCTGGCTGGCCCCTCCCTGCCTGGGGACCTACCTAGCATCTGTCCCAGCTGCTCCCCTCCCTGGTCAGAGAATTGGTTGTGGCTGAGATTCAGCTTCTTGATTTGGTAATTGGACTAGAGAAACAAACAGTGGAAAGAGAGGTTATTTTAGCTTCTGACCGCAGACACGGTGTTCATCTCAGAGCAGTATTTTGGAGGGATGCCACGGACTCACAGCTAGGTGGGCCAGGGTTCTTAGATGGAAGACGAGTGCTGATTCATTCTCTGTGTAACTGGTGATGGGGGATGTAGCGCCATGCTAACAGCCCTGTGGCCTGCTGCAGCTTTTGGCCAGGGGCTTGGTGGAGCCTGAACACTCGCCTGCTCCCTGCACTACTCCAGGGGCCTCACAGCAGCCCCCTGGGCCACCCAGGTACTGCTGTCCCTCATGGCTAGCCCACACCCCTCGCTTCTTACCGACATGGCTTGGCTCAGCAGTGCCGCGGACTCCTCTTTGAAGTTATTTCCTGGAGGGAGGATGGTGAGTTAGCAGGTGCACCCCACATCACCGTTCCCCTCGCCCACCCTGAGTCCTAGCCCTGCCAGTCCTCCTCGCTTTGGGACACTCAGACACAGGAAAGGCGGCGAGAACTTTGTGCGTATTACATGAGCATGAGAAAACAGGAGACAAGGCTCATCTTCACCACTTCCTTTAACGCTCCCTTCCCTCTCTGCCATGACTGTCTGAGAAGTTTCAGCACTCAGAACACCACCCCCTGGGTCTCCATTGGCAGCATCAGCCCCTGGCCTCGTGCTCCAAGTCGGTAACATTATAAGAAATGCTAAGGCAGGGGTAAGCTTTGGGTGCAGCAGTGAAGTTGCCATATTGGAGTGCCTGGCTGTGAGTCGTGGTTCCACTTCCCATCCCAGCTTCCTGCAAATGCAGACCCTAGAGGCAGCAGGTAATGGCTCAAGTACTTGGACCCATGCCATCCAAATGGGAGACTTGGATGTGGTTGGGCTCCTGGCTTTGGCTTGGCCCAGCCCTGGCTGTTGCAGGCATTTGGGGAGTGACCCAATGGGATGGAAGATGTTTGTCTGTCTCTCTGCCTTTCAAATAAGATGAAAATAAATACAATTTAAAAATGCTAATTGAAGTTCAAGGAGCAGGGTTGGGACTACAGGGAGGCAAGTGAGGCACTTGCCATGGGTGCAAAATTTAAGGAATGCCAAAAACTCAGTAAGAATAGTACCTAACTATTTTAAAAAAATGCAAAAACATCTATGTTGAATGGAGTTTAAAATTTTTAAATAGAAAAGGGATCTAACCCTCCACTTGCATGGCTAGGCCTTAGTCACTGCACCTATTCGACCCCTGTTGGATACTGCTTTTATTGAAAGTTTCATAGTTTGTCTATCATGGATGTTTCTGCACTAATTCTGACTTTGAAACTACTGAGTCAGATGCTGTTTCCTTGATTACTGAGCTTTTGAGGCACCCTTGTGTTTTGCAACCAAGACAAGCACCTCGTTCACCTTGCCCTGGTTCCAGGCCCGGCCTGCAGGTTAAAGCGTCGTGACTTCCTGGGAACGTACACTACGGGCCAGTGCTGTGGTGCACCAGGGTAAGCCATGACCTGCAACGTTGGTGTCCCATATTGGAGAACCGGTTTGAGTCCTGGCTGCTCCATTTCCAGCTCCTCTAATGCACCTGGGAAAGCAGCAGAAGATGGCTCAATTGCTTGGTCTCCTGCCACTCATATGGGAGACCTGGAAGAAGAGCCTGGCTTCTGGCTTCACCTGGCCCAGCCCTGGTCATTGCAGCCATTTGGGGAGTGAACCAGTGGTTGGAAGACCTCTTTCTCTTTCTGTCTTTCCCTCTCTCCTTGTCCCTCTGTCTTGCAAGTAAAATAAAATGTAAATCTTAAAAAAATACATGATACAGAGCTTTATTCTCAAATTTCTTCTTTGAATCTTTTTAAAAATTTTATACTTTATTATTTTATTAAGATAACATGTATTTAATTTATATTATAGTCAAAGGTTTAATGGCTCTACTAAAGGAAAGTTCAACAAATAAAAAATAAAAGGATCGCAGCGCAGCAGGAAAACCGTCAAGGTGCATAAACAATCATCAAATGAAGAGATGCTCAACTTTATTCATGCAAATTTTAAAACAACCACAAAATCATTCAATTGCTATATAATTCCTATCAATTTGTTGGACCTCCTTTGAATCCTTAATCTTTGTGTCTCCAGCACCTAACTCATGCTTGGCTATTATCAGGTGCTTAATAAATGCTTTCTGAATTAATGAATGAATTCCCTGAAACACAAAGATTTGTTCATCTGTGTCTGCTCCCTTCCCTCATCTGCAATGAGATAAAAAGCTAGTCAATACATAAAATTAGGTGGTTAGCTATTAAAGTTATTGTGTTAATTACATCCTTGGTTATAAATAGTGCACAGCTGGTTGTAAGAAATTTGTATTTTACAAAGCGTTTTCTGCATTACTTTAATATGCTATGGATTTCAACCAACTCAGCCAGGAAAACCAGTAGGAGTTACACATACTGGAAAAAAAGAGGTGAAACTCTCAGTATTGGCAGATATAATCCCCTTTTTAAATAAAATCCAAGAAAATTAACAAAACATCGGAACTAACAAAATAATTCAATAAAGTGACTGGATACAGCATGAATGTGCAAATTCAATAGCTTTCGGACATACCAATAATAACCAATTAGGAAAAAGCATTCTGGAGACTGATGCTGTGGTGTAGTGGGTAAAGCTGCTGGCTGCAGTGCTGGCATCCCATATGGGTGCCAGTTTGAGTCCCGGCTACTCCACTTCTGATCTAGCTCTCTGCTATGGCCTGGGAAAGCAGTGGAGGATGGTCCAAGTCCTTGGACCCCTGCGTGGAAGACCTGGAAGAAGCTCCTGGCTCCTGGCTTCGAATTGGTGCAGCTCTGGCCATTGCAGCCATTTGGGGAGTGAACCAGCAGATGGAAAACCTCTCTCTCTTCCTCTGCCTCTGCTTTGCCTCTTTGTAACTTTGCCTTTCAAATAAATGAGTAAATCTTTTTTTAAAAAAATTCAATCCATAAAGAAAAAAAAAACCTGATGGTCCTGACAGTAGTAAATATATAAATATATATATTTAAATATATAACTCTTGAATTCACAAACTCCAACCTTACTAAGACAAGGCCATAATCAAAGTGGAAGTTCTCTCCTTCCTTCAGAGAAAGGCAGAGAGACAGACACTCACTCACAGAGATCTTTCATTTAGGTGTGTGTTTTTTTTTTTTTTCCCACAGTGTCTTGGCTTTCCATGCCTGAGAAACTGTCATGGGCTAATTTTTAGCTGGATCCGAATGCCTTAAGGGCTAATTCTGAGGCCAGAGTGCTGTTTAGGACATCTGCCATTCTATGAGTTTGCTGTGTATCCCACTTCCCATGTTGGATAGTTCTCTCCTTTTTAATTCTATCAGTTATTATTAGCAGACACTAGTCTTGTTTATGTGATCCCTTTGACACTTAATCCTATCATTATGATCAATTATGAACTGAAACTGATCACTTGGACTAGTGAGATAGCATTGGTACATGCCACCATGATGGGATTGATTTGGAATCCCCTGGCACATTTCTAGCTCTACCATGAGGGATAAGTCTGAGTGAGCATGTGCCGAACTGTACATCTCCCTCTCTTATTCCCACTCTTAGATTTAACAGGGCTCACTTTTCAATTAAACACCTAAGAATAGTTGTGTGTTAATTAAAGAGTTCAACCAATGGTATTAAGTAGAACCAAAAAAATACTAAAAGGAATAAAATAGTAAGTTGTTCCTCGACAGTCAGGACAAGGGCTGATCAAGTCACTGTTTCTCATAGTATCTGTTTCACTTCAACAGGTTTCCTTTTAGGTGCTCAGTTAGTTGTCACAGATCAGGGAGAACATATGATATTTGTCCCTTTGGGATTGGCTTATTTCACTCAGCATGATGTTTTCCAGATTCCTCCATTTTGTTGCAAATGACCGGATTTTTTTATTTTTACTGCTGTAGAGTACTCTATAGCATACACATCCCATAATTTCTTTATCCAGTCTACTGTTGATGGGCATTTGGGTTGATTCCATGTCTTCGCTATTGTGAATTGAGCTGCAATAAACATTAAGGTGCAGACAGCTCTTTTATTTGCCAATTTAATTTCTTTTGGATAAATTCCAAGGAGTGGGATGGCTGGGTTGTATGGTAGGGCTATATTCAGGTTTCTGAGCAATCTCCAAACTGACTTCCAAAGTGGCTTTACCAGTTTGCATTCCCACCAACAGTGGATTAGCGTCCCTTTTCCCCCACATCCTCACCAGCATCTGTTGTTAGTTGATTACTGGATGTTAGCCATTCTAACCGGGGTGAGGTGAAACCTAATTGTGGTTTTGATTTACATTTCCCTGATGGCTAGTGATCCTGAACATTTTTTCATGTGTCTGTTGGCTGTTTGGATTTCCTCTTTTGAAAAATGTCTGTTTAGGTCCTTGGCCCATCTGTTAAGCAGGTTGTTCGTTTTGTTGTTGTGGAGTTTCTTGATCTCTTTGTAGATTCTGGTTATTAATCCTTTATCAGTTGCATAATTTGCAAATATTTTTTCCTGTTCTGTCAGTTGCCTCTTCACTTTCCTGTTTCTTTTGCAGTACAGAAACTTCTCAATTTGATGTAATCCCAATTGTTAATTTTGGCTTTGACTGCCTATGCCTTTGGGGTCTTTTCCAAGAAATCTTTGTCTGTGCCTATATCTTACAGGGTTTCTCCGATGTCCTCTAATAATTTGATGGTGTCAGGTCATAGGTTTAGATCTTTAATCCATGTTGAGTGGATTAAAGGTGTAATGTAGGGGTCTTGCTTCATGCTTCTGCACGTGGAAATCCAGTTTTCCTAGCACATTTGTTGAACAGATACTCCTTGCTCCAGGAATTGGTTTTAGATCCTTGATCAAATATAAGTTGGCTGTAGATGTTTGGATTGATTTCTGGTGTTTCTATTCTGTTCCACTGGTCTATCCATCTGTTTCTGTACCAGTACCATGCTGTTTTGATTATAACTACCCTGTAGTATGTCCTGAAATCTGGTATTGTGATGCTTCCGGCTTTGTTTTTGTTGTACAAGATTGCTTTAGCTATTCGAGGTCTCCTGTGTCTCCATATGAATTTCAGCATCATTTTTTCCAAATCTGAGAAGAATGTCTTTGGTATTTTGATTGGTTTCACATTGAATCTATAAATTGCTTTTGGGAGAATGGGCATTTTAATGATATTGACTCTTCCAATCCATGAGCATGGAAGATTTTTCCATTTTTTTGGTATCCTCTTCTATTTATTTCTTTAAGGTTTTGTAGTTCTCATCATAGAGATCTTTGACATCCTTGGTTAAGTTTATTCCAAGGTATTTGATTGTTTTTGAAGCTATTGCGAATGGGATTGACTTAGAAGTTCTTTCCCAGCCATGGCATTGTCTGCGTATGCAAAGGCTGTTGATTTTTGTGCATTGATTTTATATCCTGCTACTTTGCCAAACTCTTCTATGAGTTCCAATAGTCTCTTAGTAGAGTTCCTTGAGTCCCTTAAATAAAGAATCATATCATCTGCAAAGAGGGATAATTTGACTTATTCCTTCCCAATTTATATCCTTTTAATTTCTTTTTCTTGCCTAATGGCTCTGGCTAAAACTTCCAGTACTATATTGAATAGCAATGGTGAGAATGGGCATCCCTGTCTGGTACCAGATCTCAGTGGAAATGCTTCCAACTTTGCCCCATTCAATAGGATACTGGCTGTGGGTTTTTCATAAATTGCTTTGATTGTATTGAGGAATGTTCCTTCTATACCCAATTTGCTTAGAGTTTTCATCATGAAAAGGTGTTGTATTTTATCAAATGCCTTCTCTGCATCTATTGAGATAATCATATGGTTTTTCTTCTACAGTTTGCTTATGTGGCGTATCACGTTGATTGATTTGTGAACGTTGAACCATCCCTGCATACCAGGGATAAATCCTACCTGGTCTGGGTGGATGATCTTTCTGATGTGTTGTTGAATTCTATTGGCCAGAATTTTACTGAGGATTTTTGCGTCTATGTTCATCAGCGAAATTGGTCTGTAATTCTCTTTCTCTGCTGCATCTTTTTCAGGTTTAGGAATTAAGGTGAGGATGGTTTCATAGAAAGAATTTGGGAGGATTCCCTCTCTTTCAATAGTTTCGAATAGTTTGAGAAGAATTGGAGTTAGTTCTTCTTTAAATGTCTGGTAGAATTCAGCAGTGAATCCCTGGGCTTTTCTTTGTTGGGGGGGGGGGCTTTATTACTGATTCAATTTCTGACTCAGTTATGGGTCTGTTTAGATTTTCTATGTCTTCGTGGTTCAATTTAGGTAAGTTGTATGTGTTCAAGAATCTCTCCATTTCTGATAGATTTCCCTGTTTGCTGGCAAACAACTCTTTGTAGTTGTAGTTGTAGTAATTTCTGATGACTCTTTATTTCTGTGGTGTCTGTTGTTACATTCCCTTTTTCATCTCTGATTTTATTGATTTGGGTCTTCTCTCTCCTTTTTTTAGTTAGTTGGGCCAATGGTATGTCAATTTTATTTTTTCAAAAAACCAGCTCTTTGTTTTGCTGATCTTTTGTAATATTTTTGATTCAATTTTGTTGATTTCTTCTCTAATTTTAATTATTTCTCTTCTCCTACAAGTTTTGGGTTTGGTTTGCTGCAGTTTTTCTAGATCCTTAAGATGCATTGAAAGCTCATTTATTTGGTAACTTTCCAATTTCTTGATGTAGGCACCTATTGTTATAAACTTTCCTCTTAACACTGCTTTTGCTGTATCCCATAAGTTTTGATGTGTTGTGTTGTTATCTTCATTTGCTTCCAGAAAGTTTTTGATTTCTCTTTTGATTTCTTCTATCACTCACTGTTTATTCAGGAGCATGTTGTTTAGTCTCCATGTGTTTGCATATGCTCTTGGGATTCCTGAGTTGCTAATTTCCAGCTTAATTCCATTGTGGTCTGAGAAGATGCATAGTATGATTTTGATTCTTTTGAATTTGCTGAGACTTGCTTTATGACCTAGTATGTGGTCAATCCTAGAGTAAGTTCCATGTACTGCTGAGAGAATGTGTATTCTTCAAGTGTAGGATGAAAAGTGCTGTAGATATCTGTTAGATCCATTTGGTCTGTAGTATTGATTAAATATGCTGTTTCCTTGTTGATTTTCTGTCTGGTTGATCCATTGCTGAAAGTGGAGTATTGAAGTCCTCCAATACTATTGTGTTGGAGTCTAAGTCTCCCTTAAAGTTCCCTAGCATATCTTTTAAATAACCCGGTGCCCTGTAATTAAGTGCATATACATTTATAATAGTTACATCTTCCTGTTGAATTGATCCCTTAATCATTACATAGTGCCCCTCTTTGTCTCTCTTAACAGTTTTTGTGTTAAAGTTTATTTTGTCTGATATTAAGATATTATTTTGTCTGACATTAAGATATTAATTTCATGACATGGGCGTCCCTGGCAGTGTAGCAGAATGAGGTACATGTGCTTGTCCCAGCACAGAAGGAAACCCAAGACATCTTTAGAGGAACATGAGCAAAGTTGGAGACTAATATCTGACATGTGACAGCATTTATATTAAAAACACACAAATTTTATTGCCCCCCCCCCGATACTTTAAAGATCTTACGAACTTTTTTCAGTGACGTATTCAAGTGTGGGTTTCTTTTCATCTTACTTGGGACTTACTAGAATGTCCGTATCTCAGAATTCGTCAATCTGGGAAAGACGTCCTCTGTTATTTGTCTAAATACCACTGCCCACCCAATCTCTACTCCTTCCGGAAGTCCTATCAGCTATATTGAGTGTACTCATTCTCGTATGTTCTCTTTTATAGTCTCTATTTTTTAAATCTTTCTATGCTGGAAAGATAGAAAAATATGTTTTCTATTAATTCTGTTCACCTATATCAAATGTGCTGTTGGATTTATTCTTTGATTTCAGTGGCTCTATAGTTTTCATTTTTAGAAATTCCTTGGTGAGGAGAGGAATGCTCTTTTATGTTTCCACTCACAGCTATTTTTACATTCTTAACCATGTTAAACATGATTATACTTGGTACATTGCCCCTGGTTTTGGTGGTAAATTGTATGGGGCCCCCTTATAGTTTATATCTGATTATTTATTTCATGTACGATTAAATTTATTTGCATTTTTACTTGAGAGAGAGAATCTTTCATCTGTTGGTTCACTCCCGAAATGCCCACAACAGCCGTGGCTGGACCAGGCTGAAGCCAGGAGTCCAGAACTCAGCCCAGGTCTCCCACCGTGGTAGCAGGGAACCAAGTCCTTGAGCCATCATGCCGCCTCCCGGAGTACACCTTAGCAGGAAGCGGGAAGTGGAAGCAGAAACTTCAAGCCAGGCACTCAGATATGGCCCGAGGGCATCTAAGCAATGTCTTAACTGCTCTGCCAAAAGTCAACCCCTGACACTTCAGTTTCCGGAAGTTCTTGAGAGTCCAATCCTACCACTTGTTGCCTTCGACAACTCCCACGGTCTTGTTGCCATGTGGCCTGTGAGCCCACCTTGAGTGGGGCTTTCTCTGTGGGAATCCCAAGCAGTCTGCAGGAGGTGGTGTTCCTCCCAAGGGGCCTTACTCTTATCAGTATGGGGTCATTCCTTGTGTTTAATTGCTCGGTGTTGGGGTTCTAGGCCACTCTAGACAGCATAAATCCAAGCCACAGACTTCAGTGACGGCAAGTCTGTGGCTTCTCGAATTCCCACATGGCTTTGTTTGTCCCCTGTGGGAGACAGGTAATAAGCTACTTTAAAAATAGCATACGGGGGGCCGGCGCTGTGGCGTGGCGAGTTGGGCTACCACCTGTGATGCCAACATACCATTCGAGCGCCAGTTTGAATACCAGCTGCTCCATTTCCGATCCAGCTCCCTGCTAATGTTCTTGGGAAAGCAACAGAGGAAGGCTTGTACTTGGGCCCTTGCATCCATGTGAGAGACCCATTTGGAGCTCCTGGATGGTGAGTAAAACCAAGCAGGGAATAGAATCATGGAGAAGCAGCGCTGCTGGCTTCGGGGAAACCCTTCGGGGGATGACCCCCGAGCAGAGGTGTGAGCGAAGCTGGAGAGGCCGGCACAGAAGCCACGCGGACGCCGAGGCGGGGACTTGCAAGCTCAGGCGGGAGAGTTGCCAAGCCCACCAGTGGTGACTGCTTTAGGAAGCAGGAAGCCAGCGTGGCCATGGAGCAGGAGAAGGAAGATGTGGAGGGTTTAGCAGGCGAAGCCACAGGCAGGCTGCTGAGAGCAGAGGGTGCTGCCGGGAACAACCAGACCCTACGTCCCAGCCACTCTCTCCCTCTTCCTACCCTTTAAACAATATTTTTATTTTATTTATTTATTTCTGTTTTATGTGCAAGGCAGAGAGCCACAGACAGACAGAGACACACAGAGAGACAGACATTTTTGACTCGCTAGTTCCCTTCCCAAATGTCCACAAAAGCCTGGGCTGTCTCCATCGGCATCCCCCATGTGGGTAGCAGGGGTCCAGCTACGTGGGCCATCATCCTCTGCTACCCTTCCCGGGATGGACATTAGCAGGGAGCTGGACTGGAAGCAGGGCAGCCAGGACTTGAACCTGGCACCGTGCTAGCACCGTGGGCTTCCCAGGGAGGGTCCTGACCGCTGCGCCTGCCCCTCTTATCTTCCCTTTGCTTCCCAGTGTCCCCGCCCGCCCCTCCCAGGGCTCACCTGAGAGCTTCAGTTTCCAGAGCGAGGAGGCGTTTCTCTGGAGGAACTCTGAGATGATCTTGGCCCCCTCCAAACCGAGATCATTGTCGGAAATGTTCTGAAAGGCAAGAGCGCACTGTGTCTCAAAGGCTCCCCCAGGGCCCTTGTTAACAAAAGAGATGGGGGCGATGGGGGTGGATCTCTCTCTCTCTGCCTTTCAAACATACAAATAAAAATCTAAAATAAAATAAACAAAAAAAGATTAGGGCTACACACGGACATCATCCTAGTGGGAGAGGTTTTATATAAAACAGCCATCATTTTCCTTGGCTTTTTTTCCTCCCTTTAAAATATTTTATGTTAGTCAAATACATATGACATAAAATTTAGCATCTCAAACTTTTTTAAAAAAGATTTATTTATTTTATCTGAAAGGCAGAGTTATAGAGAGGCAAGAGGCAGAGAGAGAGAGAGACAGGTCTTCCATCCACTGGTTCACTATCCAGATGGCCACAAAGGCCAGAGCTGCACCAATCTGAAGCCAGGAGCCAGGAGCTTCTTCTGGGTCTCCCACGTGGGTGCAGGAGCCTAAGGGCTTGAGCCATAGCAGGGATCTGGATTGGAAGTGGAGCAGCAGGAATCAAGCAGGAGCCCATATGGGATGCTGGCACCACAGGTGGTGGCTTTACCCGCCATGCCACAGTGCCGGCCCCACTCAACTATTTTTAAGTTTACAGTTCCATAGTATGAAGTATCTTTCTGAGGCTGGCCCTGAGGCATAGTGGGTTAAGTCATGGCCTGCAGTGCCAGCATCCCATATGTGTGCTGGTTCGAGTCCCAGCCGCTCTACTTCTGATCCAGCTCCCTTCTAACATGCCTGGGAAAGCAGCAGAAGGTGGCTCAAGTTCCTGGGCCACTGCACCCACATGGGATACCTGGAAGAAGCTCCTGGCTGCTGGCTTTGGACCGGTGCAGAGCCGGCCATTGCAGCCATTTGGGGAGTGAACCAGCAGATGGAAAACCTCTCTCTCTCTCTCTCTCTCTCTCTCCTTCTCTCGCTCTGTAACTCTCTTTCAAATAAATCGATAAATCTTTTTTGAAAAGTATTTTTCTGTTGCTTGTAACCATCACCACTGTCTACCTCCAGGCACACTGTATTTTATATTAGCTCATGTCTTCATGTTCTTGAAGAAGGTCCCCTCTAAGTCCTCTATGGAGAGGTAAATTTATCCAGGGAGGGCTCCTAGGGCCCAGACAGAAACAGTTTCTGAGGGTTTCCCACAGTCCCCGGGCAGCCTGGGAGGCGTGGCTCTCCTCTGAGAGGTCACACTGAGAGGTCACCATTGCACGCAGCCGGGCCGCTGGTTCGTGCTGACCGGGTGCTGCGGGGGGCGGGGCCGGGCGCAGTACCAGCTCCTGCAGGTAGTAGTTCTCCTGCAACATCTCCACCAGGCTCAGCACGCCCTCCTCCATGATGCAGTTGTCCTCCAGCTCCAGCTTGATGATGGTCGTGTTGGACTTCAGCCACCGCACCGGGAGGGGGAGAGACAGGAGTCAGCGCCTGCCCACCTGCGCCCAGAACGTGTCCACCCTCTTGCACACCCCAGCCAGGTGGGAGGGTGCTGTGGCTTGGGTGTAGTTTGTAAACCACCCTCACCCCCACCCTGCCCCCGCCACGAGTCCGTGTGTTGGCAGCTTGGTTTCCAGGGAGGTTAAGCGGCGGTGGGACTTCTTGGTGGTGGTGGAGGGGGTGGCGAGTGGACGGTCATTCCTGGCCCCGCCCCGTGTCTCTCTGGCTTCCTGGCTCATCTGTGATGGCTCCCTCTCCCATGTGCTCCCGTTACGATGCCCTCCATCAGGAAGTCTTCCTCAGAGCCCAGCTAATGCTGACTGTACACTGCCCAGCCTCAGGGACTTCAGTGTTGTAACAGGAAACGCATGCAGATGCAGGCCGGCCGTTCTGAAGGTGTGGCGACAGTGGCACAGTGGATGAGCTTGTCCCTGAGCCTGGCTCCCACCCTGTGCCTATTCTGGGGGAATTTAGAACAAGGCCGTCAAAACATTGAAAGGTAAGAGGCACAAGGAGGACTCAAGAGACGTAGCCTGGGCCCGCGCTGTGGTACAGTGCGTTAAAGCCACAGCATGTGGTGCCGGCATCCCACATAGGCACTGGTTCAAGTTGTGGCTGCGCCACTTCCTTTTTTTTTTCCTTTTTTTTTTAAAGATGCTATTTATTTATTTGAGAGTTAGAGTTACAGAGAGAGGGAGAGACAGAGAGAAACATCTTCCATTCTCTGATTCACTCCTCAAATGGTTGCACAAGCCAGAGCTGAGCCAATCCGAAGCCAGGAGCCAGGAGCTTTTTCATGGTTCCCCACGTGGGTGAAGGAGTCAAGCACGTAGGCCATCTTCTACTGTTTTCCCAGGGTATAGGGAAGAGCTGGATCAGAAGAGGAGCAGCTGGAACATGAACCAAAGCCCCTACGGGCTGCCAGAGCCACAGGCAGAAGCTTAGCCTACTATATCACAGTGCCGGCCCCTGCTCCACTTTGGATCCAGATCCCTGCTATGGCCTGGGAAAGCATCAGAGGATGGCCCAGTGCTTGGGATCTTATACCCATGTGGGAGATCTGTAAGAAGCTCCTGGCTCCTGGCTTTGGTCTGGCCCAGCTCTGGCCATTGCAGCCATTTGGACAGTAAACCAGGGGATGGAAGACCTCTCTCTCTATCTCACCATCTCTCTGTAACTCTGCTTTTCAAATAAGTAAAATAAATCTTTAAAAACACGAGAGAGATATAGCCTGAGGGGCGAGGATAATTTTGTACTCCAACATTTTTGACAGTGTATGACAAGTCTTTAAAAAGTTTATAGAAAATATGTATTATGAAAAGGTTATCATGGATTTTTAATTTTTTGCACCAAAATAAACTTTTTTTCAATTCAATTTTTCCATAAAATTAAGAGGGATTTATTTTATTTAAAAGGCAAATAGATGGATAGGCAGAGGCATAAGAGATTGATAGACAAAGAAAGAA
Organism: Oryctolagus cuniculus; assembly: GCF_964237555.1. Lineage (NCBI taxonomy): Eukaryota > Metazoa > Chordata > Mammalia > Lagomorpha > Leporidae > Oryctolagus > Oryctolagus cuniculus. The sequence continues at coordinate 22,687,067 of NC_091451.1, read as the reverse complement.
AGAGAGAGAGAGAGAGAGAGAGACAGAGGGAGATTGATCTTCCATTTGCTGGTTCACTTCCCAAATGCCTACAACAGCCAGCGCTGGGCCAGGCTAAAGCAGGAGCCAGGAAGTCCACTAGGGTCTTCCACTCAGGTGGTAGGAACACAAGCACCTAGGCCATCATCTGCTACCTCCTAGGGCACACATTAGCAGGAAGCTGGAATTGGAAGCAGAGGTGGGACTTGACCCAGGGACTTTGGTACGGATGCAAGATTAGCAACCACCACTGTGCCAAATGCACAGAATCACCGCGAAGGAACCATCTATGTCCCACCCTTCCTGAGCTCCTTGAAAATGCAACTTCCTCTTTACCTCCCTAAGGGGACACACCGGGCTGTGCTGATGAACAGCTGTTGCACGTTCTACTCTGTGACGCGAGTCAGGCTGGTGTGCAATCAGTTACAATACATAAAGCTACGATGAATTCGATGTCACGTCTTTGCTCCATAGTGCTAAGTCAAGGGATAGCATCTCGGCTCTGAAGTGCCCTATTGCGGAAGGCAGGCGCGGAATGGAATGCTTCGGCCATGAATCCGTTTATACCAGGGCACTTCAAAAAGCTCCTGGGAAAATGGACTTAAAAGATGAGCTTATTTTGGTGCAAAAAAATTAAAAACCCTTGCATACAAGGGTCTTCCAAAAATTCATGGAAAATGCATACAAGTAAAAAAAAAAAGCAGGCATGGATTGCCACAGGTTTTGTTCTGATGGAAACACATTCAAGTCTATTTCCAGGAACTGCTGGAAGTCTTCCCCAGTGAAGGTGTGTTCAGGGATGGGGAGAACAGGCTGGCGTTTCATACTGTGCTCTTACATGAACTGGGGCCCAGCCCGAGCCCAGCCCAGCCACATTCCCCAGGCCCCCAGTGCAGGTGCCTTTGCTTCTTAAACAGGAAAGGCGCAGACGTGTAAGGCCCTGGCCTCTAGCCGCTCCTTCCAGGAGCTGAAGCGGAGTCCATGCTTTTGGGGAAATCAATGGGCAGCCGGGCATAGCCCAGATGGCATAAAAGCTGCAGGCGGGCTACCTACCAGGGGCTCCTTGGGTCTAGGGGCTGCCACCCTGTCAACCCTCCACCTCCACCAGCCTCTGTGTGCCCCGTGGGGATGCTCACCACCAGGGCTATGGCAATCGCCTTGGTGCCCTTGGGGCCGAGCCCATGGTGGTTGAGATTCATGTAGGGCTCTTCCATGTTCCGGATGAAGTAGGAGACAGGCACGACACTCAACAGCTTGCAGGCCTCCAGGTACAGCTCCCTTTGTCCAGTGGTGAAAAACTTCTCGTTATCTGCAGAGAAAGATGAGAGGAAGTAGGGTTTTCTTCCACTTTTGCCTGGTCTTCCCTCTAACCCCAGGCAACGCTCGCTCCTCCACTGGGGGAGCCGGCCCTGTGAGTAGTATGGGCTATAGGAGCCTGCTCCGATCCTGAAAGTCAGTTGGGAGCGGAACAGGAGACCCCAGTTCCAGAAAGCCCCCGAGGGACGTCATCCTTTGGGTAAGATGTGGCTCCTGGTTTCGTGCCCCCAGCCTTCCCAGGGTAGAGAAGCAGGTGCCCTTACCCTGCCTTCCCAGGCTGGCTGCAGGTAGTGATGAACCCTAAGGGACAAGTGAAGGCCCAGCCCCCTGGTCCACTTTGGGACACCTCTGCAAGGGCAAAATCATGGTCAATGGTCAATGGCGAATGACAATCTTTTTTTTTTTTTTTTTTAGATAGAGCACTTCCATCCACTATTTCACTCTCTCCAAATGCCCACAATAGCTGGGGATAGGCTGAGGACAAAGCTGCAAGCCAGAATTCAGTGTGAGTCTCTCATTTGGGTGGCGGAGACCCAGGCACTCCAGAGTCTGCATTAGCAGGAAGCTGGAGTCAGGAGTCGGAGTCAAGAACCAACTCCAGGCCCTCTGATGTGGGATGTGAGCACTTTCTTTTTTTAAAGATCCATTCATTTACTATTTGAAAGGCAGAGTTACAGAGAGGCAGACACAGAGAGGTCTTCATCTGCTGGCTCACTCCCCAAATGGCTGCAATGGCCAGAGCTGGGCCAACTTGAAGCCAGAGGCCAGGAGCCTCCTCTGGGTCTTCTACATGGGTGCAGGGGTCCAAGCTCTTGGACCATCCTCCACTGCTTTCCCAGGCCACAGCAAAGAGCTGGATTGGAAGTGGAACAGCCGGGAAGCCAGCACCGCAGGAGGTGGCTTTACCTGCTATACTACAGTGCCGGCCCCATGGGATGTGGGCATCTTAACTGTCTTAACCACTAGGCCAAACGCCTGTCCCTGAAGCTGGTAACTTTGAATGGTTGGGAGTGTCCCCTTCTCAGTTTAGCGTGGCTGCCACGCTAAAGAGAATGCCATGAGCCATGACTAAAGTTTCATCAAAGACTTGGAGAAGTAGCAGCTGAAGAAACAAAGCCCAAGTAGCAGAGTGGGCATCTGGAGATGCAAGTCAGTGCAAGACAGGAAGGCATGCAGGTCGGGTGGGGACTTGTGCCTGAGGCTTTACCGTGACACTTCCACCCTGGAAACACGCACGCAGCTGACAGGTGCTTGAACCAGCTAACAGAAGTGGGGACTCCGCCTTCGCACCCCAGCCCCTTGGGGTCTTTACTCCTTAGGCTTTAGCTCAGCCTGGCCTGTGGTCAATAGGTGTTGGGCCTCCCAGGATCCTGGGTGCCCTGCGGTGGCGTCCTCATTAGGCAAGTCCAGTGGCCGGCAGGGCCTCTTGTGGCCAGCTGGCGTCTGTGTCTGCATCTGTTTTTCTTCAGATCCCGGGGCCTTTGGCCAACCCGCACCCAGCCTGTGCAGACAAGCAGAGCTTTGTTGGTGGCAGCACAGCGGCTTCACGGGGAGGCCGGTCCTGTAAGCACAGCTACAGACCTGCCTTCTCCTGGGATGGTCGTGCAGCGCATTTCTCTACCTCAGCCCTGCTGATGTTTTGAGTTGGATCTCTCTCCGCTGGGAGGGGTTGGCCCTATACGTTGCAGGGTATTTAGTAGGACCCTTGGGCTGTACCCACAGGATGCCAGGAGCAACCCTCTACTCCCTGGTTGGCTAAATGTCCCCTCGGGTGCCAAGTTCTCCAGTGAGCAAATCCTGCTTCCCTCTGTCTGTCTTTGGTCCTGGCTGCCAGTTCGCGGCTCCTGCTGGTCTCGAGTCTCGGGTCTGCCCAGCAAATCCTTCCAGCCCAGTTCCCAGTTTCTCAGCACCAGCTGCAGGGGAGCTGGAAGCCAGAGCAGCTGAGCCCAGGTTTCTGCTTGGGTCAGGGTTGTTGGAGCCAAACTCAGCCTTTGGAGGTTCCTGTTGGCCAAAGCAGGGAAGGTAATCCCTAGTTTTGTCCTTGGAACTAATTCCGCTATGTTTGATGCTGAACCTTTCTACCTGTATTCACTGTGTTTGATTTTTCATTCATTTTTAAACTTAATTGATAAGTGGGGGTGGGGTGGGGGTGGGGGCAGGCAGAGAAAGATTCTATCCAAATGCCCACAGCAGCTGGGGGCTGGGCCTGGCTGAAGCAAGGAGTGTACAACACAATCCAGTTTTCCCACGAGACAGGGACCCCAGCACTTGAGCCATCACTGCTGTCTCCCAGCATGCCCATTGGCAAGAGGCTGGAGTCAGGCGAGGCCAGCACTCAAACTCAGCTACTCCGGTGTGGGACGTGGGCGTCTTGACTGCCGCATCTAATGCCCGCCCTGATTATACTTGACGGGCAGCAGCGGCACCTGTGATCGCTCGCTGCGGGTGGGGAAGAGGGCAGGGGAGACGGAAGCAGAAGCCCTGGGCAAAACCTCCGGGGTTGCGCTTCGCCACCTCCTCCATCCACGGAGTCAGGCACTGAGAGCAGTATTCGTGCCAGCTTTGATGTGGACAAGAGAAAGAGCAACACGGCGAGGCAAGAGGTCAGCGGAGAAGAGGAGGGAAGCTGAGTGTTGGCCGCGGAGAGGGGGTCTGGAGCTGACCCCGTGCAGACACGCTGCACAATTCAGCAGCGCGAGGCTCCGCCTCCGCTCCTGAGCCTCCCTGCCTGCTGCCCGCTACAGGAACATGGGAGAGGAGTGGTGACTGGGCTAGCCTCGGACTGGGAAGCTTGAGGCTGGTCCCATCCAATGCGATGACATCACTCTCCCCTGCTTCACAAATGTTCTTTTCGGTACTTCCTCTCCTTGGGGAAACTGGGAGGAGAGAGAGGGTGGGGGTGGTGTTTGCAGTAACAGAGTCTCTGTGCCAGCTCAACTGGCCCCCGATGCTCAAGCAGGCGTGGATTTACAGAGGAGAGAAGAGCCGTATGGTGATCGTGGGGCCAGCATTGAGGCACAGCCAGGTAAACCGCTGCCCACGTGTGAAGCCAGCATTGTGCATGAGCTCTGGTTTGAATCCTGGCAGCTCTGCTTCTGCTTTTGCTCCTTGCTAATGTTCCTGGGAAGGCAGCAGAAGATGGCCCAGGTGCTTGGGACCCGGCCACCCATGCCAGTAACCTGGACGGAGTTCCAGGCTCCTGGCTCGCGGCCATTTGGGGAGTGAACCAGAAGATGGAAGATCTTTCTCTCTCTGTAACTCTCCTTCTCAAATAAATAAGTCTTTAAAAAAAGGTGACGCTGGGAAAGTCACTGGGATGTGAGATGGGCCAGCCAGACGCGCCTGGGCCCTGGAATGTTGAATGCTCAGATCATCGGCGAGGTCCAGAAAGGCACGGGCCAGCATGGTGGGCTTGGGCAACTCACACTGTCTCTTTAAGCCTCGGTTTTCTCGTCTGGAAAAGGCAGGTGATGGTGACAAGGGTCAGCCCCTGGGCTTGTTGCAAAGATCAGACCAGGCCCCACGGAGGGGAGCACTTAGAAGACAGAAGCCCTCTTGGTGTTTTGGTTCAGGCTCCAGCAAGCTGATGTGGGGGCGGGGAGAGGAGGAGGAGGAAGAGGAGGAGGAGGAAGAGGAAGAGGGGGAAGAGGAAGAGGAGGGGGAGCGGCAGAACGTGGCATCAAACTGAGCCTAGGGCGTGTCTGCCTCAGTCTCTACCAGATGCCAGCGGGCAGAGCTGGATTCGCCCAGCTTCTGAGGACGCTGGGCGTGGGGTGGGGGACCTCCTCCCGGCCCACTCTCACCCTCAGCCTCGAGGTCTGTTTCTGAGTTCTCCCAGGCTGGCTTCTCCTTCATCACAGTCGAGGGCGCTTCGGCCTCACAGTAGAGCGTTTCGTCGCTGCTGTGCGGTGCCAGTGGGCTCTCCGGCTCCTCTGGGGGTGGGACAGGGGGAGGCGGAACACATCTCTGATTGTGGGAATGAATGGGACTGAAACCCGCACGGCCCCCACATCCCAGATTCTAGCTGCAGCCTTTCACCCCTTCCCCAGCCCACCCCATTCCCCCCTTCAGCTGCACGTGGCTCAAGGTGGCCTGCACGGCCAGGGAGGTCTCGTTCTACTACAAGGCACAGTTCCCAGCATGAAGCTGCCTGCCATGGGCTCTTATGTTAAAGACTCGGCTGCGTCCCTTCACACTGGCTGCTGCCACCCTGTTCCCTGTGGGGGGCTGTGGTGGGGGCGTGCTCCTTGCTCACACTTCCCCCTCCTCGTTCACCTGGGTGGGCTTCAGGGTTTGCACCTGCTCTTCCAGGTGAAGGGGCATGCCTGGTGCCTGGGCATGCCCCTTGTCGGGCACAAAAGGTGCTGGGGAGGGGCAGAGTGGGGCAGGTGGTAACTTGGAAATGGACCAGGAGCAGTTCCAGGGAGCTCGAGAGAAGCTGAGTCTAAGAATTCGATCTGGTTTCTCAACAAGAAGCTTCTAACCCAACCAACATGGATCATTTTATGGCCAGGAAGAAGGAGGGGCTTGAAAACCCGCTTGGGTGGAATCCATTGCTCTGAGTAACCACGTGCCTCAGAGTCTGCTGAGCTGCTGTAGACAGGAGCACAGCTGCCCTCACACCAGTGCGCTGCACCTGCTACAGGTGGTTTTCCCACCACTGGCTGCCGGTCTGGGACCAGCCATGGGCTTCTGGAAGCTATACAGAAGGTCCAGAACTCAGTCCTGTGACACCAGCAGGACCCAGTGGCTTAGGGAAGACACTGGGCCTCTGGGCGGCCTGGCAGAATTTAGCCTGCCTGTTCTTGGGGTGTGCTGAGCACCGTGGCTGGGGTCCCAAGTTTTGACCGCTCAGATTCTCAGATGGTGGGTTCCTAGGGAGTCCACACAGGCATGTGTCTTTCTTAGTCCTTGTTCGCAGGCCCGGCATTCATTTCCTAGCTTGTGAGATAAGGTCTGTGTGATATAGGATGCAGGTAGCAGTGGCCTGGAAGTTATGACATGTGGTCATTGAGAGGCCAAACGACTAGTTGGGTGATCAGACAATCTTAGAATTTCATTCAACCAGTAGAATATTGGTAAATAGTTAACAATTGGCTTCCTCGAGAGGGTGGGAGGGACTATACTAGGAACATCCTGATTGATAGCATGAGCCAATTCATGTGGTGTAAATATTCCAACACAGCTGAATTCAGGCTACCAACAGGACATCAAGCAGCTGGCCAGGTAAGAATGAAAGTTGGCCATAGCTGGTGTGACCCAGCTTCAGCACAGCTCTGCATCCAACTCTCACTGTGTGCTGGACCTGGGACCCAAGCCATCTCCCCAATCCTAGAGGGTCCCAGGAAGCAGTGAGGTGGGCTTCCAGGGCGCTGTGATCCCTGGGGACTGCACTGCAGGGCCCGGAAGGGCCTGCATGGCGAGAGGTGGGAGACTTTTCACCTTGTGTCTCGAGCTCAAGAGGTGTGTCACTGTCCATGGTGTCAGGACTCTCCTGAGGGTTGCTGTCAGCTTCTCGCCACCTTTCTGTTGCTTCCCTAGGAAGCATGCTTGCTCGTTCGCCTCTGTCTCAAACTTTGTGTGGGACCCCCCCCCAACCCTGGCCAATCCCAGGGGAGCCTCTAGTTAACCCTCTTTCCCAGTGAGCCCCAGGGAGAGTGGGCTCTGGTGGTCACTGGGCGTGCGTGATCTTGACCCCATTTATGCCTGGGAGAGGCAGCCCCTTCCCCAGATCATCAGGGACAGCGGCACACAGCTCTATTCCCGGCAGCCCCAGCGAAAGGATAACCACCCGCCTGCGACTTTGTGACTGAGGAGCCACATGCATTTCCCCCTCAACATTCCATGACCTCATGCAGTCATTGTGATCCACGTGGGTGGACCTGGCAACAGCAGGCCTCCCGCCCTCTTGGTGGCTCTGTCCATCATCTTTTCTCATATGTCCACTGGGGCCGAGCCCAGGCTTGGCTGTGAGTGCTCAGGTGCTGTGGGGGCCCTCTTGCTGGTGTTGTATTTTCCTCTGAGTCAGGACCAAACCCAAGCCCCCCAAGCAGGTGACTGTGAAGAGCTGCCACCATGTTCTTCTCTCAAGGTGGTTGTGCTTCCGGTACGAAGTATTTCAGTGATGGGTGAAGTCAGTTTTCCTCTGCCCGGTTCTTCCATTTCACTTCCCCCCTTGGCAGAGTATCCTCAACCTTGGAGCAGAAGACCAAAAGCAAAGCACGACAAACATAGGTTCTATCACTGCAGCTGGCTGCAGCCAAAGCATTGCTCAATCCAAACCGCTGGGCTGCTTAACTTGAAGCCACTTGGCCATCATCCCTACGTTTGGCTGCTTCCGCATGTCTCAGAGTTGAAGTCCAGGTGCAGTTTTCTGCCAACAGAATCTGGAGGCCGTTTGTTCCTTCTTGATAAGCTGACTGCACACCAACTGTCAGGTCAGTGACTGGAGGGCTTGGGACGAGACAATGGCAATCTCTCTCACCTGAGAAGAACGATGAAGATGTTAAGACTTGTGCGAGAAAATCAAAGATCCATAGCTAAAAAGAGATGCTATGATTCCTTCAGGCATTCATTCTGAAAAATACTTACTGAGTATCCACTATGTGCAAGGCATTGAGCTTGGCACTACTGTGGGGAGGGGGTGCAAAGGCGTTTGAGACAAGAACCTTCCCAGGCATGTGCAGTGCAAGATAGAGCTAGACAGGGCCACCCCTAGGGTGAGGGTCCTGGGTCAGTTGTTTGGCAGCTCCCCTGTTCATATAAACAATTTGAGTCCCTCTAAGTCAGAAGGTGGCACCATCTTGGTGGGCCAATCTCACATGCCCCCTGGAGAGATACACGGGACAGGCCAGGGGAAGTGGTCAGCTCCTGGGATGACCAGGAACACATGAGCATGGAAGGCCCTTGGGGCATCTGGCTGGGTACAGGCTGGGTGGAGGATAAGAAAGCATCACTAGGGTGGAGGAGGAGGAGGCAGCCGGGAGTGTGGGGTCCTGGTCTAGGCTCTGTGAGCTGTGCTTGGACAGCACCGTCTACTCTCAGATACTGAAAGATGAGTTAGAAAAGCTGGAGGTGGGGACTCTCAATAGCCACCAGACGGTGGCACTGCCAGCGCATGTTTAAGAGCAGCACTGGGGGCCGGCGCTGCGGCTCACTAGGCTAATCCTCTGCCTTGCGACGCCAGCACACCGGGTTCTAGTCCCGGTTGGGGCGCCGGATTCTGTCCTGGTTGCCCCTCTTCCAGGCCAGCTCTCTGCTGTGGCCCGGGAGTGCAGTGGAGGATGGCCCAAGTGCATGGGAGACCAGGATAAGTACCTGGCTCCTGCCATTGGATCAGTGTGGTGCGCTGGTCACAGCGCACCGGCCATGGCGGCCATTGGAGGGTGAACCAACGGCAAAGGAAGACCTTTCTCTCTGTCACTCTCTCTCACTGTCCACTCTGCCTGTCAAAAAAAAAAAAAAAAGAGCAGCACTGGACACTGGAAAGGACAGTCAGGGAGATGCACTGGGAGTCCAGGAGAGGGTGGGGTTTCTCCCCTGGACTCACGTATGGTCTGGGGAAAAGGCCCTTCCAGGAGTGCAGGATGTAGGAAGGCAGCAGAGTCATGGGGAGAGGTGGGGAAAGGGGAGATCTGGAGGGCCAGGGCAAGTTCAGTAGATTCAGGACAACTGAAAGGCCACGGGGGATGGGTGTGGCCTCGTGGTTGGGCCCCCTGTTGGGACACCTGCATCCCACACGGGAACACCAGGGGTCAGAAACTCAACCTGTGTCTCCTGGAGCCGTCACCTGTTGTCTCCCATGACGTACATTGGCAGGAAGCTGGAACCGGGGGCAGGACTTGAACTCAGGCACGGTGATATGGGATGTGGGTGTCCTAAGCGGCATCTTAACCAAGTGCCTGCCCATAATCATGGTTTCGGTTTCATATCTAAAAGCTCTTTGTCTAATCCAAGCTCAGACAGATTTTTTTTGGTATGTTTTATTCTAGAACTTTATGGTTTTAGCTATTATGTTTGGAGCTATGATCCATTTAACAATCTTTTCTACTGCAGTAGAATACACAGAAGAAAAAATTAACCATTTTAATCTTTTCTAGTGTACTGTTCAGTCACATTAAATATATTTACACTATTGTGCAGATAACACCACTTTTCCCAGGACTTTATAGAAAATATGTATTTATTAGGAAGGCGGAGTGAAGGCGGGAGGTGGGAGAGAGATCTATCTTTAGTACACTCCCCAAATGGCCACAACAGCCAGAGCTGGGCCAGGCTGAAGGCAGGAACCTGGAACTCCCTCCAGCTTTCCTCTATGGGCTCAAGTACTTGGGCCCCTTCTACTGCCTTCAGGTACATCAGCAGGGAGCTGGATTGAAAGCAGAGCAGCAGGGACTCACACTGGTGCTCTGCCACGGGACGCCAGCATGGCGAGTGGTAGCTTACTCTGCTGTTCCAGAACTTTTCCTCTGGCCCATTTTGAGTGAATTTTATATGCGGCATGAAGTACGAGATGAGATTCATGTACGTTGCCTGTGGACGTTCAGTTGTTTTAGCTGCATTTGCTGAAAAGACTATTTCATTGTCCTATCATCATTGTCAAAAATCAGTTGGATCTGCATCCTTTCAGTTTTGTTGCGGGGCTAGCATCTCAGAAACCACGGGCCAGGGCTGCACGGCACCGTCTGAGTGCTGTGACTTCAAACTGCCAGTTTGTGAGCTCAGTGATGGGAAGTGGTTCCAAGGTGTGTCGGGTGGGAGGTGAATTGGCTGTGGTTAATCCACGGAGGAGGGGCAAGCGAGACAGGCCAGGGGAGGAGCGGAGCTGTGACTTTGACTTGAAATGTGCCAAAGACAAGGTCGTCTGGGATTGGTCTGGAGGTCATTCCCGCTATAACACTTCCACCAGTGGGGCTTAAGGCAGAGGGAGCCCTTTAATAGCCTACCATTTCTATAGCGCTAACAGGCACTGTTGTACGGATTTCACATGCATGGATGCACTGAAGTTGCCCAACAATTATTAGGATGCTATTGTGAGACACTGCTGTTCTTATTCCCATTTTGTAGATGAGGTAGCTGAGCACAGGAGGGTTAAGCACCTGGCCCCAGGTCACATAGCTGGTAGGTGGTAGTGAGTGGCAGAGTTGGGACATAAGTGAGATCAGTCAGCTACAGAGCCTCTGCTGTCTCCAAATGGGCCCCCTGGCCACTCTACTCCTCAGGACAACTGCTGCCCACAGCCATACAGGTCTGAGCCTAGGTGAGGTGTCGCTCCCCGTCTTCGCGGAGGAACGACACAGGACCCTGCGCTGTTCTTTTGTCTGCTCGGCCCTCCCCGGGTTTGCTGCTGGTTCTTCCCGGGTTGGCTACCGACCCTTCCACCTCTGTGGAAGGGCGGTTCCCCCTGCCACTTTCCCCACTTCCGCGGGGGAGCGGCACACCGCCGGCCGGCTCTCTCGGGGGCTGCTCAGGTGTTCCTTCAGATGTTCCTCTTAGATGTTCCTGGTGCATGTTGTCTCTCTCCTCCTTTATAGTCCTCTTCCACCAATCCCAACTCTGCTACCCACACGCCGAGTACGCTGCTCTCCTGCAATCAGGAGCAGGTCCTGCTGTTTATTGGTTGAACTGGAGGCAGCTGTGTAGAAGCTGTTTCCTCCTCTCCCAGCGCCATATTGTGGGAGAGCAGATGCATAGAATAAGTCTTAATTCCAGTAACAGTCTAGTCCGAGTTGCTCCCCACAGTGAGGTATTTCAGAGGTTGTTGAACCACAATCTGGTGGCCAGCCCCAGTGCATTGCTTGATTTTGTAAATGAACTTTTATTGAAGCAATCATGATCATGCATTTAGGTGTTGCCTGTGGCTACTCTTCATGCTACAAAGGCAAAGACATTTCCTATCTGACTCATTAAAAACGTATTTCATTGTTATTAACACAAGGTGATGACTGAAGGTCCAAGTTCTTCAGGGGAGAGAATGGAGAGAAAAGGATCAAAGACACTGGCAAGGGGCTGGCATTGTGGCACAGGGGGTAAGTTGGTGCCTGTGACACAGGCATTCCATATGAGCATGGGTTCAAGTCCCAGCTGCTCCACTTCTGATCCAGCTCCCTGCTAACGCACCTGGGAAAGCAACAAAAGATGGTCTGGGTGCTTGGGTTCCTGCCACCCATGTGGAGACCCAGATGGAATTCCAGGCTCCTGCTTTCAGCCTGGCCCAGCCCTGGCCATTGCAACCATTTGGGGAGTGAACCAGTATATGGAAGATTTTTCTCTGTCTCTGTTTTTCCTTCCCTCTCTGTAATCCTGCCTTTCAAATAAAGTAAATAAATAAATAAATCTTAAAAAAGAAGGGGTTGGCATTGTGGCACAATGGGTTAAGCCACCGTTTACGATGCCAGCTTCCCAAATTGGAGTGCCAGTTCCAGTCCCAGCTGCTCTGCTTCCAATCCAGCTCCCTGCTAATGCACCTGGGAAGGCAGCAGAAGATGGACTAAGTGCTTGAGCCCCTGCTACCCATGTGGGAGACCAGGATGGAGTTCCTGGCTTCTGTTTCTGGCCTGGCCCAGATCTGGCAGTTCCAGGCATTTGGGGAATGAACCAGTGGATGGAAGATCTCTCTCTCTCTCTCTCTCTCTCTCTCTCTTTCTCTGTATCTCTTCCTCTCTTTCCCTCTCCTATGTAGCTCAGCTTTTCACATAAATAAATAAGCAAATCTTTGAAAATGGAATTAAAAGGTAAATTTATTTTGGTGCAAAAATTTTTGAAACCCATGCCTAAGTTTTTCACATGTATTTTTCATGAAATTTTTTTAAAGAATTATGTTATCCATTTGAAAGAGCCACAGAGAGAGGTAGAGCTAGAGAGAGAGAGGTCTTCCATTCTGCTGGTTCACTCCTTAAATGACCACAATGGCCAGAGCTGAGCTGATCCCGAAGCCAGGAGCCAGGAGTTTCCTCCAGGTCTCCCAGGCAGGTGCAGGGGCCCAAAGCCTTGGGCCCTCTTCTACTGCTTTCCCAGGCCACAGCAGGGAGCTGTATTAGAAGAGGAGCAGCCAGGACTCAAACTGGTGCCCATTTGGGATGCTAGTGCTGCAGGCTGGGGCTTTAACCCACAGCGTTATAGCATGGGCCTCCATGAACATTTTGATGCCTCCTCTCATGCATGGCTTTTGACATTTTTTTTGCACCAAAATAAACTTTCAACACAATTTTCTACAAACTCTTTAGAATACTCTTGTACCAAGTCCCCACAACACATTGCAGGAGTCTGAGGTAGAGTAGTGAGGCCCGGGGCAGGATTCCCGCTGCGGGAGAGTGGTATTGAGGAGCATGTACTTGGAGTTAGAGGAGAAGGTACGCAGAGGCCCATCATGAAGGGCCCTTGATGCCTGTGTAGGAGTTAGACTTGCATCTTAGGGACCGTGGGGGTTTATAAGAAGCAGTGGTGTCACCTAATCAGATTTGCACAGTAGAGTGCTCCAGTTGCAGTGTGGAAAGTGGGGAATCAACACATGTTAGGAGTGGCTAAAGACATGCAGTGGGCTGATCGAGTAGATATCAAGAAGGCCAAGCCACTTGGACTTGGGAATAGATGGGATAGAAAAGAAAGAGGACGGGGCTGGCACTGTGGTGTGGCGGGTAAAGCCGCCGCCTGCAGCACCAACATCCCACATGGGTACCGGTTTGAGTCCTGGCTGCTCCACTTCTGATCCAGCTCTCTGCTATGGCCTGGGAAAGTAGTGCAAGATGGTCTCAGTCCTTGGGACACTGTGCCCATGTAGGATACCTGGAAGAAGCGCCTGGCTCCTGGCTTCAGATCAGCCCAGCTCCAGCCATTGTGGCCATTTGGGGAGTGAACCAGTGGATGGGAAATCTATCTCTCTCTGCTTCTGCCTCTCTGTAACTCTGTCTTTCAAATAAATAAATAAATCTTAAAAAAAGAGAGAGAAAGAGGAGATGAAAAGGTAGGTGGCAGACAGCTCAGTAGATGATGGTGCCATTCCTACAGCAAAAGATTCGGGGGGGGGGGGTGTGGGTATTTTTTTTTTTTTTTAAGATTTACTGACTTGTTTGAAAGAGTTACAGAGAGGGAGGCAAAGGGAGGGAGGGGGAGAGGAAGAGAGAGAGAGAGAAGTGAGAGAGAGAATCTTCCATCTACTGGTTCACTCCCTGAATGGCTACAAAGCCAGATTGGCCCAAGCCAAAGGTAGGGCTGGGCCAGGCCAAAGTCAGGAGCTTCTTCTGGGTCATCCACATGGAGTGCAGGGGCCCAAGCACTTGAGCCATCTTCTGCTGCTTTCCCAGACCCGTAAGCAGGAAGTTGGATCAGAAGTGGAGTAGCACGGATGTGAACTGGCACCGATATGGGAGGCCCACTTTGTAAGTGGCGGCTAAACCTGCTACCCTACAATGCCGACCCTGAGGTGGGTATTTCTGAGACTGGTGGAGGCAGGCGATGAACACATCTTTGGGTGTGTTGGCTCTTTGAGTCACCTCTGGGACAACTACTGGAGAGGTTTGTGGATCTGTGGTCAAGGAAAAGGATTTGGGCTACAAATACAAACGTTTGAGTGGTCGGTATGTGGACTGTATTTGAGGCTATTGGAGTGGTAAATATTTCTCAAGACAGGTCTGTAGAGTAAGGGGAGGAGGGAGGCCAAGGTGAAATCCTAGGACGGCATCAGTGAAGGGAAGTGGGCAGGGGGCACAGTGAAGCACATGAGGACAGAATGTCCACAGAGACAGGGGAAATAAGAATGTCACAGACATCACGGGAAGAGAGGGGACACGTAAGCAAAATAGCAGAATAGTCAAGAATCAGTGGGAACTAGAATACATTCTTTCCTTGGGCTCTCCACTGTCCCTAGCAAGGGAGGCACCAACAATCTGGGGTGAAGGAGTTTCAGAGGAGTGGTGGTGGAGGCAGCCATAGTTAGGTGGAAAAGTCTGACTGAGAGATGAGGAAGCATAAGTAGCAGGTCCAGCCAACTCCTGGGATGGCTGTGAGGGGCAGGCACAAAGACAGAGGGGCAGCTGGGGGTGGGTGGGGGGACCTGGGGCTGAGGGGGAGGCGCAGAGACAGAGGGGCAGCTGGGGGTGGGTGGGGGGACCTGGGGCTGAGGGGGAGGCGCAGAGACAGAGGGGCAGCTGGGGGTGGGTGGGGGGACCTGGGGCTGAGGGGGAGGCGCAGAGACAGAGGGGCAGCTGGGGGTGGGTGGGGGGAGCTGGGGCTGAGGGGGAGGCGCAGAGACAGAGGGGCAGCTGGGGGTGGGAGGACCTGGGGCTGAAGGAGGGTTTCAGGTACAGGAGTGATGTGGGCACGTTTAGGTGTTCACGGGAAGGAGTCAGGTCAGAAAGGGCGAGGGTGAGTAAAAGAACATCTTGAGCAGGTAGCAAGGAGGGGTCCCGCTCATGGTAGGAGGCTCAGCCACTGTGTTGGGAAGGGTCAGAGAGTTCCCACTTGGTGGTTCTATGTTGTCCTCTAAAATTGATGGGGGCTGGGGCTGGCACTGCGGTGCCGTGGGTTAAGCTGCCAACTGTACCGCTGGCTTCCCATATGGGTGCTGGTTCGAGTCCCAGCTGCTCCACTTCTGATCCAGCTCCCTGCTACTGTGTCAAGGAAAGCAATGGAAGGTGGCCCAAGACCTTGGACCCCTGCACTCACATGGGGGACCCAGATGAAGTTCCAGGCTTCTGGCTTTGACCTGGCCCAGCCATGTGGGGAGTGAACCAGTGGATGGAAGATTATCTCTCTCTTTTGTTCTCTGCAACTCTGATAAACAAATATTTAAAACAATGAAGAGAAGAGTGAGGTTGGGGTAAACACTGATGAGTGTTTGATGCACTCTAATGAACGAATGAGCCGGTGAGTGAGTGAGAGAAGGAATGACCAACTCGTGACTACTTTGGCGCATTCTGGGACTACTTTGCTATAATCCTGGAAACTTGAAGGAAACACTAGGCTAGGAGAAGCCACCTTATCAGAGTGCAGTGGCCTCAGGGTCAGATGAGCTACACGTGGGCAAGCTTAGCCTGTCAGAGTCACCATTTGTGTTCTCTAGACCGGCACGGATTCAATACGGTGCTGCTCACTACTTGGAGCCCCTCATCACCTCCATGTCCAGTCCAAACTGGGATGTGATGTCCAAGTGCAACACACACTATTACTCAGGACAACAACACCTCATTTAAACATATGGATTACATGCTTTCATGCCGAACTATTGGATCTACAGGGTCAAAAAATTGTTAATATTAATTTCATCTGCTTTATTTGCTTATTTATTCACTTTTGATATGAGGCCACCAGAAAATTTGAAATTTTGAATGTGGTTGGCAGCACTGCTCCCAGTCCTGGTCAGTAGCATCTGTAGTCCAAAAGGAAGCCTTATGCACTCCCTGTATATTGTCCAAGTTCAACCAATACATTCGTGAATGCAGCCATACTGCTGAACTTCCACATGTACCTGTTGTTCTAAGTAAAATTTGGTCCCTAAGGGCTTAAGTTTCCTGTACATAGGAAATGCTCCTAAAAAATTCTCCTTCAGTCCCTCTGAGGATTATAAAACCTCCCAACTGCCCCACTGGCAAGGTTCTTTTTAGTTTTTATTTTAATATTTATTTATTTGAAAGGTAGAGCAACAGAGAGAAGGGAAAGACACACACAGAGAGGAAGAGAGATCTTCCATCTGCTGGTTCATTCCCCAAATTCCTGCAACAGCCAGGTCTGGGCCAGACCAAAGCCAGGAGCCAGGAACTCCATCTAAGTCTTTCATATGGGTGCAGGCACCCAAGCCTTTCGGCCATCTTCCATTGCCTTCCTGGGAGCATTAGCAGGAAGCTGGATGATAAGCAGAGTAGCCGGCACACTGACATGGGAAGCTGGTGTTGCAAGTGGCAGCCCGACCGCGGTACCACAGAGGCAGCCCTGGCCCCGCAGGTCGGTTCTGCCCCCTTGAAATCACACTGATGATGGAAGCAGGTGTGCATTATTGCCCTCGTTACCACGGTTGGCAAGCAAGAGCCTGACTTCAGCCTGGGATTGTAGCAGAAACCTCCCCTCCATGAATTAACAGTGATCTGAGTTGTTTTCTGCCCAAGTTCAAAGAACATAATAGTAAACAGAGAGCTTACCTTGGACTAGGCATGGTAAGGAGAATGGAGAGGTTCCACAGGTAGGAAATGGCAGAGGCTGGGTCTGAACTCAGCTGGTCTAGCACGATGATGCGCACCTTCCAACCTAGCTGACCATGGATCAGGAAACAAGAAGAGAGAAGCCTTGCTTAACTCACCTTACAAAAAACCACGGCATAGGCCAGCCTGCCATGCTGTGCCCTCTTTGTGCACTGGACATTCAGCCAAGGCTAGCTGTATTAGCAGAGGTGCCCACACTGCACAACCGGCTAACTTGGTGAGGGTCTGAGGACCTCATCCCAGACCTGTGAAGTCAGGACTCTGGGAATGGGGCCTAGAAATTTGTATTAATTTTTGTTCCCAAATAGATAAGGTTACTAGTACTTCACATAATGGCAAATACAGATAAGTACCTTGTTCCACAATCTGATTTGAACTTGGACTTCCGTGTAACTACTGGCACAAAATGGAAGAAAGGCAGGCACGAAGAGGGTTGACTTCAGGCAAGAGGAGGATTGACTTAAGCACGTCAAAGACGAGCGCCTGGCCTTGGGGGCTCCTTGGGTGGACCTAACATTTGTGCACTACTCTCTAGTCAGCTTTGCAACTTTCAGAGGGCTGGGGCCTCCTACCCCTCTCGGCCCAAGGGATGAGCGCCGCTGCCCAGGGCAGATGCTGGGGCCTCTACAGCGGGTGAGTAGCATCGCACACAAGGTCACGCACTGACTCTGTCCTGCTTCCTCCTCCTAGCCTGTCAGTGTTATGATGTATCCAGCCGGTCCAGGATCTGGTGACTCCCCGGAGGGCTTCCCAGAACAACCAAGGCTCCAGCCACAAATCGGAAGTTGCACAGCTCAGACACTGGGTACTGACGGGGGGACGACACGCTGACCTCTTCCTGCTGCAGGCGGTGGTGGGTGTGGGAGGGAGGCGGCGCTCAGACAGGTCTTGCCCAGCACCGGGGAAGATGGGGGGACTGGTCTCCCTTTAGTGGCAGGCTCCAAAGTTTAATCTCGAGATACCGCAAGGTAAACAAACCACCAGTCGGACTTGCCCCTGGCTTGGCAGAATTGCTTTCCTTCTGAGACGCCCTTACCAACGGGGCACGCTCTGTCTTCCAGGTTAGGAGCGAGGGTGGACTCCTATCGTGCCCTAGAGTCTGAGCTGGGGACGGCGGCAGAAGCAGGAAGAGGGCGGGGTGGGGACAAACTCTCGGTCCTCCCTGGGATGGGAAGGGCTAGAATACACCAGTCGGGGTGAGGCGTCGCCCTGAGGGAAGTCCAGCCCGCCTCCATTTTGCAGGGAAGAAAACCGAGGGGCCAGAGTTTAGTCAGCGGCGAAAGTGACAATACAACTGTGGCTTCTGAAAGATACGACAAAGGCTTCAGCGAACCCCTTCCTGTGAAACCCGCGCCCTCATTGGGCGACTCGGAGCCAGGCCGCACCCGTTGCCATGGCAGCGGGTGCGCGCACTCCGGTACCTTGCGCTCCCAATAAAGTTGTTGTTGAAGCTCGGGCGGAAGAAGCCGCAGCGGCACCACGTGGCCAGGCTGGGGGCGGGATCTGCCGAGGCGGGGCGGGGCCGGGCCAGGGGGCTGACCCGGCGGGCGACGGAGGCGGAGGGCGACGGATGCGGGCGCGGGCGCGGGCGCGGGCGCGCGAGGCGGGCCATGATCGCGTCTTGCTTGTGTTACCTGCTGCTGCCGGTCGCGCGCCTCTTCCGCGCCCTCACAGGTACCGGCCCCGCGTCCTGACAGGCGGGAGCCCGGCCGGGGCGGGGCCGTGCGGGGCAGCGCTGGGCCTGGGGCAGCGGGCGGTGCGCCCTGCTTCGCGACCACCGTCCCCCGGGCAGTGCCCACGTGTGGGGATGCCGTCCCGGACCCGCGGGGTCCAGCGAGGCCTCAGAAGTCCCGGGCCCGGCCGACGGCCCCTCCTCACGTCTGTGGTCTGCTGACGTCGGGCCACGGTTAACCTGGAGCCGGGCAGGGGAAGGGGCGCGCCCGCCTGTCCCTGGGAGTGCCCTGGCTGCGGGGTCCGGGAGGGTTGGCAGCTCCGGGCCGACGCAGAGGCAGGGCGGCCCTGCGGGACCTACCCGCCTTCGCCTGGTGAACTTCCGCCCCGTTCACAGCTGACTCTGGGCTCTGCTCAGGGACAGGGACACGTGGACATGTCAGCGCTGGCGCCTTGGCCGGGTGCCCGCGCCCCTGTGCCGGGGAGGGGCGGTGCCCTGCTCCGGAGAAGAGGCAGGGTTATTACTTCACTTTTTCGCAATCTGCCTGCTTCCCCGTCCGTGGTCTTTGACATCCCGCGGGGCCGCCAGACTTCTGCGATTTCGGAGCAGGAGCACGGGCTACTTTCTCAGCAGGCGGGGTCCCGCTGTGCGGTCCGTGTTTTCCTTTCTGGAACTTAACGCGGTGTGTGTGTGTGTGTGTGTGTGTCATTGCTAGCATATGTTTCAGCGGAAGCTTTTTCATTTCGGTTTTCCTGTGTGCCTGCATTACAGCGCAAGCTTCGGCAGGGCTGGGCCAAGTCCGTTCTGTGCAGCGTCTCTCCAGCGCCAGTGCCCTGCCTGGTAGAGAGCAGGTACCCAGTGAACTCGGGCGGGAATGCAAAACTCCCCAGAAGTCGTTGTTTACAGGAACTAAGCCTGCTCCTTCAACCGCCGCTGTGGCTGGAGCTGCACCCGCGTCCGGAGCGGCAGCCTTGTAGCAAACACTAGTGACAAGAGCCTTGTGCTTGTATTAGCTGTGCAGATTTGGTTTTTAGATAAGATTTTTTTTTTCAAAGAAAAGCATTCTATTTCTGAAAAACAAAGCACCACCACCACCACCAAAACAACAATAAACAAAAAAACCCCAAAGCTGCCAGATTTGAAAGCTGGTAGCCTCCTGCATGGAGGACGGAGAGCCTCTGCCCTCTGTTATACACAGGGCACAGAGTGGGTCCCTCACACCAACACCTGCGACCCAGCCTGTGGGTTTAGAGCAGGCGCCATTGTCATTTTGGGCTGGATCACTTGTTGAGGGTCTGCCTGTAGCCCTGTCTGCTCACCTCTGGATGCCCGCAGCACTGCCACGGTTGTGACAGCCACAGTATCCGTGGACATTGCTAAGTGTCCCCTGGGGGCAAAGTCACCGCAATTCACATAGGCCCTAAATAAGACTTTTGAGTTATCTTTCAATATTTAAGCCATTTTGAGGTTTTTATTGCCTTTAAATATAACCGCCAGTACTCATAAAGCAATTCTGTGGAGACTGTGGGTCCGCTGTGTGTGTGTCGCCTGTCCTGTGCTGTGACTCGGTGGCTTAGGTGGGGAGGGGTCTGCTCTCGCTGATATGCTGGGCTCAGAGTTTGGGGACTCTGCCCTCTCGCCTGTTGGCTATCATTTGTGGCTGCGGTAGCCGAGCGGTGACAGCTGACTCTACTGTCGGTTGTTGGCACCTTCTGGGTTACAGTCTCTGAGGTGCTGTGGAATGGGAAAGCGGATCATGGAGCAGGAAGATTTTACGAGTGGAGTAAAGAGCTTTGAGAAGAAGCCTTAGGGCCTTCACTCAGAAGTCAATTGTTTGGATTTGTAGACTGTCTACTCTGGGGCATGTATATATATATATATATATATATATATATTTTTTTTTTTTTTTGCAGTGAGTGCTGTCATAGATTTGGTGACTCAGGGAGCTTGGAAAGCTCCTGAGGGCGATCTTGTCCCCATCTTACAGTCAAGAGTGAGGGGCATTGTCGGAGATAATTATTGTTGGAGATGTTGGAGTTAATTTCAAGGCCGGACCATACCCTGTGGTTCCGACTCATGGCTCCCACGTCATGTGATTCTTTGAACCAGAAGGTTGCTGTTAGCGGCCGTGTTAGCGTGCACACAGAAGGGGCGTACCTCTGTGTGCCCATCAGTGTCTTGGATTACACGGGACAGCAGTCTTTCACTGGGGCACCGGGTGAATATTATTTATGTGTCAGGTCCCTACCGGGTAAATTAGGGGAAGCACTCAGTACAGCGCCTGGCACTCAGCGTGCACTCTGCCATGATGGGGGTGGCCCAGGCATGAAGTGGGCAGGCTCAGCGACGGCGCGGACATGAGCCAGGTGGAGGGGTGTGGGTTGTGTGATGCCACCTTCTTACAACCTGGTGTTTTACCTTTCCTCTTAGATGCTTTCTTCACATGTCGGAAAAATGCTCTCCTGGCGAAGAGCACGGCCCCCCAGTTAGAGGGCGACTTTGCCATGGCCCCTCGGGGCACGGACCAGGAGGAGTGTGAGGGCCTGCTGCAGCAGTGGCGAGAAGAAGGGGCGAGCCCGGTGCTCTCGGCGGCCAGCGAGGGCCCCCTCGCGGACAAGGGGCTGGCGCAGAGCAGCCTGGCTCTCCTGATGGATAACCCTGGGGAACACGACGCTGCGTCAGAGGACAAGTGGTCCAGCAGGCAGCTGAGTGACCTGCGGGCAGCGGAGAGCCTGGAGGAGCCTTTCCCCGAGGTGCTAGAAGAGGAGCCGCTGCCAGAGGCCGGGGGCCCCCTGTGGACCGCCATCCCCGTGCAGACAGGCCCCCAGTACGTGGACTGTGCTGTCCTCCCCATGGGTGCCCCCGCCGCTGAGCAGTGGGAAGAGGACCCCGCGGTGGTGGCCTGGAGTATCGCCCCTGAGCCTCTGCCCCAGGAGGAGGCCACCATCTGGCCCTTTGATGGCCTGGGGCAGCTGCAGCCTCCCCCGATGGAAATCCCGTATCACGGTGAGTCTGGCCGTCAGCAGGCCGAGGGAGCTGGTGCCGCAGAGGCTGTCGGCTCTGGGAAGAGCTGCTGCCGAACGGCAGGTGCCCGGGCGGGCGGGCGGGGAGCTGGGCCACTGCGCCTGCTCTGCCTTCCCCAGAGGTGGGAGGTGCGGGGGAGCGGGCTGAGACCTGGCCCTGGTTCTCCTCCTCCACGCTCCCAGGGCTCCCTGCGGGAGGAGTGGGGGTCTCAGCCTCCCCCATCTGCCTCGGCCAGAGTGACTCCCGTGGTCTTTGTGATACACGTTGGGTGTCCTCTTCGATGTGAAGAGAGGATTCTGTGGCTCACGAAGGCTTGAAATCCACTGTGCTGCCCCACACTGTAGAGGACATGGGGGGCACACTGTGGGCTCTGGCCCCGGGGACTTTTCCAGCTTTGGAGGTCAGCCAACACCCAAGGCTGAGACGACCCCAGGAATGCCCTGGATGACTGATGCTCCAGAGACTCCTGGGTTGATGGAAAGTGAGGGGTTGTCGGGCTGTAAGTCCTTACTGAGCATCTACTAGGTGCTGTGTACGGGGGACGCGGTGGTGAACAGGCCAGGATTCTTTTCTGGCTTGTGTTGCTACTCTGGCATGAGAGTGTCCTTGGAGCCCTGGCCCAGTCACCGCAGAGAGGGACAGGTGATAGGAACAGAAGAGCTTCAGGCCCCATCAAGAATGGAGAGGGCGGGGCCGCTGGATCGCGCAGCTGTGGCCTTGAACTCTCTTCCAACCTCTTTGCAGAAATCCTGTGGCGCGAGTGGGAGGATTTCTCCACGCAGCCAGACCCGCAGGGCCTGGAGGCAGGGGACGGCCCTCAGTTCCAGTTCACTCTGATGTCCTACAACATCCTGGCCCAGGACCTGATGCAGCAGAGCGCCGAGCTCTACCTGCACTGCC
Source organism: Oryctolagus cuniculus (assembly GCF_964237555.1). Lineage (NCBI taxonomy): Eukaryota > Metazoa > Chordata > Mammalia > Lagomorpha > Leporidae > Oryctolagus > Oryctolagus cuniculus. The sequence goes on along the minus strand of NC_091451.1, from coordinate 22,664,945 downwards.
ACCCGGACATCCTCAGCTGGAGCTACCGCTTCGCCAACATCATGCAGGAGTTCCAGCACTGGGACCCCGACGTGAGTGACGAGGCCACGTGTCCTCTCGCGCGGGCACCGAGTCCCACCCGTGCTTGCTCAGATGACTGGTCAGTCCGTGAGTTCTGGGCTGATGCTGAGAAGAATCCGGCAAGGTGCACGTGCTTGCTGCCGGGAGGGGCCCCCGGGGACTCAGGGAGCAGGAAGAGGCAGCACACATGACGCCTGCTCAACGCACGTTGGCGGCCGTCGGGGAGGAGTTGGTGCCGTGACCCTGCCTGGGGCCTCAGGTCTGCTCCCAGAGGGTGGACGTCACACTCCGGCACTCTGGGGTGATGGCTTTCTGTGTCCATCCTCAGATCCTGTGTCTCCAGGAAGTCCAGGAAGATCACTACTGGGAGCAGCTGGAGCCCTCGCTGCGAATGATGGGTAATGCAGCCCCTGGCTCGCGTGCCGGTCTCCCCCCAGGCCTGTCTGCCCCAGTCGCACTGACGAGCTCGCTCCTTCCATGTGTGGGTAGCAAAGAAAGTAGAGGTCTGCAGGTGGCTTGTCTGTTTGTTTTTTAAGATTTATTTATTCACTTGAAAGAGTTGTAGAGAGAGGGGGAGAGAATGAGAGACAGACAGCTCTTCCGTCCCCTAGTTCCCTCCTCAGATGGCTACCATGGCCAGGACTGGGTCAGGCCGAAGCCAGGAGCTTCATCCAGGTTGCCCACGCAGGTGCAGAGGTCCAAGCAGTTGGGCCATCTTCCGCTGCTTTCCCAGGCCATTAGCAGAGAGCAGGATCGGAAGTGGAGCAGCTGGGACACGAACCGGTGCCCATATGGGGCGCCAGTGTCTCAGGCAACGGCCGCTGCGCCACCAATGCCGGCGCTGAGGTCTGCAGTTTTCAAGCCGTCCTGACACCTGTATATAGCTCTCTGATCCTTGACGTAACCAGCCTGGTAAGGCTGAGAACTGTGCCCATTTTACAGAGGAGGAAAGCGAGGCTCTAAAACTTTCTGTGTTCAAAGTCACAAAGCTGTGACGCCTGACAGGGGTGGAACTGGGGCTCCAGCTCGTTCACCTGCAGAGTCGGGTTCTTCTGATCACCTTATAGGAATCTTGCTGCATTCCCTGCCCTCCCTTCTTCCCCCTGCAGCCCTCAGCGCTCTGGTTTCAAGCATGAGGGAATCCTCTGCAGGACAAGTGTCAAGGGCAAGGGCTCCCCTTGCTGAGGGCCTGCACCTTAGACCCTGCTGGGCTCCTGCTGCTGGCTCCCAGGACTCTGACTGGCTGCTTGGTGGGGTTTTCCTTGCAGGCTTTACCTGTTTCTACAAGAGGAGGACGGGGTGTAAAACAGATGGCTGTGCCGTCTGCTACAAGCCGACCAGATTCCGTCTGCTCTGCGCCAGCCCTGTGGAGTACTTCCGGCCAGGCCTGGAGCTCCTCAATCGGGACAACGTGGGCTTGGTGCTGCTGCTGCAGCCGCTGGTCCCGGAAGGCCTAGGGCCAGTCTCAGTGGCCCCGCTGTGTGTGGCAAATACCCACGTCCTGTACAACCCACGCCGCGGTGACGTGAAGCTGGCCCAGATGGCCATTCTCCTGGCCGAGGTGGACAAGGTGGCCAGGTTGTCGGACGGCAGCCACTGCCCCATCATCTTGTGTGGGGACCTGAACTCTGTGCCCGATTCGCCTCTCTACAGCTTCATCAGGGACGGGGAGCTGCAGTACCACGGGATGCCAGCCTGGAAGGTGATGTGCGGCGGGAGCACGGTGCAGGGAGAGATTCGGGTGTTGACCTCCGGTCTGCCTCTGTGGCAGGGACCTGGGGACACCTGTTCTGGCTCCCTCCTGCTTTCCCTGGTCCGGTTGAGTAGCTGTGCCCAAGTCTGGCAGTTAGGAACCGCTGAATATCTTTGGCATTTTGGAATCCTCTCTGGTTTTTATCACTACTTTTAATTCACCCGTAATAAATGTACTACATAGCTGCGAGAACCCAAACATTGACAGGGCTAAAGCCCCCCGTGGTACCTGTGTTCCCTCCCCTCGCCTTGTCGAGTCGAGGGATGACCGTTGCAAGCTTGGTGGCCTTCGGCCAGTTTGTTCCTATGCATTCAGAGATATATATGTTCCTATGATGTTGTAACCGAGATTGACATTTATGAAGTACTTACTGTGTGCCAGCTGCTGCTTTAAGCGCTTTACCTGGATTAACTCATTACTTTTCACAATTGCCTCCCTTGTTTGTGCTTTGCAGGGAGGAAGCCGGAGAAGTGAAGTAATTTGCTGTAGGTAACGCAGGTCGTTAGGTGCGGAGTCAGGATTTGTAACCTGGCCAGGTGGTCTGGCCGCTGAGATCTGGCCTTTAATTACTGTGCTGTGTTTGCTTCTGACAGCTGATATGTAGTCCGCCACGTGTGCTTGTGCTGTATACACGAGATACCTACTGTGGTTTCATTTGTAGCGAGGTTTTTCTTTCTCGTAGCATTTTGCACTTAGCTCGCTCTCATTCCTTTTAACTGCCGGATCTCATAGTCTTAAACAGAGTGTGCTGATTGTTTTACAGGTCACAAGTGCTTGTTCCCCTGTTTTGCCCTTACTGGTCCAACTTACTGCTGAACTTTTGGCCGGGAGAAAGGACGCGGGATGACTGGACTCTGGTTGGGCACTTTGGGCTTTATTTTAGTGAGGTTTAGTGCCGGTGGTGTCCAGTTGCTGTGTGTGGAGAATGGGCCGGCCCTGCCTAAGGGAGCTGTGGTCACGGAGCTCAGGGAGAGAACAGGAGTCACTGCACGCCTGGCTCGGCAGAGGCACTGTTAGGCGTGGGGAATGAGCGCGCTTGCTCCGAAGCAGGAGCCCCGAGTTCGAATCCCTGCCTTCACGCCTGGCGCGAGTCACTGAGCCCCTGAAGTGCCCTTTGCCTCATCTGTACATTGGAGATGTTACTACCCCGCTTTACGGTGGAGGATATTGGACCGGGGAGTTAACTGACTTGCCCAGTCACACAGCTGGCGATGGGCATTGCACTCCAGGTCTCTCTGACCTCAAACGCCATTGGAGACCCCTGCCCAGCCCCCAGCACCGAGCTAACGTCTTGCACATAGTTGGCACGCAACTATTTGTTGGTTGTTGTTAAATGAAATAAAAGGAATTGTGCTACACGCGTTGGAGGTACGCCGACGACTGATGCTGCCGACTGTCTCCCCTGCTGCGTTCTGTCCGTTCGCAGGCTGCTCGTCGGCTTTGCCCGAGGATGGTGACGTAGACACGGTAGAGAGCTTTGGCGTGTTTCCCATGCGGTCTGGCCCTGTAGTTCCCAGCGCAAGGCTCCAGACCTTAGACCTTGATCCGGAAGATCCAGAGATTAGGGTCCAAGCTTCCTGTTGCAGCGGAAGCCCCCGAGGGCGGGTCCTCCCCGAGGAGCACGGCGTGTGTCTTCTGAGGGGAAGTTTCGGGCTCGCACGTTCATGCAGCCCCGTTCCCCTGGGCTCACCTCCCTCTCCTCCCCTTCATTCCTGTCTCGTGGACGTTTCAGCGTTTCCAGCAAGAGCGTAGTGGTTTCGAGTAGCTCCTTATTTTTAACCTTACCCTGGGACTTGCTGTGGCCTGCTTGTCCCTTGTCTGTAGCGTGAGTTTACCATGGCCTGCGTGTCCCTTGTATGCAGCGTGTGATCACGTGTGTCTGTGTGTGTCCGCACATCCTCCAGCGTGGGCTGGTGCTCCCTTGCGGGCTCGTGCCCCTCATTCCCGCCCTGCTCCTCGCTGCAGGTGTCCGGGCAGGAGGACTTCTCCCACCAGCTTTACCAGCGGAAGCTGCAGGCCCCGCTGTGGCCTAGCTCCCTGGGCATCACGGATTGCTGTCAGTACGTCACCTCCTGCCACCCCAAGCGAGCAGGTGAGCACGCGCCGGCGTCTGCGCGGGCTGAGTTGTCAGGCCCATTTTGGGAGGAAGCCGGCGCCTGGGTGACGAGAGCCAGCGGAACCCGACCCCCCCCCACTCTCTGCGCAGCTCCCCTCTTCCTCTCTGCCTGCCCCACGGTCACCCGGGGAGACGGCGACTTTCCCCGCGGCCTCGGGGCTCCTCTCCTTCACCGTGCGGCCTTTCCCGGTTCACAGGGAGACTGAAGTACGGCCGGGACTTCCTGCTGCGTTTCCGCTTCTGCAGCGTCTCCTGTCAGCGCCCGGTGGGGCTGGTTTTCATGGAGGGCGTGACGGACACGAAGCCAGGTAACGGGACGGGCGCCGCGGTGTGTGCGTGGGGCGGCCTCCAAGCCTCTCCTCAGTAGCCCTGAGGGCTTGGTACAGAGCCGCAGGCGGTCACACCTGTGCGTGGCCGGGCAGGCGGGCCGAGAGCTGGTGCTCGGTGGCCCGGAGGCTTTGAGGAGGCTGCCCGTGGGCACCGTGGAGTCGGGAAGGGAGACGCCAGGGGCCTCGGGCTCTGGAGGGCGCCAGTGGTCCTGGTCGTCGCAGGAAGTTGTTCCTGCGGGGGGAGCTTCCAGGCCGAACGGAGCATCGTCCCGTCACGTCTCCGAAGCCTCTAGGAGAGCGGAGCAAAGAAACCAACTCCATCTTTGACCAAACGAGATGGGCAGACGGCTGAAGGCGGGAACAACCGCGACCCCATGAGTGGCTGCGGGGAGCGCGGGCGCCACGGGGCGGCGCTGCGGAGCTCACTGGGCCATCGCTCCAAGCGAGGCACAAAGCTCAAACAGCCCAAGCCAGGAGCCCAGAACTCAGGTCCAGGTCTCCCAGGTGGGTGGCAGGGACCCAGGTACTTAAGCCGTCACCTGCCGCCTCCTAGGATGTGTCAGCAGGAAGCTGGAGTCAGAAGCAGGGCTGGGACTTGAGCACAGACACTCCAGGAAGAGACACGTGGGTGTGCTGAGGGGCTTCCTAACTGCTCTGCCAAGTGCCCACCCCGAAGTCAAGTATGCTATAATCGTGGCAATAGCAATACCAACAACCAGCATGGCCATACTGTGGGATTCCCACGTGCCCACGGCTGGGGTGAATGCTGTGTGGGTTGAGCTCAGGCAGGAGAGCAGTGCTCAGTGTTCCAGGATCACAGGATCCTACGGAGGAGTGGCGACAGGACCCCACCGAGGTAATTCCATGTTACCAAAAAGTTATTTTGAAAAATCATTGCTATACTTGAGTGCAGCATAGAATAACCATTTCAATTCAATAGCAAACAAATTAAACCAAAAGTCTCTAAAATACATACTGACAGTCATGTTGTAAGTAGGAAAGAGTTCATCTTTGGAGGGAAAATAGCCAGTTCACCAGCGGTGCAAAATAGTAGTAGCATTTCCCAACGTAGAGACGGGGCTTGTGAACACGCCCACTCAGCACATACTGCGAGTGTCACCTCACCTGGGGCTGACCAGTGCCCCCTGGGGAAGCCTTTTTAAAGACTCCAAGCGTAAAAACTATCACTGGGCTGGCGCTGTGGCTGTGGCATAGGCAGTAAAGCTGCTGCCTGCAGCGCCAGCATCCCATATGTGCGCTGGTTCAAGTCCTGGCTGCTCCACTTCTGATCCAGCTCCCTGCTGTGGCCTGGGAAAGCAGCAGAGGGAAGAAAGGAAATACTGTCATCTGAACGATTAAACTTTGTTGTAAAAAACAAATCTAAGCAAACTGAAGACTAGCTAGGAAATAATAATGATATGTCCTATGTTTGCGAGACTTGCTAAAACTGCTCATTGAAAAATGCATAGAGTGAGATACAAGATTTAGAATCATAGCATGAGTAAATCTGGAAGGATGAAAATAAGTGAAATAAGCATCCAGTTCAAAAAATTAGAGAAAAGGAAAGAAAACAAAAGGAAAAACGATTAAAATGGAGATAATTGAGAGAGCAGAAAAGCAGTGGCATAAACTCCAAGGGTTGGTTGACTGAGAACCGGCTGCTGATGCACAAGCGCCAGCTAACCTACTTAGCAGGGAAACAGGGCCTGAGAAGTGTCCAGGTGCAGAAGGAAGAAGGCTCATACGGGGTTTCTCTGCTCAGCTGAGTGCAAGAGGAGTGGAAAATGTGGATGGCAAGATGGAGTTAAAAGAGAAGTTTAGTTACTGCTAGCATTTCAAAATTCATGCATGTTTTTGTGTAATACACATTTTCCACAAACTTTTTGAAACCCCCTCATATTCAATTAATGTGATGTATTACATGAATTGATTTTCAGATGCTAAACTAATGTTATAGTCCTGGGATAAATCCTATGTGGTCACCATATATAATCATTTGTATATTTTGCTGGGTTTGGTTTGTTAGCATTTTGTTGAGAACTTCTGCATCTGTATTCATAAAGGACATTGATCTGTAGTTTTTCTTCTTTCTTTGAAAGGCAGAGTTACACTGAGAGAGGGGGGAGAGACAGAGCAATCTTTTTTGTAATTTATTTTATGCAAAAAGTAGAGTTACAGAGGGAGAGAGAGACAGAGACTGCGAGATCTTTCATCACTGGTTCACTTTGCAAATGGCCGCAATGGGTGGAGCTGGGCCAATTTGAAGTCGGGAGACGGGAGCTTCTTCTGAGTCTCCCACATGGGTTCAGGGGCCCAAGGACTTGGGCCATTCTCTACTGTTTTTCCAGACCATTAACTGGGAGCCGGATTGGAAGTGGAGCAGCTGAGACTCGAACCGGGGCCCATGTGGGATGCTGGCACCATAGGCAGAGACTTAATCTACTATGCCACAGCACCGGCCTCATACAGAGAAATCTTTACTCTTCAAAGGGCTGCAATGGCCGGAGCTGGGCCAGACCAGAACCAGGAGCCAGGAGCTGCTTCCCAGTCTCTCACATGGGTGCTGGCATCCAAGCACTTGGGCCACTGCTTTCCCAGGCGCATTAGCAGGGGGCTGGATCAGAAGTGGAGCAGCCAGGAATTGAATCAGCACCCATAGGAGATGTTGGCGCCTCAGGCGGCAGCCTTACCACTAGGTCGTAGCACTGACCCCTGATCTATGGTTTCCTTGGTGATGTTTTTGTCTGATTTGGTATCAGAGTAACACTGACTTTGTAGAGTGAGTTGGGATGCGTCTCTTGCTGTGGGAAGTGTTTGTGAAGGATTTGCACCAGTTCTCTTGCAGGGGCTTGGTAGAATTCACCAGTGAAGCCATCTGTGCCTGGGTTTGTTCTTTGTGGGAAGCTTTTAAATTTCTAACTCAGTCTCCTGCTGAAAGCCTACTCAGATCTCCTGTTTCTTCTTAAGTTAGTTTCCTTGTTTGTGTTTTTCCAGAAATTTGTCCATTTTACCTAAGTTATCTAATTTTTGGTTGTTTACAGTATTCATGTAGAGTTTTTTGACTTCTATATGGTTTGTAACTAAGGCCCTGCTTTCACTCCTGATGTTATTGAGTATTTTTTCTTCTAAGGGGCTGCCAAGTTGATTCTTGTTACCCTAATGATGTCAAGTGTGTCCTCTCTTCTCTCCTTAGGTTGGTAACCTTTATGTGTGTGTGGGGTACATACATGTGCTGTGTGTGTGCACATGCATTCATGGGTACTTACAGACGCACCATGGCTGGCCTGTGATGGAAGATCTCTAGAGGAATGCGCCAGGAGTTTGATAGCACTGATGCCTCTGGGGAGGAGAACTGAACAGGAGCGAAACTTCACTGATATTTTTTTCTACATTTTGATTTTATACTATGTAGCTGTCTGACCTATTCCCTAAAAAAAAAAAATTTTTTTTAATTAATTAACTAATTAATTGAATTACAAAGCAGGGGCTGAGCCAAGGGAGACATGTCTAGGTGAGAAGCCTTGATGGCCGCCCTGGGGAGGTTCCTGACCTCATTGTTTTCATTGTTTTCTTCCTGTTGGCGCCCCTGTGTCTCTCCCTTTCCCCTTCTGGATCCTTCTGGAGCAAGTCAAGGATCCGAGAGGAACTGCAGGGTGCGGTTCTGACCTGCTTCACCGTCGATGGTGATAAGACCTTCTTCTCTCTGGTCCTCTGCAGAGCGACCTGCTGACTGGGCCGAGTCTGTCCTTGAGGAAGACACATCTGACCTTGAGCCTGTCTTCCCCAGGTAACCCTACCTCCGCCCCTGCCTTGGTGTGAGAGAGCAGTTCCCCTCGGTGTCTGGGGACGAGAGAGCGATTCCCATTGGTTGTCTGGAGATAAGTGAGAGAGTCTGATTGGCTGTCCTGTGATGAAAGAGTCCCATTGGCTATCCTGAGACAGATCTGCAGGAGCACTTTGTGCTGAGCCGCGTCTTTCTAATACTTGCTAGGCCGTGTGTGCCACCTTTCCCTGGGGGTAGAGCCTCACAGCAGGCTTGCTGGCCCGTGGCTAGGGCACATCAGGTGTACGAGATGGTAGAAGTGAGGAGTGTCAGGGGGTCTCAGCCTATCTGTTTTTAGGCTAATTCCAGCTAAAGTTGCCAGCCTTTTATCAGCATGGGAGGGAATTTGCTAGGGTTGCCTCATTTGGGATCTTCCCTTAAAAAAGATGCAATAAACCCCTGGGGCAAGTGACCTGGGGAAGACAGAATGGTTTCAGCTGACTGCGGCTCCCCTTCCCGCCCCCCAGGACTGCAGGCACCATCCAGCACTGCCTCCACCTGACCTCAGTGTACACCCATTTCCTGCCCCAGCACGGCCGCCCAGAGGTCACCACCATGCCCTTGGGCCTGGGGACAACAGTGGACTACATCTTCTTCTCGGCGGAGCCCTACGAGAGTGGGAACAGAACTGGTAAGTGCAGCGGGGGCTGGGGTCCCAGAAGATGAGGAGGGGAGGGTGGGCACCCGTGGCCTGTAGGGCGTTCTGGGGGCCCAGGCAGCCAAGGGGCAGTTTCCCAGCAGCCTGGCACTGGGCATGCTTACCTTTCTCCCCACAGGCCAGCTGCCTGCCTTGTGTCTTTGCTTCCTGGAGCAGCAGGGAGAGGGTGTAGGACAACCACTCTCCACCCCTGGTTCAGGTGTAAAGAGAGCACTGGGAGGTGGCCGCGCTTCTTCAGTGGCGGCCAGTTAGTGAGGGACGAGGCTGTGTTGGAGTCCCGTCCCCCCCCCACCCCCCCGCGCCCCAGCTCCCTCCTTGCCTCTGTTTAAAGGTTTCTGAAGTGTCCGCGTTGGTTGCCCGTGCTTAAAACTCAGGTTTGATATAGACCACCTGGATCTCCACTGGGTCCTGGGTGCTGGGCTGGGCATGTGCTCCTGTGTGCCCACACTCTGAACCTGCCTGTTCCAGTCGTTGATGTCAGCCCGGGCATCTCTGAGAGCCAGAGGGCACAGGAGGCAGGAGGGAGGGTGGGCCGCCAAGGGCACAGCCCGCACAGAGCGTGGTTGCCTGGAGGCGCCGCCTGCCGCCTGCCGCCCTGTGCCCCGTGTCTAGCTTCTGGTTTGTGCCCCCCAGACCCCAGGCTGTATCGAGATGGGACTCTCAAGCTGCTGGGCCGCCTCTCCCTGCTCTCGGAAGAGATCCTGTGGGCTGCCAACGGCTTGCCCAACCCCTTCTGCTCCTCTGACCACCTCTGCCTGCTAGCCAGCTTCGGGATGGAAGTCACCGCCCCCTGATGGGCTCCCAGGGGAAGAGAGCGTCTCTTCCAGAAGAGCTCAGTGGATCAGAGACTGGAAATACCCCTGCTTCTGGAAACTTAGAGCCAAGAAACTCATGTCCCCTGCCCTCCCCTGCTGGTCCCTTCTTCCCACCGTTAGGTTCTCTCCGGGCCTGCCTACGCTCTGCCCGTGGTCCCTGCCCCCAGCCTCTTCCTGATCCTGTGCCGCACACTCAGTGAGTGGCCCCGGAGAGGCAGAGGGGGCCCCTTCCTTCCATGTATCCAGCACTCTGCCTTGATTGTTAATTACCAGGGTTGCGGGAGTTCTAGATCTCACTGGTTATTTGCTTTCAGGCTGTTTCTCGGGCGCTCCTCCTGACCCGACCTGCTCCCTGCCTCCGCGACCCCTGGCCCAGCCTCTTGGCAGGCGTGCGTGCGCGAGCTGCTGCATGTGTCACATGTCTGTACTCTTGGGGCAGGGGGCAGCCCGCACGGCTCTTCTTGCCCGTGCCCAGCCCACTTTCTGCACCAGGGCCACAGCCCAGGGGCAGGATGAGAGCGTGTCACAGGGGCCAGGACCGGGGCCCTTCTTCCTCTCCTCCTGGGCTCTGTGAGGCGTGTGTCCTGCCAGCCAGGCCAGGCTTGTCTGGGCTCTGGGAAGGAGGGCCCCAGGGCCTGGAGCAGCGCCTTCAGGGATGCACCTGCTCACAACTCCGCACGGAGCTGGCATGACTTCTCCAGGGCGAGGCCCTTTCCCAGGCGGCCCTGAGGGAGGCGGAAGTGGAATCCCCGTGTGGAGTTGGGTGGGCCGAGGCAGTGCCTGAGGTGTCCACTCTTTGAGGATGAGGAGGAAGAACCCCAGGACACTTGTCTCACCGCGGCCTGCAGAGCGGATGGGGCGGGAGTCCCAGGAGGGGAAGGGCAGCTCGGCCCTGCTGCACTCTGCCAGGGCTGTGGTGCTTCCCCTGCACACCAGGGCCTGGTGCCCGCCCCCTCCTCCCGCCACTCTGCGCTGCCTCCTGCCATTCACGTCCACTTTCTCCAGCGGAGCCTGCTTTAGCTGAGGCTCAGCTGGCTCAGCGGAAGGGTGGCCTGGGGTGGAACCAGGACCTCGAGGGCTGCTCAGTCCAGCAGGCCTCGGCTGCTCGGTGCTGCTGCTGCGTTCACTCCCCTGACCCAGGGGTACTCCCTACTTGCCCCTCCTCACACCCCTGACCCAGCCTCGCCGTGGGCCCCGCTTGCTCTTACAGCTGCCAGCCCGGCCTCTGCGATGGACTGAAGAGAATGGCCAAGGGCCTGAGTCAGGGGCAGCACGCCGGAAGTTAACGTGCGTTCCTTTCTTTGAAAGCCAAAGACCCGGCTTGAATTCTGTTACATTCGTGGTTCTGAGATTTCCATGCCTTGGTTCTGGGGAGTTTGTTTTTCCAGGGAATTGATTTTTCTATGTATGTGTATCTTTCAGTTTTGTTTCCTAGGGAGTAGGCATGTGCCTGTCTGAGCCCCAGGCCTGTCTGTCCACAGCGCCCCCTTCACTCTGTCCCCAGCACCTCCTGAAGCGGCCTCCAGACGGTGCCTCTTGCTTCTTAGGACGGGGGCCCAGCTCAGGAGAGACAGCCTGGAAACGGCTAATGGTGGCGGAGGACAGGAGCTGAGATGTGCTTTAGTTTGCTTGTTTTGTTTTGGAAATGAAATAGGGGTTTTCAATGGTCATTTAAGCTCTCTTTTTCCAAATAAAGGTTTGCCTTTTTGCCCCTACTGTTGGTCATTATGGAGGCCAAGGGGTCTCTGAACAGGGCTGGCAGAGTGAGGTGGGTAGGATCCAGACCCACGCTTGGACCTGAGCGATTTGCTGTGACCCCCATCTCCACCACTCTGAGATGAGGTGGGCTGGGCAGGCAGCTCCCTCTTCCATCCCCACCAGCTGAGAGGAGAATGGCTCTTTGAGCTGCCTTTCACTGCGGCTGTGGCACCGCCCCGCGCCTCCCCCTGCACAGTGACAGTGATGGGAAGCGGGTAAGGTGAGCCTCCCCATGGAAGCACAGCGGCTGCAGGAGGCGTGGGGCAGTGCCTCTCGCAGAGAGTCTATTTCTGATCATCCCTCTTATATTTGGGAGCTGGTGCTGAGCCATGACCATCTGTCGCTGGAGACATCTCCCTTCCTTCCTGGGCCTGGCGCTGCTGGTTCCTGGGTCTCTCTCCAGCATCCCGTGCCGCAAGCCCTGCCAGGCCCACACACCCTCAGGAGCCCTGACACCAGGTGTGGGGCGCCACCTTCCCAGGTTCCACACTCAATCAGAGTTACGTAGTGCTCCCTGAGCTGGGGTCCACAGATGAGGTGAAGGGCCCGGGCTTGGGAACCCGACCGGTCATCTCGGCCTGGTTGGCTGGGGACTGTAGGAAGGTCAGCCACGGTGTGTTCAGTGCACATTCCCTGGCGGGATGGAAGTGAAAGTCATGGTCACTTCCACTTGTGAGCAGGTTTCAGATCCTAGTCTTCCTCCGGGCTTTGGCAAGGAAAGGACGCTAAGAATTCCAGACACCGCTGGGAGGAGCTGAGGGTGTGCGGTTCTCCCTGGCCAGGCTGGACGACCGGGCTGCGAGCTGGGACGCCTTCCAAAGCTTGAAGGCCTACCTGGCGACCCTACTTGGAATCCTCAGTAGGTAAATTAATTAAAATCGTCCTTGCTCTCAGGCATCTGCGAACTGAATCAGCAGTGTCCTCGGTCAGCTCCCTAGCAGAGCCGAGTGCCAGGAGCTCGCGGGGGACACAGCCGCCACCTGGGAGGCAGTGTGTGCCAGCTCCGGTCAGCGTCGGCCCTGGGGTCAGGCACCCCGGCTCAACTGCGGGCTAGCCAGAGAGGCCGCGGCTTGCTCTTCTGGAGAGCGTGAGTGCTGATCTCAGCTCTGCAGTGCTGCCGCGAGAGTCCGGAGAGAGAGCACTGTGAATGGAGGGTAGGGCCACGGCAGGAGCGGCGTGACCTTGGCACCACTTTAACAAAGGCTGGTGCTCACCCGGTGGTGATGCCGATAGGAGCTCAGTACGTTCTCAGAGCAGAACTACACTCCAGTACAAACTCGAGTGGGGGGAAGCAGGCTCTAGGCTTGGAGGTGTGGCCCCACAGTCCTCTCCCTGGGCCCCCTCATCGCCTCCGTCACTTAGCTTTGCACAGCACTTTTTAAGATTGATTTATTCATTAGAAAGGCAGAGAGAGAGAGAGATACCTTCCATCTGTTGGTTCACTCCCCAGATGGCTGCAGTGGCTGGAGCTGTGCCAATCCGAAGCCAGGAGCTTCTTCCAGGTCTCCCACATGGGTGCAGGGCCCAAGGGCTTGGGCCATTCTCTGCTTTCCCAGGCCATAGCAGAGAGCTGGATCAGAAGTGGAGCAGGCCGGGCTTGAACCGGCGCCCTTATAGAATGCCGGCACTGCAGGTGGAGGCTTTACCTGCTATGCCACAGCGCCGGCCCCTGGACAATGCTTTTGTTAGCAGTGCACACAGTGCCCCCATGTGACTGAGACAACAGCACTTCGAGGCGGGGTTCAGGTGTGTTCAGATGGCACCTCTACAGCTGAAGACACAGAAGTTCCCAGCGTGTACACTGGGATCCCTTTGCCTTATTGTCACCCCAAGCTCCTTGGAACAGATTCTCTCTGGGAGAGAGGCCGTTACCTTGTGTGGTGGTCACCCATGTGGGATAGGGGCCCAGGACGGGCAGAGAAGGCTTTTAGCTGGAGACCTCTCCTGGCCTGGGGTAGCTCTTCCCTGCAGGATTGGGTACGCAGTGAACACACAGCGTGGCTTCCACCAGGGGGTGCTGCCCTCCCCTGGCTGCCAACACCTGGGTGCACCCCCCCTGCTCCTTTCCTCTCTCTTCTAAACAAACGTGCGGCAGGAACCCGTCCCAGGCAAGAGCCACCCAGATGAGGGCCCGGCAGAGTGCATTTCCACCAGGCCCAGGAGAGCTGAGTTGGCTGACTGGAAGGGAACCCCGCCCTTCTGCCCAGCCCCTCGGTTCCCGTCACCCCGAGTAAGGCCTGGGCCCTTGGCCAGCTGTGAACACAGCAGAGTCGCTGCACTGAAATCCTGAGGTTTTGTGTTTCCCAAGACCCAGTCCTTTCTGGCCAGGGGTCCAAGACAGTCTGTCCGTCTGTGTGCAAACTGCCATATGGGTTGACCTCCAGATGACTGGGGTGGCACCTGGCTACCACCTGCCAGGCCCCAGTTGGGCTCCCTTCACTCCCACTGGCAAGCACTAAGGGTGGCCAGGCAGCCTGGGCCTGGCCGTGACCCCCACCTCCTTCCAGCACTGCCCTCCACAGTAGCGGTCGGAATGCCGGACCCTGACAGAGAGGGGTGGCAGAGCTCCAACCTCTTCACCTCCAGGGCTCTGAAAGGTGCCACCTGCAGCCAGAGGGCCACGCTGATTAGACACATGCCTAAATCGGCTGCACCTGCTGTGAGCCAGCTGCCTCCCCCTGAGGGGCCCCCAGGGGTCTCTGCTGACACGGCCTGTGTGGGAGCGGTCTCCGGGAAGCCTGCACACCGGGCCCTTGTCCTCCCACTGCAGCGCACCGACACTGCCTTTGTGAAATCATGATTCTGGTCACCTTTACCGAAAGGCTCTTTTGGGCATTGCTGTAGCTGGAGTCCACTAAGCCTGTAGCAAAACTGGCCCTGTGGGTGGGACAGAAGCCAACACCTCGTCTCCCCAGCTGCCAGGCCTCCTCGGGAGCCTTGCTAGCACGTCGTGAGGTCTGGCTGGGGGGAGACCTCCCGTCTTATTTCTTAAGTCTGGGGTTTTACTTCGGGCTGAATGAAAGAACAGAGATGTGACGAGGGAGACTTAGGTCTGAAAACTCCTTGGGAATCTGAAAGGTATTTTCTGTGCCAGTCCTCCTTCAAGGGTTGGGCTTGTGTTCAAGTGTGGGAAGAGGGCCAGAGCCAGAGGGGCAGCGGAGGGGTGGGGGAGGCTGGCAGACCCAGGGGTGTCCCCCGAAGCTGTGACTTTCACCACTGGGTGCGCTCCGGGCTGGCGGCTGTGAGGAGGGACTCCAGACCCCTGTTGCCATGGTTCCCTGAAATAAGGTCATCTCCCAGGAGAGCCCTCCCCTTGCTCCCCGTCCCCATGGGCCGCTGTGGATGGGGACAGGAAGAGCAGGGCTCTGGAATGCACGCTGGGCGCAGGCTCTGGGGCCCCGGCGCAGTGAGGGAGAAGCAAGGACCCACTCCCGGATTAGGGTTCACAAGAAGCCAGTGGCTTCGGCTGGCTGAGGATGAAAGTCTGGGACCCCAGAGGCGCCTCAGGACGGCAGGGGTGGGAGTATCCTGGTCCCTGGCTTCAGGCTCCCCGCACCACTGTGGGGATGCGTGGACAGGGCCCCAGCTCCCAAGGAAAAGGAGACGCAGCAGCTGGGGTGTGGTGATGCCAGCCCAGCCCACACATCGGAGCTGGGAGACTTTATTCATTTCAGGGCAGAAGTGAGAACAGGAATGAGACGAAGTGTCAGGGAGAAAGGGAGGGGCAATACTGATATGAGCACAGGAAGTACAATGTCAAGTATAACACGGCAGCCAAACACAAGGCCTGGGGGAGGGGTGGTACTCCGTCACCAACCCGGGCTGCTTCCCTCCGGAACCTGGGACTCAGAGCACCAGGCTGGGGCAAGAGGGCTGACACTGACACACCCCCGGCTAGCACCACGCAGCCCTGGGGTGGGGGAAGCTGGCGGGAAGCTGTAGTACCTGGCAGGGGCACCCCCCGCAGAGCACTGTTCCTGCCTTCACACCGTCCACAAGGCCAGGGGCTCAGGGCAGAGCGTGGTGCTGTGGCCCAGCCAGGAGATGGCTGCAGGCAGGAAGAACAGGTGTGCACACTGGCACAGGTGCCCCTGGGCCCTCTGCCAGCCCGGTTTCCCATCTAACCCCAGAGCGGGGAAGTCAAGTCCAAGCTGGAAGGGGCAGGATGGGAGTGCCAGGAAGGGCCGGAAACCAGATGTGGTCAACTCCTGGGTTCTCTCTACTCCTCAGACCCCAGCCCCGGCTTTGTGCCTGCTGTGCCCTTGGCTGCAGCCAGGGAGGGATGGTGGTGGCGGGCATGATGGGGGAGGGGAGTGTGGGGACGTGGGGAGGCTGCAGAGGGGGAGGACTGGCAGGCAGGTGGACAGCTTCCTAATGCTGACCCCGGCCCCCCTTCCCCAGGCGGCTCGGGCTGACCTCACCTTGCCCCCTCCTCAGCCAGCAGCCCCCACCTGCAGAGGGCATAGGAGCTGGGCTCCCTCCCCAGCAGCCAGGCCCCGTCCCTCCTGGGGAGTGAGATGAAGTGACGCCATGGACGGTGACTAAGGCCCCGAAGTCCCTGTCTCTGCCTCCCCAGAACCCCAGGCCAGCCCCGGGGAGCAGAGCCTGTGTAAACATGCCCAGCGGGGAGGAGGGGCCGCTACATAGGAGAGACTGTTCAACAGAAAGTAAGAAGCACCGCTGCGGCCTGTGGTGGTCGCCCTAGGCGAGGTCTCGGCTTGGGAGGGGAGTGCCAGGGGGCTGCCAGCCAGGGAGGGGCGGACCGTGGGTCAGGGCTCCGTTCTGCTTCCTTTGCCCCCCAGGGTTCTGCAGGACAGGCCCTGTGGTCCAGCGCAATCCTCAGGGTCCTGGACCCTCCTGAAGCAGGCTCCGGCTCCCAGCGCCCTGATGGCGAGTGACACCCACACCCAGAGGGCAGCGTGTGCAGCCTCAGGCCTCCTGAGGGAGCAACGTGGGACCACCCTCCCTGCCCGCTGAAGGCTGACTCGGGATCCCTGACCACGCCCCTCTGATTGGTGTGGCTTAGGGGAGGGGCCAAGGCCCACCAACCCCAGGAGGAATGTGCCCAGGCAAGGGACTGGCCAGCTGGGCTCCTAGGGTCTTCTGGGAGCAGCGGGCCAGGATCTGGGCGCAGAGCTGCCGGACTGAAGAGCTGCCAGCCTTGGGGCATCTCCCCGGCAGGCTCTGCGCAGCAAAGGCAGCCCTGGCTCCGCCTCTTCCGGTTTTGCTCAGAGGCACCGTCCATCTCCCTGGCAGGGGAAGGCTGCCCCGTTTCCATCCCAGTGCACCTGCTCTGGCGACCCAGTGGTGACTCAGGTGGTCCTGTTTGTCTCCGGCCTGCTGGGAGACGGGAGGCGGACACAGGCAGCTGCCCGCTGTGGGAGGAGTCTCAGGCCCACCTCTCCCTCTCTGCCAGGCTGAGAACCTTTCAGGCTTCCCACCTCAAAGCCCTCAGCAGACTTCCCCCTGCCCAACTGGCTCTGCTCCAGCGTTCACAAATCCTTCTCTTTCCTCTGTATTGGGTTTGTTAATGTTATGAACTGATTGCCAACCTTTAAAAAAGCAGATTTCTCATAGAAGTCCAGACTTCTGGCCTCTGAGGAATTACTCTTTCCACGCAGGGCCTGACGTGGGAGAACAGATGAGCAGCAGCTGCCCCTTTAATGGGGAGAGCCCTAGACGCTGCCTCAGTCCCCACCCCGCCCTGCAGCCCTCCCCTGGAGCACACAACTCCTCCTGATCCAGGCCCCCAGCTGCCGCCTGCCTTACGGGGCCTCCTGGGCAGCTGCTCCTGGCTGACCCAACCTCTCAGTCAAAAACCTTAATGATAAGCTCACCCGGCCACCCGGCCATAACCCGAACCCTCTTTAGCTTCCTGACAAAGTAGCTGCCTATCTCTGCTGTAGGGGACACTCTGCTCCCCAAGCAGCCCGATTCCAAACTCTCCCCATACCCCTTTGTCACTTACATCCCCCAATTCTTGGGCCCTGGCCCCCCTGCATGGACACACGGCGCCCTGGCCCTACACCTCCACGCCTGAGCCTGCAGAGCCTTTCCCCAGCCCTGCGGACCCCTCCCCACGTGTCTCACCTCCGTGCCAGCTGTCTGGGGTCTGGTCGGAGGCTGCAGACAGCTCCAGCCGCCTAGATCCCTCCCTGCTGGGGCCTGGAGAACAGGCCCGAGCGGCGGGTCCGGCCATCACTGGGACCCCCAGCCTACAGGGGCTGCCGGAGGAGGGGGGCCGGCCGGGGCCACAGCCGTCCCTGGCTGCTCTTGATTCCCCCGGCAGGGCTGAGCCATGGGGAAGGACCCAGGCCTTGAGGGTCCCAGGCAGTCACCCCGTGTCCAGCCACCGCTCCTGGTCTGCTGCATCCCCGCGGTCATGCAGAACCCAGTGCACAGCTAAGACCCTCAATAGGGAGGCCCCCGGCCTGCAGCAAGAGGCAAGAGGCTGAGCACGCGGACCCAGTTGGGGGCCTGAGCACCCTGGACCCATGGTTCTTTCCTGCTCCCCTGCAGTCCAGCCCCAGGCCACTCTGCACCAGGGCCTGAGGGTCTCCAGGCCACAGGATCCCACTCTGGGCGCAGAAGTCACGGGGGCCGAGCTCCGGACTGAGGGCCACGTGGACTTTTCTCAAGGATGGTGCCTACCCTGCTTCCCGTTCCCTGGGTCAAGATTCTGCCAGTGCAGGCAGAACCGGAGAAACGCATCCCCCCACCCCACCCCCGCTCCCCACCACACCCCACAGATAGGACAAGACGCCAGGGCGCGTCACCAGCAGAACCGGCAACCCTGCCTCAGCCGGCGCATGGCACTTGGAGCTCCTACCTGCCGGCCCTGCAGCCATCAGCAGACCCCACTTGATTCATTTTCCCCAAATACCTTCAGCTTCAGCTGCAGAGCTAAAAACGCCAAATCAAGTACTAACTGCCTCTCTGCCCAAAGTTAGGGGTCTCAGCTTAGTTGGGGTGGTCTTGGGGCACTGAGCTGGAGCGCACTCTTCTTGCCCCATCACAAGCCCCTTCTTCGCCATGAGCGATGCTGGTTCCAGCAGGTGGATCCTGGTCCCCAGAAGTGGGCGGGAGGCCCCGGGTCGCTGGCGCCTGCCTCACACCCGGATCTGGTACCCGTTGAGGTCTGGCATGGCTTTGGGCTCCGAAGGCTTCTTCTCACCCGAGGGTCTGAGGGAGGAGGAGAAGAGAGCAGGGCGAGTGAGCGGCCACCCAGGGAGGCTGTGGCTCTCAGCTCTGTTCCCCAGGGGCCCTGCCGGGGCAGCAGAGTGGCGGGCAGGTGCGTTTCTGGAACGCTGGCCTGCACGCGCCCTCCTGAGCGTGGTCCTGCTCACTTTTACAGATGCTCGCTCTCCTCTGGGGGTTGGCTCCCCTGGAGGCAGCTGGTGGGGAACGGCCTGCAGAATAAATCCCTATAGAAGCAGAAGCCTAGATCAAAGCCAGCCAGAGGCCTCACAGCAGAGAGGTGGCTCCTGGGTGACAACTGCATTTAAAGCAAGAGCCAGCCTCATATCGTAGGAGACAAAGTCACAGGAGGAGGCCTGGTTATTATTATTATTATTTTTCCATCTAGATAGAGACACAAACCACAGACTCAAAGTCACGTTCGAAGCCATCTACCAAGGCTGCACACAGCCAGCACCCAATGTGCATAGCCTCTGGTGGGAAGTTCCTTCCAGGGACCCCTTCCCTCCCATACAGCCCACTCTGCTGCCTGCCTGGCTCTTCTGGGTGGAGTCTTTGGTGGAAGATGGGCTGCCTCGCTCAGCACACAAACACCCACCCCGACCATCCCACATCACTGCCCTAGGGCAGGAGCAGAACAGAAAGAGGACAGGGGAGAGGACAAGGGAGGGAGAGGAAAAGATGGAGACAAGGAGAGGGAAGGAAAGAGCCTCCCTGGGCCGCATGCAGGGGCCATCCCGTCTCTCACCGTCTCTCGCTGCGGCTGTTCCGGCGGTGGGGGCTGGACTGGCTCCGCTGTGGGGAGGAAACGTCCTTCTTCCGGTCCTTGGTGGGGGAGGGAGGGCCTGTCCCTTTGCCAATCTAGGTGGGGGTGGGAGGGAAGTAAAGCATCACTCCAGGCTGCTCCAGGGCCCAACCTGCCCTGCACAGGCACCTGGGAAGCCTCTGGCAAGGTCCTGCCCTGCTCTGAGGGCTGTCCAAGTCCCCTTCCCAGGCACCCCCGCG
Organism: Oryctolagus cuniculus; assembly: GCF_964237555.1. NCBI lineage: Eukaryota > Metazoa > Chordata > Mammalia > Lagomorpha > Leporidae > Oryctolagus > Oryctolagus cuniculus. The sequence goes on along the minus strand of NC_091451.1, from coordinate 22,645,431 downwards.
ACCAGGGCAGGCGGTGCTCAGCAAGGCTGTCCTGTCCCTGTGGACCCCCGCAGGTAGCCAGGAAGTAGGGGCTGTGGCTGGGCTGATAAGAGAAGCCCATTCAGCCACGCCCGCTGAACATGGCATTGGGGAGGTAGCTCAGGTCTGGGGCCTTATCAACCCCAAAAGTGGCACTGATTATCCCAAGCCAATCAGGAGTCAGACTGGTAGCTCTGTCGCTAAGTAAAAACGACCAGAGGCCGCTGTTATGGTGCACAGGTTAAACTACCACTTGTGGCGTTGGCACCCCAGATCAGAGTGCCCATTCGTGTCCCTGCTTCCAATCCAGCTTCCTGCTAATGAGCTTGGAAGGTCAGCAGAAGATGACCAAGTCCATGGGAGACCTGGATGGAGCTCCAGGCTCCTGGCCTCAGCCTGGTCCAGCCTTGGCCATTGTGACCACTTAGAGGAGCAAACCAGCAGAGGGTCTCTGACTCTCCCTTTCTCTAGGTCACGCCGCCTTTCAAATATAAACCTTAAGGAAAATGACAAAAACCAATGAATCATCCTTAGTGCAGCACAGCTTGAGCTTCCAAAAGCCTGGGGTGCACGTCGGGTACAGGAGAGGGGCACGTAACAGGGGGAGTGCTCAGTGCTGGGCTGGTTGGGGATCAGCGCTACCCGGCAGGGAACTTCCAGCTCTAGCTCCAGACCCAACCTGGGCCTTGAAGACACGTCATACCATGAGCGGCCAGGGCTGGGGGCTGGGCCGCCCAGAGGCAGGCCGGGGTCGGGGGCGGGCAGCCCAGGAGCAGCAGAGAAGAGCAGCCCCCTCCCTGATGCAGGGTCCACTGAGCCCATGTGTGCCCTGGGAGAAGGCACCGGCACCCTGCAGGCTCCCGGCCTCCCGCCTGGCAGGGCAAGGGCGGCTGCCTGCAGGCATCTTCCACAAGCCGGCATTCCCAGGTCCGGCCCATCCGCCTCTCAGCACCAGTGAGCAAGTTTCTGACTTCCTGTCCCCATCCAAGTAGCTCCCGGGACTGTGGGGGAGGCAGCAGTGGACAGGAACTTGCCCAGCTGGCCAGCGGAGGCACAGCTGGATACGCACGAGTGCTAGGTCGCCTGTTCTAGTCCAAACAGCCCAGCCCCCTTCTAGCTCCCCAAAGACCCTGCTCATCGCTGGTGGGGGGAGGGAGAGGAAGTGACCGCCCTCATTGTGTTTCTTCTGACTTCCTCCTAGTCCTTCACTGGATGCCCGGGGCTGGGGGCCCAAGTCAGGACCCATAGGGGGCGCTACGGAGGTGCTCACCAGCAGGTCTTCACTCCTAAGGCCCTCCCCCACCTCCCAGGATCTCACACACACACACACACACACATACACACACACACCCGCCACCAGCCACCAAGCAAACCCTGGTCCTGGAGCCGTCGCGGTCTGCCCACCCCAGCGGCCACCTCTCTGCAAACTCGCCCCTGCCCAGGCTCCACCTCCCGTCCGCGGGGACCCCTCCTCCCCCGCGCTGACCTTGAGCCGCATGTCGCGCGCGTGGCGCTCCAGCTCCTTGCGGAAGTCGTCGCGCCCCAGCTTGTCCACGTCCAGGACTGAGTGCTTCCAGTCGATGCGCTCCACGCTGTGCGGGTCGTGGGACACGCACTGGCCCAGCTTGACCTTGCGCAGCACGTGCCAGCAGCGGCTGTAGGCGGCCTCGTAGTCCAGCACGAGCTCGCTGAGCGTGCGGAAGGCCGGCGGCTTGTACATCAGGTCCTCGCGCCGGCTCATGCCCAGCGCCCCGTAGCGGCCCCCGAAGTTCACCCCCAGCACGATGTGGCGGAAGTAGTTCCCTGAGAAGTAGGTCTTGAAGCTGATGGGGAAGCGCTCCAGGGCGGGCATGCTGTTGGTGAGGTAACTGCCGGGCACCCCAGCTAAGGAAAGAGCCCAGCGAGGCGTGGGGGCCCCACCCGGGGCGGGGGAACGCGCGCCCACGGCCCCTGCGCAGCCGTGCAGACACGTGACTTCCTCCTCCCCACTGGTTTCCGGCCAGCATACAGTAAGTGCTTAATAAACGGAATCTCTGTTAGGAACAGGACTACTAGAACATTCCCAGCTGCTGGGCCAATCATTTTCCTCCTCCTCCTCCTCATCGTAATAATAATAATAGAGGGGACTTCTTCACAAAGTTCGTGGAAAACATTAAATCTGAAGGTAAATTTATTTTGCTGCAAAGCAGAACTTTTTGGAGGCCTCTATAGGCACAGATGGTAACTATCTGGCGTCAAAATAATCCTCTCTTTTCATTCCATTTCCCACAAACCTTGTGAGGTGCTCTTGGACGGCAGTGGCTGGAGAAGGGGTGAGGGAGGCTGCAGCCCCTCGGCCTGGCCGGCTCCCCAACCCTCCCCCCTCCTGTCACTCACACCTGTCACAGGCCCTCGCTGGTTTCCCTCTGCCTGGTCCACACGCCGCCCCCCCCCCCCCCGCTTGTTGCCCTTCACAAAGGATCAAGGGCATTGCTGTGGCCCGTGAGGCCAGCATGGCAGTCTCCGCAGTCTCGCTGCCCATCCCTAGCCCAGCCTGCTCCACCTCTGCAGCCACCCCCGCCCCCCCGCCAGTGCCTTGTCCTGTGGCCCCTCCCCCCTTGCTCTCAGTCCATAAGCCTGGCTGCCAGCGCCATCACGGCCTCCCTTCCTTCCTTGTAATTGGAGAGGCAGAGTTCCCATCCTCTGGTTAACCACCCAAATGCCCACAATGGCCTGACTGAGGCCAGGAGCCAGGAACTGAACCCAGGTCTCCTGTGTGGGTAGCAGGAACCCAGCTCCTGGAGCCATCGCCTGCTCCCTCCCAGGGCCTGGGACTGAAACCCAGGCTCCCAGTACAGGACGCACGCTCTCCAGCCGGCGTCCTAATCCCTACTCCTGCCTCCCTTTCTAAAGCAAGTCTGCTCTGCTAGTTAGCTGATCATGACCTGTATTTTGCTTATTTCTGTGTTTACTTTGTCTCCCCCACTGGGATGTAAACTTGCTGGACTGGGGACCTTGTCTGTCAGGTTCTTTGCGGCTTCTCCAGGGCAGAGCCAGGCACATAGTAGTTGCTCAGTAGACTCTTCGAAAGGGACGTGTGGATACAGCACGGAGCAGGTGCTGCGCACGGCACACTGAGCCCTCCGTGCACCGACCACTCTGCCATGCGCACAATGCATTGAGCCCTCCATGTACCAAGCACTCTGCCACACGTACCCCATTAATCACCCACTTTCTCAGGGGAGGGCTCCGAGGTGTTAGGGAGCCTGCGTGGGGTCACACAGTGTGTAAGTGGCAGAGCCAGGATTCCAGCGCCGGTCAGCGTGACCCCAGAGTCTATGCCCTCAGCCCCTACATCACGTCCCTCCAGCACTAAACCCACTCCGCCGATGCTGACTGAGCCCAGCTCCTTGCGAGCGTCCAGGGACAGAGATGAGACGTGCGCAGCCTTGTCCTGCAGTGGCTCCCAGTGCAGCAGGGATGAGGGCCAGGAAGAACCAGCACGGGGCCCGGTGCATGTGCAGTGGCACAGGGGGCTCTGGGGGCCCCTCACCCAGATGGACACCCCTCCTCTCTTCCTGCTCGTAAGCCACCAGCTGATCCTTGGAAGGCCTTGGGACCCCACGATTTTGCCTGGACTGGGAGCAGCTTCCCTCCTGTGATGGGGGATGGGCAGCCTCCACGTTGGTACACACTCCCTGAAGAAGTGGATGTGAGGCCGTGTACTGGCCGTGGTACAAAGTTCTCAGGGGCCTCATGGCCATCCTAGCTATCAACTGCAGTGCCAGCCGGGTTCTTAGAAATGTGCCTGCCTACTGTGGCCACCGTGGACTCGGTTCTTGGCACCTCTGGGTGGCGGGGGTGGGGGGGGTGGAAGGAGGGCACCTGTGGTCTCACTGTATAAACCCAAGGTCTGTCTGTGGGGAAAGAGGGGACCCCTGCGGGTCCTGTTCCTCCAAAGGAAAAACCAGTTTCGCACCCTCACCCCTTCCCGGCCCCGCCCTCATCTGTGCTCCTCTGACCCCAGGGGAGATAGGCAAAGTGTTTAAAAGCAGGTAGGGAACATGGGAGGGCTGGGGAGAGAGGGACTGGCCTGGAGTTACTGCAGCTGAGCAGTGGTGCGTGGGTGTTGACCACACTGCTCCCTCTGCAAAAACTTGAAAAATCTTGTAATGAAACAAGTGAATAAAGAAAAGGTTGGGCTCGGGCACTGACCACTTAGGGTGCAGAACTTGCCTCCCCTCCCCCTGCACCCACTGGGGGTTTGGCTGCCCCCCTGCCTCCCATACTTCTGCCCTCTGGCTGGGGCTGGCCGAGAAACCCTGTCTGTGAGGTTTTTTTGTTGTTGTTATTTTTTTTAAGAGAGTTCTACTCCCAGGATCCTATGCATCGTCCCCACAAATCAGCATGCCCTGGAAATGCCAATACTTGGGCATTCTGACTGCTTCTCCCAGGCTGGCTAGTGGACATCAGTCTTTGGGAGATCTGTGCCCGGATTCAGGGCTTGGAGAACAGGGCAGCTATGCCCACGTGACTCAAGGCAGCTGCCCAGCAAGCCTGGGGCGTGGGGCCCTGGGCCCCCAGGCTCCTCCACCTTGGGGAGGGTCCAGGGGATGACTGCCCAGGCAACAGCTGGGAGAGCTCTGGCCCTCGTTGGGCCCTCCCCTGCCAGGGCAGGAAGCAGAGCCCAGGGAGGCTGGGCGCCACCCCGGAGGAAGGATACATTCCCAGGATCACAGCTTCCAGGCATTTGATTGGCAGAGCCTCTTTAGTCATCTCCTTGGCCAGGTCCATCAGCCTGTGGGAAAGGGACGCAGAGCAATGAGGACAGCGCCTATCTCCAGCCCCTTCCAGTGGGGGAGGGTCGAGTGGAGGGGGCAGGGGGACTAGAAATACTGGCTGCACAGAGCCTTCCCAGCCCCCAAGCCGCCCTCCTCTGAAGTGGGAAGGGGCGGTCGGGGTGGACAGAGGCCCCCTCCTACCCTTGCCTGCCTCCTCCCACTCCTGGCTCCAGCTCTAAGACCCGGGGGAGAGGCAGGGACTCTTCCTTCCATTCCTGAGCATGGCAGACACCCCTGACCCAACCACGGCTTTTCCAAAGAGCTTCCAGACTGGCTGCACCTGCGCCTGCTCCCAAGGCTTGGCTGTGTGACCTCAGGCAGAGAGCTGCCTGGTGAGCCCCCCCCCCCCTTCCAAACATCTGTGCCCAAGGCTCGGTTCCCCTCTCCGCACTGAATGCTGTTTAAGGCCTGGGGTGAGACTTAGCCTGGCCACTGGCTTCACACACTGCAGCTGCAGCAGAGCGAGAGCCAGGCTCTGGGGTCAGGGAGCCTGGATTCCACCATGGGGCCCGGAGCAGGGGTAAGGAAGTCATTTTGCTAATGAACCGGTTAAAGCACATTTTACCAGGAAGCAAACACAGATTATGTGGGCAGCGAGATGGACAATTCCCATTAACTTTGAAACCCTAGGGGCCCAGCCTAGCCCCGGCTGTGGCATCCGTTGCTTACTGTCCTCTGGCCATGCAGCTATAGTCCACTAGGGACCACCCTCCGGCACCCCCAAGGCAAGCAGGTGGGGGCGGGGCTGCCCCTCCCCCTGCTGGCTCAGAATGGAGTCGGGCTTCCTTCTCATCAAGCCAGCCCTGGCCAGTCATCTGCTGGTGTCCCCAGAGCCCCAGTGGCACCTGTCCCCTGTAGGCTGGCATGCCCGGAGCGGCCCTGCCTGTCCCGTGAGCTTCCACTCAAAGGCACCTCACGGAGGCTCCAACCCGGCCTGGGGGCAGGGGACTTGGGGTCTTCTGGACTTACCCTGTCAGAGGTCTGCTCTTCTTAATTTCAAAGAACTGTGTCCCTGTGTGATTGTACCTGCGGGTGCCGGTTAAGGGCTTCCTGGCTTGTTCTGGAAGAGGCAGCCCTTCTCCCCGCGGGGGCCCCAGCACTCCCAGGGGTGCAGGCTGCATAAGGACCCCACAAAAAGCCTTCTGCAGGCACCCTGGAAGCTGCTCAAGGCCTGCTTCTCCCGGAGGGAGAGGCAGGCGTAGAAAGGATCCCCCTGCTCCCCCTGGCGGCCTCCTGCACCCTCCCACCTGGGGCTGGAAGAGAGGCCGCAGCTGGCGACAGCCCGGACTCTGCATTGCTTCATTTCCCATCTGGCTGCGAGAAAGGAGACACCTGGGGCTGTGGCAGTGTCCTGCCTGGCTAATGGCTGGGGGCTCCTGAGCCAAGTCCCTCCCTTTGCTGGACGCTTTCCCCGCTGGCAAAGGGACAGCCAGACCAGCCTTTCAGACCTCAGCAGGGCCTTTCCCGACCTCAGACTTGTGCTGCTTCCCCCACCTCTGGCTTCGTCTGCAGCCAGGGGGACTGGAGGGAGAGGCCCCAGGAGACTCGGCTCGGCTCTGGGGTATATAGCACAGAGGTTGGAGGGGCCGACAGCAGGATCAGCAGTGACTCAGGGCAGAATCTGGAAAGACTGGGCAAGCTAGCTCCTGCTGGGGGAAGCAAAGGCAAGAACCAAGAGAAGATTCCAGAAAGCGAAAGTTAACCTTCTGGGGCATAAACATCCTTTGTCTTCTTCAGTTTCCCCTGCCTTTAAAATCATGTTTTCAACAGCCCCAAGGGAGCCTCTGCTGGGGCTGGCGGCTGATGATGAGCTAGGCTCCTACCCCTGCCACAGCGAGCTGCTCAGGAGACAGTACTGCCCCTTTATCCCAGGAAGCGGGTGATGGAGGCTGGAGCCAGGCCAGCACTCATCAATGTTCCTCTGAGACCCAGGGGGGACACAGGCTGGGTTCCCAGCGTTTCGGGGAACAGAGCCATGTCACAGAACGATGCCTCTGCAGCTGGGGAAGGAGGAGGCCCCGCGGATCCCTCTCCAGGCCTGTCTGGCTTTGGACCCAGCACACCAGCCGGCCAGCGGCCATGACCCTGAACCAGAGCGGATACTGCAGCTCCCTGATGTAGCGCTGCACGGCTTCCAGGCGCTCAGGGACGGGCGTAGTCGGCTGGAAAGTAGGCACACTCGGTACGGGGATCTGAGGACAGAGAAAGAGCTCGAGTCACGAGGGGAGGCCCGGCTTGCAGCCCACCGGACGCCCGGGGTTAGCTCCCAGGGGAGCCACACCTTAGGGAAGGGGCGGCCTCTCCCTCCCGAGACTGCTCCCAGCAGCGCCTCCCTCCTGGCACAGACAGCGCGCCTCATTTGGAACTCACGCTGACGCTCCAATTTTATGTTTCCCCAATAATTTTAGAAAAACATAGGTTGATTCATTGACTGCTTTGAATTTTAAGTATTTGTTAACTTCAAGGCCTAACGAGATGCCTGCGTTGGGGTTAAGTTCGTTTGGGCTTGGGTTTTGCTCTGGTGCAAGCGCTGGCTCAAAGCCGCCCATCCCAGTGTCCCATCCTCTGAGCGGCTTCCTGGCCGGGGCAGCAGTCAGCGGCAGCAGGCCAGGGATGAGGGGGCCAGGTCTTGCTGTCACCATATTCCAGGTCCCAGCTGCTTTATAGAGGCCTCGGGGGCTCCTTCAACCTTCTTCCGCCTGAGCAGCACAGGTACCTGGGTAACCCGATAGCTCATCTCCCCAGAACGATCTCCAGCACTAAGCGGAAGGAGGGGCAGTGGGGAGGAGTCAGGCAGGTGCCCCCAGTGCCTGGGAACTGCCAGGCTGCGCCGAGGCCCTGGGGCTGTCTTTCGGCCTCCAGCCAGTGAAGCCCAGGTCCTGCAGCTTCGGTTCCAACAAGTCAGTGCGGCTGGAAGCGGCCAGGGGAGGCACCGACTGGGGGTCCTCTCGGGACCCCAGTTCAGAACACAATTCCTTGGGTAGAAGAACCAGATCTCCAGGGACAAGGCCCACCCCTTGGAGCTCCTGTGAGGTGGTCTCAGGCTCCCACCTGGGAAGTGCCACCCTCTTCCCCCCAAGGCCGCCAGCTGATCTGCCAAGGCCACACAGAGCTCGCACACATGGCAGGGGGCTGCAGTCTGTGCAGGTAGGGTGTGACAGGAGCCCTGTCTCCTGGGGTAGGTCTGGGTGGGGGGAGCGGGGGAAGGACCCGGCTCCTGCCCTCCTGTCCTTGGGATGCTCGTCGTGGTCGGGGAGCTGAGCCCACAGGACACAGCCTCTTAAGTGATGTGGCCACAGCGGCAGAGGGAAGTGGGACAACACTTATGGCTGCTCACTAGTGGCCGGGGTGCTGCTGACAGCAGGGGACTATGGCAGCGCCCAACAGATGCTTCCTCACTCCGAAGGGCAGAGAGGCCGGAGGGAAGGGCCCTCAGCCCACACTGACAGTTCGCATGAGCTTCCGCTCCCTCCCGCCCTTGCTGTCCCCTGCTTCCGGTCTGGGCAGCTGGAGGAAGCCACTTCCCTTTCCAAATGGCCTCCCTCCCTACAAGGGTGCTGCCACCTGGAGTCACCAGCAGGGGTGAAAGGCCAGGCATGGGGGCTCCCCCTCTTCCTGCCTGACCAGCCTGTGTGCAGGGGACTCCAGAACTCTCCATGGACCTGGCCTGGCTTCCCCTGTCACAGGGGTATGGGAGGGGGGGAGGGAGGGGGGAATTAGAACGGGATTACTGAGGAGTTTGCTATAAACAGCATTGCACGCTCATCGGTCACTTGACCCGCTCAAGTGGCCGTCTCTGCAAGGCAGGATCATCCCCACTTGCTAGCTGGGGCTCCAGTGGCTTCAAGGAACTCCAGCTAAAAGTCTGCAAGGCACCCTCTCATGAGAAGCTCCCACAGGGAAGGGGCCGCAGTCTAGGAACCATTCACCTAACCTCCCTCAGAGCCAGGCCAGGCCCAGGCCAGGGCCAGACGGGACCCACAACAGCATTGGCACCTGCCATCCAAACGACCCAGGAACTGGCTGCTCTGAGAGCGGGAAGAGTTGGGAAAGACCTAGGTTCCCAGCAGGCCCTTGCAGGCCGCGCCCACTGCAGCTCAGCTGGAAGGGGCTGGTCGGCCGTGGCCTTGACTCCTGGAAGCCCACTGCGGATGCCACCAGCTTCTCTCTAAATATTCTCTGCAGGCACACGCATTCATCCCAACACGATTAACAAAGACCCTACAGGCTGTGTTGTAGCTCAACAAGTTAAGCCACTGCCTGCGATGCTGCCAGCATCCTATGTGAGTGTTCAAGTCCCAGATGCTCCACTTCCGATCCAGCTCCCGGCTAATGCACCTGGGAAAGCAACAGAAGATGGCCCAAGTGCTTGGGCCTGTGCCATTCACATGGGAAATCCGGATGGAGTTCCCGGCTCCTGGCTTCAGCTTGGCCCATCCCTATTTGGGGAGTGAACCAGCAAATGGAAGATTTTCTCTCTCTTCTCTCTCTCTCTCTCTCTCGTCATTCTGCCTTTCAAATAAATAAACTCATACAAACAAATGACCAGGCCTACTTTAGGGCAGGTCACAGGCATTTGCCCTCCACCCACCACCTCCAGAACAGGAGCCAGAAAATGCTTCCTCCCTGTGAACAGTGGGGTTAGGTGGGGATGTGGTAGGGTCGAGTGACGTCAGCTGCCCGGATCTCTTTGGGACAGCCCCTTTTCCACTGCCACGGCCAAGGGTGTCCTCCAAGACACCCCAAGAGCCCCCAGTTCCACCAAGATATTCTTACTGGTGGGTCCACGTGGATGGCAGAAGGCTCAGGGAAGCAGGGAGCGCCTACGACCGAACGTGTGCCGAGGGTGAACGGCCTCGAGGTGAGTGGGGCCGGCTCCAGCACTGCACACTGCCTCCCAGGGCCCAGCTCTGCCACTGACAGTCGGGTGACCTCGGTGAGGCTTCTGAACTTCACTGTGCCTTGGCTGCCCCATCTGGAGCCCACAGCCAACCTCGCAGCATCCGAGCAGGGTCGGGCACACGAGCCATCACCGTTATCATCAGTGCGTGCCAAAGGTGTCAGGGTTGGCACACGACGACCCTAGCACTGTGACCCTCTCAGGGGAGACATCCAGACTCCCTAGCTGGAGTTGCAGCTGGACCTGAGGCAAGCAGCCACTAAGCTTTGAAAGGTGGTGACAGCCCGAACCATCAAGGAGAGATCCTTTCTGGGGAGCGGACGTTGTCGATGGATTTGGGATTCTCTTGCAAACAGCTGCCCTTAACATGTTGGTAACAGCCCGGGACACCGACTGCAGCATCACACGCATTCTGCCATCCACGCCACTTAGTATCCCTCTGGAGTGGGCGTTGCTATTATCCCCATGCCTTGCTCGTGTGAGCAGTTACGGGAAAGTAAGGATTTCAGCGCTGGGTTTGACTCCACAGCATCCTTTTGTTACACCACCCTTCAGGGGGTTCCAGACTCAGCCACCCGCAGGGGCCCAGCAGGCAACATGAAAAGGGAAGGCAGGCTGGGCAGGTGGATGGCAGGGGCTGTGCCAAACTGAGGGTGGGGGGGCAGTGCTCCCCAGACCCAGCCACCAGCCGCCACTGTGCAGCAGCATGGGACTGCCTCTCTGCTCCCAGGTCCTCTCGTTCTCATGCCAGAAGTCTGCGGCTTCCTGGAGGAAATCTCCCAACTTTAAATCCTGGCTCGTGTGGTCTTTGTAGTCCCCACAACATACTTCCTGGGCCCCCTATGGTGTGACCTCTGCAGAGCCTGCCTCTGGCCCTGCTCCTACTCAGGGCCACTCAGGAAGGGGCGAGCCCAGGGGGCGCCCACCCACCCTGCAGCCACTGGCCTGGGCCTGCCCTCACTCCTCCATGCCCTGCCCCACCCCCCACCCCTCCCAGGCTCGCAGAGCTCGCCCCTACTCTAATGGAGGTACAAGAAGAACCTCACGCAGACTCAGGCGTGGCTCGAGCGGTTTCAGATTCCCCCAAACCCCTCACCCATCCCCCTTCTCTCCACCACACTCCTGTCAGTCTCTTCACATCCCTCCCTGTCCACAGATGTCAGTGTCTTTCATCCATGCGCTTCCTCCATTGAGGACGGAGGGTGACACGAGGACACCGTGGACCAATCCCTAAGGCGCTCCTGCAGGCCCTGGGAGCAGAGAAGCCAAGGCCCGGTTTAGACAGAAGTGAGATGGCTGGAGAGCCACCTGCTCAGCCCCAACTGGTTCACGTGGGAGGAGCACGGGACTCGGGCCTGGTGGCCACAAAAGCTATGAGTAAAGTCTAGTGTGGCCTCGAGTCGAAGGATGCGCAGGATGCATGGACAGCCAGCCGCCAGGACTGGCTCGGGCGTTATGGTTTGCCGAACGTTTGAATACACAACCTCTCATTTACTCTTCCTCGACCATCAACTCCATTCTACGGATGAGAAGACTGTGGCTCACGCAGGCCCATGAGGCTTGCCCAAAGTCATGTAGCCTGGCAGACTGACCCAGCCTACGTCACCGGCCCTGGGTGCAACATGTTGTCTTTCAGGAATGTATCCAGAGGAGATAATCAGAGATGAACCCCGAAATTTATGCTCCAGAATGTTCACCACAGGGTTAAAAATAAGATGAGGGAGAAAATGTCCAACCAGAGGGGATTAGCTAAATAAATGACAAGTCTGTGCAGAGCGCAGCGATTCAACGATTCGAAATCCATCTGCATCTTATTTTCCCCAGGAAATATCCTGCAGTAGCTCAACCTCCGACCTCTGATTCTCACTGAAAATGTGCTTTGGGTGGCTCTGCCCAAACCCTGTCGGAAACAAAACACAGCAGGCCACACGTCCCCTGTTCCATCGCACTGGCTGCCATCCCCCCTCGTGCCCTTCCTCACCACCTGAGCAGGCAGGGCTGAGCACTGGGCTCGGGTCTCTGTCCGTGGGACTCTGCCGGGGAGATTTCGGGTCTCTGCATTTGGGAGAATGCGTCCTTAGTCCTAACCATAATGTTTCTTTAAAAAAAAAAAAACACCAAGTGTGTCTTTGCATAAAGCACTGTGCAACACAGAAGTCTCAAACACCCTTTCATTGGGCAAACACACATAAGTGCCTGTTCAGTGCCAGGCACACAGGAGACCCTGAGAAGACAACGATGAATGAGACACAGCCTCTGCCCCCGTGGGCGACCCAAGGGAAGAGAGCAGTGGTGGGAGGGTCCAGCCAACACAGAAAATTCGTTTAACTTCACCCTTCTCCACCGAACTGCTTCAAAGGGCCCCAAAGCTCGTGCCCAGGAGGGCACAGATCCCAGAGCCCCAGGCCCTGGCATGGAGTCTCTGCCACTTCTTGGTGCCAGGACCTTGAGTTTTCAGCTTCCCCATCCATAAAATGGGCACGCAACCAGCACGTCCTTCCCGCATATGCTGGGAGACTGCTGAGACAATGCCTGAAAACATTTTGTCAAGTACATTTGTTAATCCACCTGCTGTTCAGCTCAGGACACAGGGGTGCCCCCTCCCAGGAGACCCCAATGGCAGAGGAAAGTCCTTCTTGACAGGTGTTTAAACTCTTACTGTGCCCGCGGATCCCTAACCCTCAAAGGGCAGGGTGACTCCGGATCACCGAACACCCCAGGTGGCCCTGCGCCCCACGCCTCACCTTGGGCAGATCCGTGGCCCCACGGATGCGCTGCGCCACCTTCTCTCCGTCGGGGTGGATCTTGGCCACGTGCTTCCACATCCTTTCCCAGGTGGCCTCGTCCACGGGCAGCCCGCCCCGGTTGACGAAGAAAGGGATGCCTCCATCTCGCAGGTCCTCCTCCCCTTCCTCCTCTGGCTCCTCGTCTCTCTGGGCCGAGGCCCCTTCGCTGGGCTCCAAGCTTCCGGCTCCAGCGGAGGAGGCGGCAGCGGCGGCCACAGCAGTTCCAGTCGGGGCAGCACCGCCGCTGCCACCCCCGCCTACTTTCTTCCCCCCGGGCATCCCTGAATCCTTGACAAGGGTGGGAGGATGTATCAGGAGGCGGGAAATTTGGGGGGCTCACAAGAAGCCTCCCACACACCAGCTGTGAGGATGCCACATGGCCAAACAGAGTGCAAGGCGCCTTTAAGACACCAGGGCGTGGCTCCTGTACAATAAAATACTACTCGAAAGAAAGAGGAAAAAAAAGTCAGTGCAACAGCGTGAAGTGGGGGTTGAGGGGTGGGTTGCAGGGGTCAGCCCGAGAGGCCTCGTCTTGTTTGAAAACCGGGATAAAGAGAACACCCCCAACCCTGGCGACCTTCGCAAAGCACCCCCATTTGGCGGGGAGAACAATGCCGGGCAAGCAGTCTGGGCTGGAGGAGACCGTCGGAGGGAAACTGAGGCTAGAGGACTCGGACCTGCGGCCACACGGAGGCAGGGTCAGGGCACGAGTGCCCACGCCGACCCGGCGCCCCGGGACCCCGCTGGCGGCGAGAGGGAGTCCCTCCGCAAAACCCTCCCGAGGTCGCCCCGGCACGCGCCCCGGCGCGGGGGGCCCAGGCGACACCGGGCGGGAGGGGAGGCTCCGAGCAGTCCGGGCGCCCCGGAGGCGCTGGGGCCCGAGACTAGTCCCGGAGCCACGACTCGCGGCCGGCGGGGCGCGGGGAGCGGGCGCGCGCCGACGCGCGCATTCCACGCCCGCTGCAACTCCCTGTACCAAGTGGGCTTTGTCTGGGCCCCCTTTCCGCTCGCCCGCGGGAAGCAGCAGCGGAGCCCCCCCAGAAAGGAGGAGGGCGCGGCGGAGAGGCGGAGGCTGGGACAGCCAAGGCCTTGAGGTCCCCAGCCGGGCGCGTCTCAGCGGGCGGACGGCGGGCACCGGGCGCCGCGCTGCACTGACTGAGCCATCGCCGGGCGCGGGTCCCACGCCGGGGTCCGGGGCTCAGCAGGAACCTCTCGGGCAGCGCGCAGGGGCCGAGCAGAGGTCACCGAGCGGCGGGCTCCGGCCGCGGGGTCGCTGTCCCAGACCGGCTGCAGCATGGGCGGTGGCGCGGCCGGGGCGTGCGAAGGATGCTCCGTGGCTGTGCGCTCGGGCTCCCGCGGCCCGGCGAGCGGCTGGAGGGAGGACCACGGGGCGCGCAGGGCCAGCCCGCAGGTTCCGCGCGGCCACGGCTGGCGGATGCAGCTGGAGGCGAGCGACAAAGCCTGGGCGGGCGAACGCCGCTGCGCCGGCCCCTGGGGAGCAGCCTGCGAGCGCGGCGCCCACGGGCAGATCGCGGCGCGCACTGGCGGATCGCGGCTCTGGCGGCTCGGCGACGCTGGGGCCGCCCCCGCCTCCCGAGGGCCCGGCTGCTGCCCGCCGAGTCCACTGCCCGCCGGTCGCCCACCGGGCTCGACTCTGGCCTGCTCCGCGCATGCGCCCGGTCCCCCCCTTAAAGGGCCAGCTCATTCCCGGCCGGTCCTCCGGCACCCGCCGCCCTCTCGCCTCCCTAAGTTATCTCCGGGATGCGGGGGGCTTTGGCTCCCTGCTCACCTCCGTTTTGGGGCGCGGCGGGGTCGGTGTGGCGTCGCAGAAGGAGTTTTCGATTGCCCGGACAGGACAGAGCGCAAACTCCAGGGAGATTCCCGGCACGGAAGGAATTATCGCGGTCAGGAATTTCCCTGAGGGGGGTCCCTCGCGGGGGCCCTCAGCTAGGGTGGAAGTGAGAACACTGGTCCGGAAGACCCGGCTTTTGCTGTGAGAGGCTCAACAGATCGCTTCCTTCTGAAGGCCTCCGGGTCCCCATGTGCCCGCAGTAGTGGTCGCACTGGGTGAGCGCAGAGTGCCCCCCAGCCCGCACGTGTTCCTTAAGAGAGGATGTCTAGAGTTAGTGAGGTTGGCGGTGTCTGCTTCTGGAACCGAAAGCCCGGAGGAGTAGCACGGGTGGGAGTTGGGTGCTTGGAGTTGCCTCCCTGGACGGGGAGGGAGGGCTGCGGCTCTCTGGGGTCGGGGTTGGGCTGTAGGGCTGCAGGGCTGCAACTTGGGAGTGGGAGGGGAGGTGGGGCGTCAGCAGGGCCTGGAGGAGGGGAGGGTCGCCTGCCATTGTGTGGTCCCTGGGCTTCAGAAACTCAGCTTGTTCTCTCTCCCCACTCACTCCACAAAGCTGCCCGTTCCACTCGTGGCAACACAAACCGGCAGAAGCCAAGGACTTAATTAGATGCGCGGAGCCTGGTGTGTGCTCTGTTTCCTCCCCTCTGTCCTGCCCGCAGCTGCTGCCAATGACGGTGCATGGGACATGCGGATTCTTGGGCCGCAGCGGGCAGGTTCCGGGTCCTTAGGCTTGCCTACACGGTTTGCTTTGCTTTGCTTGTTTCCCCTTACTTTTATTTTTAAAAATAATTAATTAATTTGAAAGGCAGAGTTACAGAGAGGCAGAAGAAAGGAGAAAGAGAGAGAGAGAGAGAGAGGTCTTCCATCCGCTGGTTCACTCCCTAGATGGACATAATGGTTGGAGCTGAGCTTATCTGAAGCCACGAGCCAGGAGCTTCTTCGGGTCTCCCATGTAGGTGCAGGGGCCCAAGGCCTTGGGCCATCTTCTGCTGCTTTCCCAGGCCACAGCAGAGAGCTGGATCTTAAGTGGAGCACCAGATCTTGAACCGGTGTCCTTATGGGATGCCGGCACTGTAGATGGAGGCTTTTCCTGCTACGCCATAATGCCAGCCCCTCCCCTTACTTTTACAGATTTATTTGAAAGACAGAATCTCATATACACATATTGTGGGAGGAGGGAAGGAGAAGGATTGATTTTCCATGCATTTTTGCACTCCTCAGATGACCACAATGCCTGGGGCTGGGCCAAGCCCTAGTCAGGAGCTGGAACTTCCTGCAGGTCTCCCAGGGGGACAGCAGAGACCCTAGATCTTGGGGCCATCGTCCGCTGTCTCCCAGGCGCATCAGCAGATCAGCAACTGGGGCTGGAACCAGCACTCTGACTTAGGATGCTGCCTTCCCAGGTGGCGGCTTAACCCACTGGGCCCCAGCGCTGCCCCGCTCACTGCATTTCTTGACAAGCCGAGGTGTGTGTGCCAAGGCTGGGGCGGAGAAGACCTCAGAGAACCCCCAGGTCCTCAGGGGCTCCCCATCTGTGGGGTTGTCTCTGGGATCTGAGCTTCCTGGGGTCTCTGAGCACCAGCAGCCAGGGTCAGAAGCCATGGGGGATCCGGGATGGCGAGATCCCAGGGCTGCAAGGAAGTAACTTAAGTGTGGGTCCTCTCAAACTCACTAAGGTGAGAAGGAAACAGGCCCGGGAGAGCCATTGAGGTCTAGGGCCCGGCGCTGTGGACGGAGGGTCAAGCTGTCACCTGGGACACCCGCATCCCATAGGAGCGCCAGGAGTCCCGGCTGCTCCACTTCCGATCAGGCTCCCTGCTAATGTGCCTGAGAAAGCAGCAGAAGATGGGCCCCTGCAACCCACTCGGTGGAGTTCCAGGTTTATGGCTTCTTCCTGACCCGTTTCTGGCTCTGGGGAGTGAACCAGCGGATGGACGATACCTCTCTCTCTCTCTCTCTAACTCCCTTTCAAATAATAAATCCTGAAAAATAAAGTTAAAAGAGAGAAAGCCACTGGGTCTCCACAATGAAACCTACTCACCGTATAAAAGGGCAGCGAGTCTGAGAGCAGCCCCCAGGCTCTCACAGCGAGTGTGGAGCGGAGCCAGAATCCAGACACCGGGGTCTCACCATACACTTTGTCTTTTGTGTTAGCCACGTGCTTCTGGTGGTTTTAAAATATGCTGGCAAATTCTGTCCAAGGAGGGAGTAATTCCCTCCCCTTGGACGTGGGCTGGACTTGGTGATCCCTCATGGGTCGGATGTGGAGGCTGTGTGGCTCCTACGGTAACATCAAGGCGACAGCGCCCTCTCTTTCTCAGCTGTGACAGGGTGTTCTGCTGGCATCACCCTGTAGGCTGTCAGGCGACAGCCAGAACCGAGCACCTGATAGGTGGGGATTCAAGGCTTCAGATGGTTCCAGCACCTGCCCCGTGAATCCGACATGCAGGGGGCACAGACACGCCCACCTCGCTGTGCACTGTCTGAACTTCTCTCCCACAGAGACGGAGAGAGACTCAGTGACCCTCACTGTTTTGAACCAGTGAATTTTGGCCTGACTCGTGGATTTCCTGAAATGCCAGCTAGTGAACTAGACTTAAGGTATTCGCTGAGACCCTCCCATACTGAGCACCTGCTTGTGTGCCAGCTACCAGAGAAGTCATAGTGGAGAACGGGGCTGCAGTTTCCCTAGTGGGTCTTGGGGTCTGTTTGCTGAGGAGATGGTTAGACCTGGTCCCCTGCAGGTGCCCCGTCAAAGGGTTAGGACAGGAATCTGTGGGACCGCAGGCTCAGAGCGACTTCCCGGGCAGGTGGGGAAGTGGAGAAGAGGTGAGTCGGGAACCCGACCGGCATGACCTAGGCTAGAGAATTTTCTAGAATGTGTGTATGCACATAGGAGGGAATGTGTGTTAGGTGAGAGGGCACATACCCAGAGCAGACCATGGTGGGGCTGCTAAGGGCTGTGTCTAACTTAATCTCCTCTTGGCCAGAGCCCCAAGAGGAGGAGCGTGGGGCTGAGGTCGCACAGCGTGTGACATGGGCCTAGGCCTGGGTCCTTCTCACCAAACCCTCCCCTGACTCACG
Source organism: Oryctolagus cuniculus (assembly GCF_964237555.1). Lineage (NCBI taxonomy): Eukaryota > Metazoa > Chordata > Mammalia > Lagomorpha > Leporidae > Oryctolagus > Oryctolagus cuniculus. Next base: position 22,627,977 of record NC_091451.1, on the reverse strand, counting down.
CATGCCTGGGCCCTGGGAACAGCTGCTCCGACAGGCACTTGGGTACCTCTCTATTTGGCTCAAAGCTTTTGTAGCCACTATCTCTTTTGCCGTGTTCAGAAAAAGTCTGGGAGAAGTTTCAGTGAAGAAACGCTGCACCGGGGAGGTGAGGCCGGGTGTGCACCTCGCCCAGTCGCTGGCGTGTCAGAACTGCTGGCTCCCAGTGACTGGTGACGGGGATGATGACAAAGGTGCCTAGCTCAGGTTGTGCGTTCCTGTTCTTATCACGCCCTAGACTGATGTTCTAGAAACTGATACACACTGTCTTAGGGCATCAACAATCGCACCCATCTACTCGACTCATGTTCTCTTCTGTGACACTGAAACTCTGGGCAAGTTCCTGGAAAGGGAGGTCGGGTTGGCTTGGCCTGGGCTGGGGCCACCTCTAGGCCAGAGGAACAGCTTCGCAAGCCCTGGGGAAGGAAGCCCTGAAGGTGAAAAGGTGCTGTTAGGAAAACAGGACACGGAGACGCTTAGGCCTGGGTGGGCTTAGAAAACGCAGACTCTGCACTGTCCACTGTTAGCACAGCCTGAAGTTATATGTGGCCCTGAAACTTTGAATTTGGTGTTAAACTTAAAATCCAGGGGCTGGTATTTTATGGCACAGCAGGGTAAGCTGCTGCTGTGATGCTGGGATCCCATACCAGAGTGCTGAGTCAAGTCCCGGCTGCTCTGCTTTGGATCCAGCTCCCCGCCAGAGCACCTGGGAAGGCAGCAGATGATGGTCCAAGCACTAGGGCCCTTTCACATGGAGTTTCTGCCTCCTGGCTTTAGCCTGGCCTGGCCCTAGCTGTTTCTGCCATTTGGGGTGTGAACCGGAAGATGGAAGATGCCTCTTTCTCTCTCTCTGTCTCTCTCTCTCTGACACTCGCTTGCTCCCTTTCTCTCTAACTCTGCCTTTCAAAGAAAAAAAGAAGTGTGTGTAAAGTGGAATTTAAAGAGGAGTCTATAAGAAAAATTGAACATCGAGTCCCTCGGCTGCACCAGGCACGTGTCCAGGACTCAGCAGTCACATGTGGCCCGTGGCTGCTGTAATGAACAGTGCAGGCAATGATGCATCTCCGTCGTGGTGAGAGTTGCATTGGGGACTGCTGCTCCAGGATTCTTACTTGGCTTCCAACTCCTTTCCTTTCCTTCTTCTTCCTCGTATATTACAGATGTGAAATCAATAAGAAAGCGGGGGAATCAGCATCTTCATTTGCATCCCCAGTGCCTGCCCCGTGCAGGGATACCTGGGAAGAATCTGAGCAATGTGCCGAGTGCATCCCAGGAGAGAGTCAGCAGGGAGCTCCTGGCGCCGGGGCCCCACCCAGCCAAACTTCTGGATGAGATGGGTGTGTGGTGGGGTGCGGCACCCACAGTGTCCGAGAGCTTCCCAGGCGGTGTGGATGTGTAGCCCGGCTTGCCAACCACTGAACTCTGCTGTGAACGGTGAAGGGGAAGTGACTCGCTCAGGTAGCCCGAACACCTGAATGCACTTGGGCCAGACTGCCACTGTGGGGCTCCAGTGACAAACTCGGAGAGCTCTCCCCGGCTGGGGCATCTGTCTGAACTGCATGCAAGATTCTTGGAGGAGAACAACCCTACTCTTGCTGAGCCCTAATGGAATCCAGCTCACTTTGAATATAGTGTCAGAAGGACTGCTTTGGGATGCTCTTTCCCAGGCACGTGAGCAGGGAGCTGAATGGGAAGTGGAGCAGCCGGAACTTGAACCTGTGCTCATATGGGATGCTGGCGTTGCAGGCAGTAGCTTAACCCACTGTGCCACAATGACAACCCCTAAACAAGTTTAAACCTTTTACTTATTAAAGAGAAAGAAGGGAACCAACATAGTGGTGCCGTGGGTTGAGCTTTTTCTGTTTGCAACACCAGCATCCCAAGTTGGAGCACCGGTTCAAGTCCCAGTTGCTCTGCTTCTGACCCAGCTCCCTGCTAATGCACTTAGGAAAGCAATAGAAGACGGCATGAGTACTTGGGTCCCTGGCACCGATGTGGAAGACCTGGATGGAGTTCCTTGCTCCAGTCATTTTAGTTTCTTGCCCCAGTCATTCTGCTGGAGAGTGAATCATCAGATGGAAGATTTCTTTCTCTATATCTCCCTCTGTAACTCTGCCTTTCAAATAAGTCAGTTGAGAGGGAGGGAGGGAGGGAGAGAGAAAGAGAGAGAGAGAGAGATATCTCACCCACTGATTTACTCTCCAAATGGCTGCAATGGCCAGAACTGGGCTTGGCCAAGGCTGGGAGCTGAGAACTCAATCAAGGTTTCCCACATGGGAGGCAAGAATCCAACCGCTTGAGCCATCACCTGCTGCCTCCCAGGATCCACATCAGTAGGAAGCTGGAATCCGGAACTAGAAACGGGAATTGAACCCAGCCGCTTTGGTATGGGTTGTAATATCTTAGCCTGCATCTTAGTGGACAGACCAGATGTCTACCCTGTGGGGTCCACTGGAAATCACTTCTTTCTCAAACAGTTCCTGTATTTCGTGTCTTGATCTGCATGATTCCATCAAGTGAGTGGAGTCCCTATAATAATAATTACCTTCTGCAAAGCACCTGGTGTAGGTCAGCTGTTTTACCTGCAGTGTTCCGTGTAATCCCCAGGACAAGCTGCTGACACAAGTTTACAGATGAGCAACTGAGATCTCAAGTCATTAAGGATTATCACTCTTGGATGTTTTAAATGTTTATTTATTTATTTGAAAGGCAGAATTACAGAGAGGTAGAGGCAGAGAGTGAGAGAGAAGTCTTTCATCCGCTGGTTCACTCCCCAAATGGCTGCAACAGCTGGAGCTGAGCCGATCTGAAGCCAGGAGCCAGGAGCTTCCTCCAGGTCTCCCACGTGGGTACAGAGGCCCAAGCACTTGGGCCATCTTCTACTGCTTTCCCAGGCCATAGCAGAGAGCTGGATTGGAAGTGGAGCAGCTGGGACTTGAACCAGCACCCATGTGGGAGGCCGGCACTGCAGGCAGCGGTTTTACCTGCTATGCCACAGCGCCGGCCCTGAATTGTCACTCTTTAAGCTGGCACTGTTGGGGTCCCAACTCCACGTTCTTTCCCCTGTAGCGCTGTGTGGCGACCCCATAGGCAGGAGCTCGGGGCAGCAGACAGACAGCAGTGTTCTGCGCTGCATCCTCACGGGGGACTGGGATGTCGTCCTTGCTTTGTGAGTCAGAAGAGGCCCCCATACAGCTCTGATCCAGGCAGCTGTGTTCTGTGAGAGTGCTAGGGGGCTGGGGGCCGGGGGATTTGGGGATAAGGCAGGTGGAGGGATCTGCAGTGGAGTCCTTTTAGGTGATGGTGTGCCTGGGTTCCTTTTACTCAAGGATTTGAAGGCAACAGCTAAGAGCAGTGTTGTACCTGGACCAGCTAGTTCTTACACACCTAGCAATTATGGTGTGTGCTCCGAATAAGCGTGATCTAGTCTTGGCTTGGATTCCCGTGGGCTGGCAGTGTCTGTGTTGCTTCAGGATGCACACAGGTAATCCGAGTCCCTGCTCGATACTTCCTGGGCGGCTCAGCCTGGCCTCTGGGGGCTGGACAGGGGCAGCACTCATTGTGTCTATTCCAAAGGACTCTAACAGAGAGATCTCACCCCTGTCGTTCTCTGGGGGCCACCAACACAGTAACAGGAGATCCAGGCCTTGGAGAGCAGCGACGGCCTGATTTATAGTGGATTAGGCTTGGCTGTGTGGCGTCCAGCAGGTCCGCTGGGAACAGAGCCACAGCCGGACATGGCGAAGAAAGGACCCTCGTCGCTCTTCTTGACCAGCCCTCATTTCTAGATGGGAGACAGAGGCCCAGAGAGAGGACAGCACGTGCCGAGGCTCACGCAGCCGGCTGGTGGAGGGTTCACACGTGGACCTAGTGCCCCCATCATCCCCGGCGCCGTCTGCCTTCTCCGATGTGTTCTCCAGCAGGGGAGAAGCCAGCACCAGCTGAGCCCTTGAAAGTTTCACAGTGCCAGGTTTCAGGTGTGGCTGCACTGTGTGTCCCAGTGGGTGACGGCAGGTGGGGGTGTGCACGTGGCAAGGTTCCCTTGAACCTGGGGCACTGAGGGATGGCGCCTCCAGCTTCCAGGCAAATCACACCCACCCGTCCTATTGTCAGGAGCGTAGTGTTTCCGCTGTTCTCCAGGCACTGGATGCAGGTGTTTGGCTAGTGGATGGTGATTGAGTTGGTCAACCTGGAATGGCCAGGCTCTAGTAGCTCTCTCTAGCCATGACCAAGGCTCTGGCTGACCCAGAAGGAATCAAAGGCCAGTCTCAGAATCCCCCTTCACTGGATGGGCCCCAGACTTTGTAGCTAGGAGGAACAGAGGGTGTTCTGAGATGCTGGTGCATCAGAACCGTTTGCAGGACTATACCTCTCTGAGATGGGCCTGGGTTTGTTTGCGAGCCTTGGCTCCCAGGAAGACTTCCCTTTAGTTCGGCAACAATTTTGGAGTGTCTGCCATGTAGCGTGGCGTGGCCTCAGATGCTGCTGAAGATGCCAGGATGTGCACAAGATTGCTACAGCCCTTGGGGGTGCATCCACTAGGTCGCATCCCATTGGCCAGAGGCTCTGCACAGAGTGTTTCATGTAAAGCTTACCATGGATCTACAGGCAGGGACTGTAGTTTCCATCTCACAGATGAGGAAATGGCTCAGAAGCAAATTGGTTGTTGCTGGGCCGTCACCATCGAATGACCGCCCCTTCTGCTGTGCCAAGAAGCCACCAGCTGACTGCAGTACCGGCAGAGTCAAGCCAATGCTCCTACTCATACTCCAATAAGGTGTGCAAGGTGCACAGAGGGAGACATGGGCTCTAGCCCGGTGACTGTGTTTGGCTTTGGGCACTATTGCTGTTTGGGGCTGCACAGTTCTTCACTGCAGGGGTTGTCCTGGGCCATATCGATGGTTAGGAGGAAACACTCATTTATTAAATGGTTTTCTCTCTTAACAAAGAGTATTTCCTTTGATCTTCCAATTTGGTCTTCCGCTGACCCCGCGGCTTGCTCGTGTCAGCATACAGAGCAAGCAGCACCTGCAGAAAGTCGCCAGTGCGTGATTGCTCATCACTGCTCTCCTGCCTGGCCTCTGTGAATCCAGCCCTCGGTTAGTGCCCACTTATTTATTAGTGGCCTATTTTTAAACTTTATTTTCATCTTATTTGAAAAGGGGAGATAAAAAAAGTGAGAGGGATCTTCCATCTGCTGGTTCACCCCCCAAATGTAACAGTGCGCCAGCTGGACCAGGAGTCCAGAACTGCCTCCAGGTCTCCTACACGGGTGTCAGGACTGAGTACTTGAGCCAGCACCTGCTGCCTCCCAGGTTGCACATTTGCAGGAAGCTGGATGGGAAGTGGAGCCAGGCCTTGAACCAGGCACTCTGATATGGAATGCGGGATCCCAAGCAGCATCTTTTTCTCTTTTTTTTTTTTAAAGATTTATTTATTTTGAAAGTCAGTTATGGCCGGCGTCATGGCTCAATGGGCTAATTCTCTGCCTTGCGGCGCCAGCACACCGGGTTCTAGTCCTGGTCGGGGCTCTGGATTCTGTCCTGGTTGCCCCTCTTCCAGGCCAGCTCTCTGCTATGGCCCGGGAGTGCAGTGGAGGATGGCCCAAGTGCTTGGGCCCTGCACCCCATGGGAGACCAGGATAAGCACCTGGCTCCTGGCTTTGGATCAGCGCGGTGTGCCGGCTGAGGCGGCCATTGGAGGGTGAACCAACGGTAAAAGGAAGACCTTTCTCTCTGTCTCTCTCTCTCTCACTGTCCACTCTGCCTGTCACACACACACACACACACACACACACACACACAAAGTCAGAGTTACAGAGAGAGAGAGAGAGTCCATCGCTGTTTCACTTCCCACATGGCCACAATGGCCAGAGATGGGCCAGGATGATCCCAGGAGCCAGGAGCTTCATTGGCATCTTCCACATGGGTGACGGGCACAAACGCTTGGGCCATCCTCCGCCGTTTTACCAGACCACTAACAGGGAGCTGGCTCGGCAAGGGAGCAGGCAGACCATAAACTGGGTCCAAGTGGGGCAGCGGCTTTACCTGCTACCCCACATTGCCAGCCCCAGCAGTGTCTTAACTGCTCCGCCCTGTGCTCACCCCATCTCATCCCTAGGCCATGACTTGTCCTCCCCTGTCAGGGGGCTTTTTAGAGAATCTATTTTATGAACAGCCACCACCATCAACTGTGAGCTCATTTAATCCTGACAGCACCTGGAGGAAGGTGTTTTTATCATCCCTGTTCAACTGCAGGAGATGGGATTAGGAGAGGGGAGCAAGGTGCCCAAGTTCACGGCCGTGCCCAGTGGGGGAAGGAGCAGGATTGGAACGCAGACCATGCTAAGTGCTGTCTTAGTCCCTGTGCTCTGCTGCTCCCTGAGGGTGCCCTTGGCCCGGGCACTGCCCACTGGCTCTGAGTGCCCTTGTGCTGTGTCCCCGGGACAGCAATGAGCAGCGGCTGCCCCAGCTGGCCTGGGGGGCTTTGAAGAGGTGGGGTTTGCTGTTTGGGGGGCTAGGGTGCCTTTCCTACCCCATCAGTTGTGCTGAGAAAGGGAGCTGTGTTCTGGTGGATCCCCCCCCGGGGGAGGGGGGGGGATGATTATCTGGCTTATGTGGTGGCCCACAGTCAGAGAGGGCTCCTGTGAACCGGGCAGAGCTCCCGGTCAGACCGCAGGACAAATGGGCAGCGTATTCTCCCCAGCCTGGTGCACCAGGGCTTGTGATTGTGCACCTGCCAGCAGTGAGGGAGCACTCTGTTCCGGCAGGAGGCCGAGAATAGATGCAGTACTGGGGCTTGGGCCCTGAGGTCACTTGTCCCCTCTATCCTAGGCCCTTCTCTCCAGGGCCATTGCCCTTTGGGACCGTGACTTATGAAGCTCAGGGGGTTTAACTCCCACGGGGTCAGACCAGCAAGAGTGGAGAGGCCCTAGATGACCCGCTCAAGGAAACCCTGACACTCCTGTTCTGTGTGGCTCACAAAGGACCCTTGTTCACTCTCTTACTGTGGGAGAGACAGGGAGGGAGGGAGGGAGGGGACAGCTGAACTGGTCCCTGGGGAGGAGGGACCAGGGTGGCTGGCCTGTCCTCAGCTGTCACAGGCAGGCTGTGTTAGGGGCCAAGAGTTAACCGAGTTAACTCGTGTTAGCATGTGGGTGGTGATGGGTGGCGGTGCTAGGGCAGTGCCTCTCCCACTGGAGTCTGCACCAGAAGGTCGGGGCGGGGCCCAGCTCCCAGAGTCCCTTCAGTAGGTGTGGGTGAGGCCTGAGAGCCTGTGTTTGTGGCACGCTCCCAGCTGGGCTGGGACTTCACCCAGAGACTCATGACGCTGAAGTGTAATTTTCAGAATCATAAGGTTACAGCTCTCGTACAAGCATAAAGTGAATTTGTGTTAAAGACTTTATTTAACTCCTTCAGAAAAAAATTTTTTTCTTTTGACAGGCAGAGTGGACAGTGGGAGAGAGAAAGACAGAAAGGTCTTCCTTTTTGCTGTTGGTTCACCCTCCAATGGCCGCCGCGGCTGGTGCACTGCGGCTGGCGCACCGCGCTGATCCAAAGGCAGGAACCAAGTGCTTCTCCTGGTCTCCCATGTGGGTGCAGGGCCCAAGCACTTGGGCCATCCTCCACTGCACTCCCGGGCCACAGCAGAGAGCTGGCCTGGAAGAGGGGCAACCGGGATAGAATCCAGTGCCCCGACCAGGACTAGAACCTGGTGTGCCGGCGCCGCTAGGTAGAGGATTAGCCTAGTGAGCAGCGGCGCCGGCCTCAAAAAATTGTTAAAAACACTTTAGAGGGATATAGTTGATCAGCAATGCTGAGATGAATTTGCTGATGGGCGTAAAGACTGGTGGATATTCTACAGATCGGAATGGGATTATGTTTTCTGAAAATCCATGGTCCTCTACTGGACACAATTAATTTGCATATCTATGGACAAGGATATTTTGCAATGTGATTCATTTTTCTACAACTAAACTTCTAGCTTTCCAAGGTTAAAACAGCTTAGTCAGTAGAAAGACAAGGGTAGGTGTCCAGCCCTGGAAAGTCCCTACGGCGTTTGGAGGACTTGTTATGACACAGGTCGCTGCGTTCCATCCCAGAGTTACTGAAATGGCAGGACAGCAAAAGTCCTTCCGCTTTCTGTGTTTGATGAGTAATCTTCACGTCCCCATGACTTTGCTTCTGGCCTTTTTCTTCTCCAGACTGTGGAAATGGGAAGGAGATGGGGAGCAGGCCGTGTGCAGGGCAGGCGGCCTGGCAGCGGGGGTGGGGCCGTGGGGCTGGCTCGGCGAGGGCCGTGAGTCACTCAAGGCATCTGGAAGCAGGAGTGTTGCCTTGCCAGGGACCATGTCCAGGAAGAAGCCAGGTCTCCACTGTGGACAGCCCCTGCAGTGAGGATCGCTGTGAAGAGCGGGGGCAGTCCAAGGGGCTCATAGGGCCCGCCCGCTGCAGGCTGGCTGGGGTGCAGCAGGAGCTCATGGGGGAAGGAGACAAGTCCCTGGGTTTGACGGAATCCTGTGCCTGTTGACACTGTCCCGTCCCTCAAGGCCATCTAGTGGCTGTTGGGTAAAATCAGGTTCAGTATATTCCAGGCCATTCACTCTCTTGGTGTCTGACGTCACTTTTTTGGCTATCCTGGTTACGGAGCAGCACATCTTGGTTAATCAGTAGCGACTGGCCTGCAGTGTGTGTAGAGTGGCTTTTCAAAATGAGGCGTGCTGTGCTGTTGGTGAGAAAAATCTCAAATTTACATAAAGTTTTACATTTTGCAAAATATCTGCTCTAGGCACTCAATGAATATCTTTTATGTTTGCCCATTACATTACCTTAAAAACATCACACATATGGGGATGAATCTAACAACACGTATGCAAGACCCCGTACTGAAAATACCCCATCGTTATTGAAATGAATGAAAATCTAAAGACACCCAGGGCTGGACGGTGGTCATGGGTCAGAAGACTCAAGACTGCAAAGAGGTCAAAATTAGTCTTCATGTTCAGTGCAACCCTCATCAAAATGCACGCGGCTTTTAGTTCATGGAAATTGACAAGTTGATTTTTAGACTTTGTCTGGGAAACTCCAAAGGCCAAAAAGAGTAATGGCAATATTGAAGATGAAGAAGCAAGCTGGAAGATGTACGTCGGAAGAGCCCAGACTTGTGGGTCTGTAGTCCCCGGAGGGCAAGCAGGTGTGGGGTCCCGCCGGGGTCCCGCCTTCCCCCAGTCGAAGCCGGACCTGTTCCTGTGGCTCTGAAGGCTGCACCCTTCTGCAGAGCCTGGGAAGCTTCGGCGGTCCCAGTGCCTGGTTCTGCTTTCTCTGGCTGAGCGTGTCTCATTGTAAGGCTAATACATATGGAGGCATCACAAGAGATCCGGTGACCCCGCTTCAACTGCTTCAAACTCCGTACAGGTTTCCTGCTGGAGGAAGGAGATGGCCTCAGTTCCTTTTTTTTTTTTTTTTTTAAGACTTATTATTTGTTTGAATGGCAGAATTACAGAGAGGCAAAGGCAGAGAGACAGAGACAGAGAGGTCTTCCATCCGCTGGTTCACTCCCCAATTGGCTGCAATGGCCAGAGCTGGGCCAATCTAAATCCAGGAGCCAGGAGCTTCCTCTGGGTCTCCCACATGGTTGTAAGGGCCATCTTCTGCTGCTTTCCTAGATGGATTAGCAGGGAGCTGGATTGGAAGTGGAGCAGCCGGGACTCAAACTGGTGCCCATATGGGATGTGGGGACTGCAGACGGAGGCTTTACCTGCTCTGCCACAGCGCCGGCCCCAGCCTCAGCTCCTTGACCAGTCTTCAGTAGCCCTTCACAGTCTAACTCTGCCAGCTTCTGCGCTGTTCCTTCAGCCATAGTCTCTGAAACTCTTGGGCGTCTTCAGTTTGTTGAATGACTCAGACTCTAGCCGTGGGTTCTGAGCAGCGGCACCTCCTCCCCTCTGCTCGCATGACCAGCCCCTGCTTGCCTTCCAGGTATGGGTTTGAACTTGGGTTCCTCAGGAAGGCTGAGACCCTTGGCTACATCTGCTGCTGATTCCCCTGTGCCACACCCTCTCAGTGCACCCATTGCTCCCTCTTCTAGAACACTCTACACCTTTATTCAGTGTCTCTCCTCCCAGCAAGCTGAAGCTAGGGACCAAGTCTCCTGTTCCTAGAACAGCACCGGGCACAGATAGATGCCTAATTACTATTTATTAGGAATGTGAATGAAGAGGAGGTATACATTAAAAAGATAATCTTGTAAGGCTGATTTTGTAAAATGCTGCATAGGGGCTGGTGCTGTGGTGTAGTAGGCTAAGCTTCCGCTTGTGGCACCAGCATCCCATATGGGCACCGGTTTGAGTTCCGGCTGCTCCACTTCTGATCCAGTTCTCTGCTATGGCCTCGGAAAGCAGTAGAAGATGGCCCAAGTCCTTGGGTCCCTGCATCCACATGGGAGACCAGGAAGAAGCGCCTGGTTCCTGGCTTCGGATTAGCCTAGCTCTGGCCACTGCAGCCATTTGGGGAGTGAACCAGTGGACGGAAGATCTTTCCTTCTGTCTCTTACCTCTCTCTGTAACTCTGCCTTTCAAATAAATAAATAAATAAATCTTTAAAAAATGTTGCCTCACTTCAGCTTGGCAAAGATCACCTGTTTAAGATGCCTGGGTGCCAAGGGTGAAACTCTGGAAAGAACAGGTTTATACCTTCCAGAACCCACCCTCCTTATCCACATGTCAGACTGGGCAGGAGCGTGGTCAGACAGGGCCAGCGTCTCCACTTGGAGCAGCACAGCGCGCGTGAACTGGACGGCCCCGGAACCCCTCTCTTAGGGAAAGCAGAACAACTTTGTTCTGAAGCAGAGCCTTCGTCGTGTTGGTCCGGGCAGGGAGCTTTCTGATGGCACGGACCAGCAGGGCCCTCAGCGTCAGCCTGCGCCCCCGCGAGGGTGTGGTCCCCAGAGGTGTGTTTGCTTTCAGTTTTGGGTGTTGGCCTGCATTAAATGGGCCACTTATAAAACAGACGGAAGCAGAATGGTAATGAGTAGAGGCCAGGGAGGGGAGAGGGAGGCTCGAGGGAGATTAGGCGACTGAGACCGGACAGACAGGCGGAGAAAGTTCTCTGCTGTGTAGCGCAGGAGGGTGCTGCGGTCTGCAATGAGCTGTGGTATATTTTATGAAGAACTGCAAGCGAGGAGCTCCAAGTCTCCAGACGCGAGGGAAGGAAGGAGATGGAAATGCCAGCTGGGCTGATTCGATCCGTCGGTAGACATTGTACTCCCGGGTTGACATATCACACTGCACCCCATAGAGATGAGCAGTTTTTGGTGTAAATTAAAAAGAAAACGATCTCACGTGAGCCCTGCATTTATGTTTCTGGTTTCTTTATTCAAATAGTTTCTCATCTGATAAAAGAATGAAGCTCAGATATCGACAATTTAGAAAACGCTGATGGGTAGAAGTAAGGAAATACGGGCAGGTCATCCCCGCACTCAGCAGTCACCCAAGAGGCAGAGGCGCAGCCCGCCCAGCGCCCAGGGCCCACAGCACATCCACTTCTTTGACAGGCAGAATCTAATAATGACGCACACAGCCTGGATGGTAGCCATCTTTATACCAGTGCAGTTATAAAACATAATTTCCTACATTTCCTTCCCAAGGAGGAGGGACCACCTAAGGGCAAAGTAAAAGCCACAATGCAACTCTGATGGAAGGAACTACTCACACCGGTTTAAAAAAAATTATTCATTTATTTACTTGAAAGGCAGGGCGAGAGCAAGAGAGAGAGAGAGACAGAGAGAGAGAGAAGGACCTTATCTTCATTCTCCAAATGCCCACAACAGCTGGAGCTGGGCCAGGTTGAAGCCAGGAACTCTATCTAGCTCTCCCACATGGATGGCAGGGACCCAAATACTTGGGCTACATCCACTGCCTTCCCAGGCACATTAGCAGGACGCTGGATTGGAAACAGAGTAGCTGGGACTCTGTCTGGCACTCTGATGTGAGATTTGGTGTTCCAACAGGCAGTGTACCACAACAACGCCCACCCCATGTTTATATATATATATATATATGTATATATGTGTGTGTGTGTGTGTGTGTATCCTCCTGCATCGCAGGTACACAATATACCTATGTATTTTTTATTTTTTAAAAAAGACTTACTTATTAATATGAAAGGCAGGGTTACAGAGAGACAGATAGAGCAAGATCTTCCATGTGCTGGTTCACTCCCCAAATGGTTGCAATGGCTGGAGCTGGGCCCATTTGAAGCCTGGAGCCAGGAGCTTCTTCCAGGTCTCCCACGTGGGTAGCAGGGTCCCATGTACTTGGGCCATCTCCTACTGCTTTCCCAGGTGCATTACCAGGGAGTTGGGTTGGAAGTGGAGCAGCCGGGACTAGAACCAGTGCCCATATGGAATTCCGGCACTACAAACGGTGGCTTAACTTGCTGCCACAGTGGCAGCCCCACACATATGATTTGTAACAAAATATTTGTCATGCCTTTCCCTGTTATCAAATGTTCTTCTGAAGTATTTTTCTTTCGTGCCTTGTTTTTCATTCTAAAAGTAACAAGTGAGACACCCTTTCTGCCATGTCTTGTTCCTGTGGGCAGCTATATTGTAATATACTTCATGAATATATTTTTGGTGTTTCCAGGGCTTGCTATTGTGAGTGACACAGAGGTGAACTGTGGGGAGCAACTGAGACTAGACTAAGTTACTGGAATTAAGACTTATTCTATGCATCTGCTCTCCCACAATATGGCGCTGAGAGAGAGACCAAACAACCTCTACGCAGCTGCCTCTCGCCAATTTGACTGATAAGCTGCAGGAGCTAATCCTGCTCCTGATTGGAGGAGAGCAGCGTGCTCGGCGTGTGGGTAGCAGAGTTGGGATTGGTGGAAGAGGACTATAAAGGAGGAGAGAGACAACATGCACCAGGAACATCTGAGGGAACATCTATCTGAAGGAACACCTGAGCAGCCCCCCCCCCCCAAGAGAGAGCCGGCTGGCGGTATGCCGCTCCTCCGCGGAAGCCGGGAAAGTGGCAGGGGGAGCCGCCCCTCCACGGAGGTGGAGGGGTCGACAGCCAACCCAGGAAGGACCAGCAGCAAACCCGGGAAGGGCCGAGCAGACAAAAGAACAGCGCAGGGTCCAGTGTTGTTCCTCCGCGAATGGGGGAGCGACAGTGAACCAGCACCTTCATGCAGGATTACTTTCTTTCCAAAGGCATACTTTTGAAATGTCATACTGAAGGGGTTAAGTACGTGACAGCCCAGGGGCTGGCGTGTGGCAGAGCAGGTTAAGCTGTCACTTACAATGCCTGCTCCAGTCCCGGCTTCTCCACTTCCGATTTGGCTCCCTGCTAATGCTCCTGGGAAAGCAACAGAGGAGGGCTCATGGATTTGGGCCCCTGCCACCCATGTGGGAGATCCAGATGGAGTTCCTACCTCTGGGCTGGCCCAGCCTTGGCTGTTTTGGCCATCTGAGGAGTGTACCAGTGGATAGAAGCATTCTCTCTCTCTCTTTAGTTTTCAAATAAACAAACAAATAAATAATGATAATAATAATAATAAATGTGCCACTCCAAATGGCACACTGACAAGTTGTAGTTAAAGGAACTTGGAAGACAGCAGGTGCAAGGTGAGTCCAGTTTCTTAAAGCAGGAGATGAAATTCCAGGGTTAAGAATGCTTTTTCTCTGCCGGAAGCAAGTCACCCCCTTGTCGCCAAGAACCGGAAGCTGAGGCTGAAGCGATCTCTACACACAAGGTGGGCTTCCCTTCCCCGTCACTCTTCCGCTCACTTCGTGGTTCCCTGCTGTCCAAGTCCGCGAGCGAGTGTTCTGCTTCACCTCTTTGGGACTTCAGTTCCTGGTGACGACTTCGGCACTGCAGGGACTTGTATGAAACAGGGCTTTGTGCTTTTCACCTGCTGAGTGTTGAATTCTCGGGACCAGCGGAGCGCGCTGGGTGGGGAGAGGCGAGGGCCTCTCTGCCGGCATCAGCTTGGACCTGGGTCTGGCGTGGCAGAGCGTGTGAGCAGGCCGGCTTGTCTGCCGCTGGGACTGGGCTTTCTTGGGCCAGGAAGCCCATCTCTGGGGACTCCCGCATCTTCAGTGTCTGCAGTACCATCTCAGTGAGGGGCACGCGGTGCGAGCTGTTACTCCTAGTTGTAATTGACAGCTTAACTCGCTATGCCACGGTGCCGGCTACTCTTGGTTAAATGAGCGTGTGGATGAAGGTAGGCTTGGTGGGAATGTGGGGCCACCAGCTCAGATGTTCAAAAACAGAACTTTCCTCTGTGCTCCCCAAGTTACCTTGGGTTTATCCCACTTGTTACATAGGCAGGAAGTTACGTTTCAGGGGGTGTGGTCTCCCACGGTACTCCAACTGCCCCGGGTTGTACGAAGTTCCTACAGCCTGAAGCACCAGGTCCTCATGTGTGACACTGTGCCAGGCCCCCCACTCAGTGGTCACTACGGGACCCTGGGAGTCAGGTTGCACAGTCCCTTTGGGCTCCTGGATGTGTTGGTGCCACGTGTGGGGCAAGCGACTCTTGGCAGATTTGAAGCCTTTGGTATCTGGGGCTCAGTGTCCTTCGGTGCACCACAACCCGCCGTGTGGGGTTTTCTACCAGAGAGCCTACGTGCAGCCATCTTGAAGGTATAGGGCTGCCCTCTGCTCGACCCCTGCAAGCAGGTCACAGAACACCGGACGTGCCAAAGCATGTTGCTTTCCCCGTTCCCATGCATGACGTTGGACATGGTCGCGTGCCCGTCACAAGGCCGCATGGCGCCCCTTGCTTCACGTGGTTGATGTCAAGTAACTTTGTTCTTTTTTAAGATTTATAGAAATGTTAGGCTGGCGCCACGGCTCAATAGGCTAATCCTCAGCCTGCGGTGCCGGCACCCTGGGTTCTAGTTCCGGTCGGGGCACCGGATTCGGTCCCGGTTGCCCCTCTTCCAGGCCAGCTCTCTGCTGTGGCCCGGGAGTGCAGTGGAGGATGGCCCAAGTCCTTGGGCCCTGCACCCCATGGGAGACCAGGAGAAGCACCTGGCTTCTGGCTTCGGATCAGCGCGGTGCGGCGGCCATTGGAGGGTGAACCAACGGCAAAGGAAGACCTTTCTCTCTGTCTCTCTCTCTCTCTCACTGTCCACTCTGCCTGTCAAAATAAAAACAAAACAAAACAAAACAACAAAAAAACAGATTTATAGAAATGTTCATGTTGAGATCATGTACTGTGACAAACCGATTATGGCGATGGGTAAATGGGTAACTAACACAGTGAGATCACAGAATCTTCATTGTATTTGTAAAAGAACACGGTTGGGCCGGCGCCGTGGCTCAATAGGCTAATCCTCCACCTTGCGGCGCCGGCACACCGGGTTCTAGTCCCGGTTGGGGCGCCGGATTCTGTCCCGGTTGCCCCTCTTCCAGGCCAGCTCTCTGCTATGGCCAGGGAGTGCAGTGGAGGATGGCCCAGGTGCTTGGGCCCTGCACCCCATGGGAGACCAGGAAAAGCACCTGGCTCCTGGCTCCTGTCATCGGATCAGCGCGGTGCGCCGGCTGCAGCGGCGGCCATTGGAGGGTGAACCAACGGCAAAAGGAAGACCTTTCTCTCTCTGTCTCTCTCTCTCTCACTGTCCACTCTGCCTGTCAAAAAAAAAAAAAAGATTTAAAAAAAAAAAAAAAAAAAGAACACGGTTAATGGTCAAAGCGTGCACTTGCTCTAGTAAAAATGGAAATCCGGTGCCTGTCAGGGCTGTCTTGCGTCGTCCTGCAGAGTCCCCTGGCCTGAGCTTTTCTTCTCTCTACTTTGTGCTTCTTGTAATTCTCCCAGCGCCCCTTACTCTGCCCTTTCATTCCCTCAGTCGTTGCTGGTCCGCGACAGCCCCGTTCCTCCAGATCTGGCCAGGAAGGGGTGCCCGGCTCCCCCACGCAGGCAGGGGCCTCTGCTCCCCGTGCTGCTACTCCTTCCCTCTTCCCTCCCAACACACTGCATTCCCTGTGTGCTTCCTGACCCAGCCACAGGTGGCACAAGAGGCGTCGACTTGCTGCTCTTTTGCTTTCTGCCCTGCAGAACCCCAAAGGTAAGCCATCGCAAAATCAGAAAACCAGAGGCGAATGAGCACGGGGAGGAGCAGCCCAGGTTACAAGGCAAGGGAAAGCCTCCGATGCTGCTGCTCGTGGCAGCACCTGGAGAGAGGGAGTTCCCGCTGTAGTCATGGAGCTGGCTTCCGGATGGGCTTGGCCCAGCGACCTCTCGGCCGCGGAGGAGGAAGGAGTGGGCTCTGTGGTCACTGAAGCCACTTCTGCGTTTTCCTAACAAATAGAAATGCCTCAGGGGCGTCATCCAGCAAGAAGGCTTTTTTCCCCTTGTTCCTGTTTTCCCCTATTTCTCTGTTTCCCAACATCAGGCCACCGATGGGCACCTATTTTAGATTTCATTTGACTAAGAATTGGATGCTGCAGGGGAGACAGAATTTTATTGCTGCCCACTTAAGGTTTTTCCTGCCGAGAATTAAATTGACGTAAGACAGAGGAACAGGAGAAAAGGGCGCACGCTTATTTAACACGGATTTTACATGGCTCGGGAGCTGCCTGGGAAGTGAAAAGCCCAAGGGACAGTCAGAGTTGACCATTTCTTGAAAGTGTTATTTATGGGGCCAGCGCTGCGGTTCAGTGGGCTGAAGCCCCGGCAAGCAGCGCCGGCATCCTATATGGGTGCCAGTTCGAGTCCTGGCTGCTCCACTTCCAATCCAGCTCTCTGCTATGGCCTGGGAAATCAGTAGATGGCCCAAGTCCTTGGGTTCCTGCATCTGAATGGGAGACCCAGAAGAAGCTCCTGGCTTCGGATCAGCCCAGATCTGGCTGTTACAGTCATTTGAGGAGTGAACCAGTGAATGAAAGACCTCTCTCTCTCTCTCTCTCTCTCTCTCTCTGCCTCAGACTCTTTGTAACTCTGCCTTTCAAATAAAGAAAGAAAGAAAAAAGAAAAAGAGGGGCTGGTGCCGTGGGGCATAGTAGGCCAAGCCTCTGCCTACGGCTCTGGCATCCCATATGGGCCCCAGTTGGTGTCCCGGCTGCTCCTCTTCCATTCCAGCTCCCTGATTATGACTTGGGAAAGCAGTGGAAGTCGGCCCCAGTAACGCATGGGAGGCCTGGAAGAAGCTCCTGGCTCCTGACTTCGGATCAGTGCAGCTCCAGCCGTTGTGGGGAGTGAACCAGTGGATGGAAGACCTCTCTCTCTCTCTCTCTCTCTGTAACTCTACCTTTCAAATAGATAAATAAAATTAAAAAAGAGATAGAGAGAGAAGCAGAAGGAAGTTCTGAGGACCTTTTGGCCCTGCTGTCTTCCAAGTTCCTTTAGTGCCAAACAGCGACTATGCCAGGACAGCAGATTTTGGGGAGGTACCGCCTTCTCCGTCCCATGGGAGCTGGGGTGGGGAAAGAGTGGGTGAGTTGGAGAGGAAACCGTGTGTGCTCTGGCTGGGTCATAACTGCACCTGCATTTCTTGCAGTGTCTTACAAAGGAACTTCCTTTTGAGGGTCAAAATATTTTAGCTGAAGTCATTTTGGAAGTGGAAGGAAGGGAGGGAGGGAGGGAAGTGTTTGAAAGCCAGGCCTTTGTTAGCCCCAAGAACATTGTTTCCTGTGCGGGAATGACAGAGGCATGCCCTTTGGGAAGCTTTTGTCATTGAAACAAACTTGGATTTTGCAAGCAAAAGATTTGGTTCATTGCACGGCTGTAGTTGGTTCCTTGGGTTGGGACAAGAAGGCCTGCCGCGATCAGCTAGGCTCCTGGGAAGAGGCAGAATAATGCAGTGGTGAGGAGCAAGTCCCTGGCAGCTGCCTGCCTGGATCTGCAACCCTCACGCTGCTGCTGCAAATGGAATCTTGAACAAGGTGAATAACTGTTCTGGTCTCAGTTTCTGCGTCTATAAAATGGGAATGATGGCACATATACTCCCAATGGTTGTCATAATGATTCAAGGGTTAAAAAGCACGTAGAGACAGGTCAGTGTTGATTCAAAAGGCCTGCAAGTTTCGTTGACGACGTTGTAGCCATGCATATTTCTTGGCTTGGAGACCTGTGCCATGATTATGTAGGATGTTCTCATTGGAGGAAGCTGAGTCCAGGGCACGCAGGGACTCTGTGGTCTTTTATGTGAGTCAAAATTGCTTCAAAATAAAAGCTAAAAAGCACTTAGAGGAACTATATCTGATCGTGTGGTTCTCTGAAGAAGGTTTATCTTTGACAGGAGATTGTGGGCTCTTTGGAGCTAAGGGTGTGATTGGTTTGTTCCCCCCCTCCCCCCACCCCAGCACCTATCACTGCGGCTGGCACATAGAATTCTTCAGTAAATATTTTCTGAATGAATAATTGGAGAAGTGGATGGGGCCGGTGCTGTGGCATAGCTGGTAAAGCCGCTGCCTGCAGTGCCAGCCTCCCATATGGGCGCCGGTTCAAGGGCCGCTCCACTTCCGATCCAGCTCTCTGCTGTGGCCTGGGGAAGCAGTAGGAGATGGCCCAAGTCCTTGGGCCTCTGTACCTGCATGGGAGACCCGGAAGAAGCTCCTGGCTCCTGGCTTTGGATTGGTGCAGCTCCGGTCATTGCGACCATCTGGGGAGTGAACCAGTGGATGGAACACCTCGCTATCTCTCTGCCTCTGTATCTCTGTAATTCTGCCTTTCAAATAAATAAATCTTAAAAAAAAGAAGAGGTTGAGAGGCGCTTCCAGCAGGAGCCTAAGCAACAAACATCCAAGCCAGTTCCTGCGTTTGGGGGGCAGGAAGAGGTGCAAGGGCCGTGTGCACCTGTACATGACGCAGGAATGCACTTGCCCCTGTGCAAAGCAGGGAAGTGCCTTGACTCCAGCGTTGTGGATGATGGCGTGTGGACAATGGCGACAGAACAGGACAGCGAGATGAGTCCTCAGTCAAGTGACTCAGCAGGTGCAGCTGAGAGCCAGAGGTGGCCCCAAGAGTGTGGTGTGAACCAATATTCCCCGACCTTGGGCCCGGCTGATCATTTCAGTAAATAACGTAGACCATCTTCTTCCGTACTCAAATGCTGTATATGATGACCATTCTTCTCATGTTGTCCTAATGTAAAGAAAGCTTTCTAGTTTGCTAGAATAAACTCAGAAACAATGAAAGAAGGCCCAACTCAGGAATTCAGCCTTGCTACTGGCAATATTGGGGTGACAGCAGTTGAGTGATAAGCCTACCAGAATATCACAGAGCTTAAACTGATAACACTATTTACTATTGGAAGTGTTCTCAAATTGATGCTTTGGTGTTTTTGTGGCTCTAAGAAATACAAAGGATTTTGGGGCCCTGTGGCATTGTGGTATAGCAGATAAAGTCACCTACCTGCAGTGCTGCCATCCCATACGGGCATCAGTTAAAGTCCCGGCTGCTCCACTTTCAATCCAGCTCTCTGCTATGGTCTGAGAAAGCAGTAGAAGATAATTCGAGTCTTTGGGCCCCTGCAGCCACATGGAAAGACCCAGAGGAAGTTCCTGGCTCCCGGCTTCGGATTGGTGCAGCTCTGGCTGTTGCAGCCATTTGGGGAGTAAACCAGCAGATGGAAGATCTCTCTCCCTCCCTCTCTCTCTCTCTCTCTCTTTCTCTCTCTCTCCTCTCTCTGTGTAACTCTCACTTTCAAATAAATAAATACTGGGGTGAGTTAGGTTTCTCTATTACAGACAGACTTGGCAAGCAAATCCTAGGCAAAGCTCAGAAGAAAGTACCCGAATGTGACCACCTGAAAGTAGTCATTATGTACCCACAATGCTGAGGTACGTTCTCTGTGTATAATGGATATAATGTTAGGAAACTGGCGCAGTTTTAGCCAGGTGGCCAAATGGCCCAGCTACTTGAGCCAGGCTCCACCCTCATCCTAATGGAATTCGCTGCTTCTGCTTCCCTGCCCGCCCTCGGGCAAAGTTTTAAAAGGGCCTGTTCCTGCACACGTGCTCTCTTGGTTCCTCTCTCCAGCCTCCTCTGGTCTCTTGGCTCTCTCCCTCCGCTCCTCTCTGCTCTCTTCTCTCCTTGCTAGCTCCTCTCCTCTCTGTTTCTCTCTTATACTCTCTTTCTCTCTCTTTCCCTTCGCCGCCCCTTCACTCTGGTCTGTAGGGTGTTCCCCAATAAACCCTTCCCCTTACTCCAGTGTCCGGTGTGTTTTGCAATGGCTAACATTAATATATAACATATAATACAATTTTTTTGTTAAAATTTTAAATAAAAGTCAAACACTTATTCAGTGTTTTGCTTCCATATACATCCTATCGCTGGGGAGGATGGAACGTGTAACAAATATGCCGTAGCTCATAGAGATGGGTGGAGCTATTTCACCCGCCCACGTCCTAGCTTCCCGGGTAGACATTCGGTTCTCTGGAGGCATTGGGAGAGTGTTGCTCTGCAAACAGCTCGTGTGCAGTGAGCACTGGGGTTGTTGAAGCCTCCCACTGTGCTCTACTGACATGAATTGCCTTACTAGTCAGCTGCATTTCTAAAGACTTTTATTGGAATTATTATATAATAACTATTACCAGATCACGGTTATTATATGTTCTCATTGCCACAAATACTATAAAAAGGAGTAAGGAAAATAAAAACGAACCACAATTCCACCACGTAGCAATAATCGCTGCTGACAGTTTTGGGTATAACCTAGCTCCGAGAGGTTCTTCGTGTGAGAGTGGGTTATGCGGTACCTCAGTGAAACCTGCTTTTCTCTGATGGTTCTCTGGAGAATCGCTTTCCCTGCGTGCAGATCAGCAGCGGTATCTGGTCTTCAGGATCGTCGTGTTCCGCCCCTATGGATGAACATGCAAGGCGTGTCTTAGCCCGTTTGTGCTGCTGGAACAAAAGGCACGTGTCTGGCTAACTTCAGAAGAGCAGAAGCGGGTCAGAGAAGTCCACGGTGGAGTTGCCAGCAATTGGGGTCTGATCAATTGTCCACAACCAAGGTGGCACCTGCTGCTGTGGCCTTGTGTGGCGGGATGGCCGATGCTGTGCCCTCGTATGACAGAAAGTGAAAGGGACCGACATCGTGAAGCCTGTTATAGGAGAGCACGAGTTCCACCCACCAGGGCCCCACCCACCAGACTTAACTCCCCTCCAAAGGCCCCAGCCCCACCTCTTAATGTTTTCACATCACTCTATCTAGAGTTTCAACACTGGGGGGACACAGCATTCAAACCCTGGCAGGGTATACCCACGTGCTCTCTCATATGCTGCTAGTTAGTGGCCGTCTTCGAACCCATTCTCTTGGGCAAAATTCCCAGGAGTGGACTTGCTGCTGCATTCCATTGCAAAGCGGGCTGGAGCCGTTTGGAAGCTCATCGAGCCCGTGTGCATTTGTCTAGCTTCCCCACCTTGACTGTTAGCTTCCAGCACAGAAGGAAGAGACCAGGTCCCGGGTGTCTCTGTGTAGCGGCGTGCAGCCCGGCCCAGCCTTGGGCGTTAGGAGAGCTGTCAGCTGCAAGTTGTACAAAGCCTGTCTGACAGGCTTCAACGTGTGATTATCCTGCACGCTGTGAAGTCTGGGTAGAGAGTGCTCAGAGGTGTGGGCACCAGCTCCGCACTGTCTTGTCCTTCCACCTTCACACACTTCCTGTCCTCTCCTCCCGCGGGGAGGGGGAAGGCTGTCTCGGCAACAGGCACCCAAAAGAAGGGAGTGGGTATGGGAGCTCTCCTCCCACCTCTCTATTTGTATCAGAGAGGGAAATGGTCCCCAAGAGTCTCCCAGGAGAATTTCCCCTCCAGCTCATTGGCCAGAATTGGGTCAGGAGATTACTTCTAGGGGCTGGCACTGTGGCCACTGCCTGCAGTACTGGCATCCCATATGGGTGCCGATTTGAGTCCCGGCTGCTCTGCTTCCCACCCAGCGCTCCGCTATGGCCTGGGACAGCAGCAGAGGATGGTCCAAGTGCTTGGGCCCCTGCACCTGTGTGGGAGACCTGGAAGGAGCTCCTGGTTCCTGGCTTCGGATCAGTCTAGTTCTGGCCATTGTGGCCATTTGGGGAGTGAACCAGTGGATGGAAGATCTCCCTCTCTGTCCTCGCTTCTCTGTAACTCTTCCTTTCAAATAAATCATAACAAATATATATATATATATATTTTAAAAAAGGCTACTTCTAAAGTCATGCTCTGTCTCCTGGGATTTCCATCAGTGATGCACCCCACATACAGCAGGGTTCCCATGAAACCACAAGGGAGCCAAAAAGTGCCATTGCTTAGTGACATGGTGGATGCTGTGACATCGTAAGGCAGGGACTTATTCACGTGCTTCTGGTGTTGCTGGTGCACACACACCGACGGTGCCACCAGCACGTGCAGTCACGGGCAGGACGAACTATCTGATAATAAAGACCCGGCTCGTGCATTCTCTCTCCTATCCTTTTGGTCATTATTTTAGACTTCTGCTTATGAAAGAAGTTTGCTGTAAGACACTAAGGCTGAGGGCCCGTGTTGTGGTGCAGTGGTGAAGCCCCTGCTTGCAAAGTCAGCACCGGTTGGAGTCCCAGCTTCTCCGCTTCCAGTCCAGCTCCCTGCTAAGGCGCCTGGCAAAGCAGTGGAAGATGGCGCCAGTGCTCAGGCCCCGCACCCATGTGGGAGACCTGGATGGAGCTCCAGGCTCCTGGCTTCTGCTGTTGCAGCTACCTGGGGAGTGAACCTCTCTCTCTCTCTGTCTTTCCCTCTCCTCTGTCACTCTGCCTTTCAAATAATCTTTTAAAAAGCACTATGCAGTGTTATGTCTCAGCAACCTCACCCGGCTCTGGACTGCATCAGGAGCTGTGCCACGTGAGTGACAGGCGCCACAACATGTGAGTGACAGGAACCGTCTGGGTCTTGGCAAGTACGAGCTGTGATGGTCACCTCTCAACGCTGCGTTTCTTTTTTTTTTTTTCTTCTTTTCTTTTTTTTTTAACAGATTTATTTATTTATTTGAAAGAGTTACAGAGAGAGAGAGAGAGAAATCTTCCATCTTATAGTTCACTCCCCAAATGGCCACAACAACTGGGCTGGGCCAGGCTGAAGCCAGGAGCCAGGAACTCCATCTGGGTTTCCCACACGGGTGCAGGGCCTCAAGCACTTGGCCCATCCTCTGCTGCTTTCCCAGGCCCATAGCAGGGAGCTGGATTGAAAGCGGAGCAGCCAGGACTCAAACCAGTGCCCACATGGGATGCCACACTGCAGGCGGAGGCTTAGCCTTCTACAACACAGCGCTGGCACCAGGGGACAAGTTCTAAGTTGGTGGTTGAACTTCGGCTTCTCAAAACAGAAGCGTGTGCCTCTCCTGTTTCCTTCAGAGCTCTTAGCTAACGCACATTTGAATGTGAGACAGCAAACGTCCCTCCTGAGTCCCTGGGAGAGGCCCGGGGCAGGAGTTTCAGACCCAGAGGAGCTGAGGTCACAACAGCCACAATTTACAACTAGTTACTCATCTGTTGCTCCGTTCCCTTCCCATTTTACCTTCTCCCCCTTCTCTGCTCCTGAGCTCCCCACCCGCTCCTCTCCCCTCTTCCTTCCCACCCCCTCCCTTCCTTCCCCCCTTTGAGAGTCAGGTCCATGCCGGCAGTGGAAAAGACTGGAACCAGAGATCTGGCCTGCAGCCTGCAGGGAGGGTGGGAGCAGCTGTAAGGTGGGGCGGGGTGGCCCCAGCTGCCAGGGGTGAGGGGAAGGGCACCGCCTGTGGACCCCTAGGGGGAAGGAAGACGGACCCCCACACACACCCCAGAGGATACTCTCTGGCTTGAGACTGCTCTGAGCTGAAGGCACTTGGAAAACAGCAGATGCTGCAGCGGCCTCTGCTCTCTCCATTTCTTTCTGGAACCAGGAGACACAAACTCCCGCCTGGCAGACACCCTGCCTGTACCAGGAAGCGCTCTGGGAGTCGCTCTGAAAACTCCCGGGTTTGCTGTAACATGGAGGCTTATTTTAGAAGCCACCGCCGCCGCGTCTCCCCGCACCGTGTCTCCCGACACCCTTTCCTAAACAGCACACATTTCTCTCTTTGTCCTGAGACCTCAGTGGGCAGTGGCCTCCTCCTGCACTGGCCCCCTGCAAGGGAGGAAACTCTGACCTCCTGACCACCTTTGGGGCGAAACCCTGGGCCATTCTGAGTGTGCAGCACCAGTGCCCTGTAGGTGGTTTTGGAGTTGCAAGATCTTCATGGTGCTAAGACCCTCAGGGTCCCATGGGCTTAGGTCCTGCCTGGTCCAGTCTCTCCTGAGCTGCCCTTGGTCTTGTCCCAATGGCCCTGGGAGTTTTGGGGGTCGCCATCAGCTTGGTGGTCTGCAGGGGGCATCCCTAGACTTGGCCCCAGAGCAGGGCCCAGACTCCTTCTCTTGGAATCTGTCCCTTTTGTTGTCCCCGCCAACGCCAGCCCAGGGAAGTCTTTCCTAGGTCTCTGTGTCTTCTCCTTTAACGTTCTCTGGTCCTCCCAAGGGTTCGACATCAGGGACTGGCAAGCTGAGGGTTCTCGCAGGCTGGCTCCAGCCTCTGCCCTGCCAACCCTTTCTTCCAGAAATGACCACGGTGCCCAGGATCTGCAAAAAGGGAGCAGAAATTAAGGGCGGGGGTGTGTGTAGGGCGCAGGTACTAAAAGATGTGGTCCCCCTTCTGGCCACATGGCACAGTGCCCAGTCCATGCAACAGATGACCGTTCAAAAATGAACGAGGGAGCGAGAGAATGAACGGATGCAGGGCCCCTGGCTGGGAGCTGAGACCACAAATTCAAGTCCCAGCCCCCTGGCTGACCCCCCTCCCATGACCTAATCCAAAAGGAAGGGAAGGATGAAGTCATTTCTGGGATCCTTCCAGCCCCGACCGACCGTGTCGTTTGTATCGGCACAGGAAAAAGAAAGACTATTTATGCCGTCATCCTGCTGAACTTGAGCAGGGAAGTGTCCGCCGCCCCCGCCTGCCGCCTGCCTGCCGACTCAGGCTGCTTCCAGATCTGTCTCCCTTCTGCTGCCTGCTGTCCCCTAAATGGCTCCAAAGCAACCCCTGTGGACAGGCCGGGCTGCGTTCACTGCTTCCCGCGGGCAGAGACGGCACGGCCTCCACCCAGCCTCAGCAGCTTCTCAAAGCCCAGGGCCTCGCTGGGGTGCTGGCTGAGGTTCGGGTTCTGGATCCAGGCAGCTCTTTGGTTAGGACAGGTAAGGGTCACGGAGGAGCCGACACAGCCGAGTGGAGATTTGCAGCTGAGTGGTTCAGAGACTGGAGGGGCGGGACCCGTCCGTGAAGCTCCCGGTGGACATGTGGGGTGGCTCTCCGGGAGTTCCCGGGGCGTTGCTCCCTGGTGGCAGCATCTTTCAGCAGCACCGTGGGTGAAGTGCTTTTGATGGGGAGGGTGCGATGGGGAGGTCCCAGTAGCACACACCGTGAGCTGTGGGCAGTTCGAGTCCCCTCCCAGCCTGTGTCAGCTGTCTCAGGGAGAGGGCTGTCCCCTGCAGCCAGCTCCTCCCTGGGTCTGCTTGGGTTTGGCCCCCCGGGCATCAGGGTCCAGAGAGGCTGGAGAGGCTGGAACAATGGTCTCTGCCCTCTGCTTTCTCGGCTGCCCCCGGGTGGCTGCGGCCCCCTGTTTTGGCTCTCTGCAGCCTTCTGAGACCCTGCTTCTTGAACCGGGGGTAACATCCCCGCCCCTGCCCTTTCAGGCCAAGGGGAGCCCAGCCACTGCTAACTCTTGTTGCTTTTTCTCTTATTTCCTATTCCCAATGAGCATGTGGTACTTTTTTATTTTTTTTAAAGATTTATTTTTATTTATTTGGAAGTCACAGTTACAGAGAGAGAGAGAGAGAGAGAGAAGGAGAGACAGACAGAGAGAGAAGGGGGGGGTGTCTTCCATCCGCTGGTTGCAAATGCAACAGAGCTGGGCCGATCCGAAGCCAGGAGCCAGGAGCTTCTCCCAAGGTCTCCCATGTGGGTGCAGGGACCCAAGGACTTGGGCCGTCTTCTACTGCTTTCCCAGGTGCATTAGCAGGGAGCTGGATCGGAAGTGGAGCAGCTGGGACTCCAGCCAGCGCCCATATGGGAGGCTGGCTCCATGTCATGCTTTTCTAAAGGCACCTCCAGAACACTGTGTTCTTAATGTCAATTGTGTGGAGAGTATAAATGGTATTGCCGAGCAGGAGAGAACCTGAGGGGAAAAAAAAACAACCACAAGATGATGCTTTTATGAACAAATTTTCAAAATAAGGTAATTTTCAAAGGAAGCCGAAATCATGACACTCATTTAAACATGGAAGTGGATACATATTACAAAGTTCGTTTAGTTCATTGGTGAAGGCAGGTGAGGGGGTACATTCAGTCCAGATGAGAAGTCAAGGAAACATACGGCTATAGGGGGTAAAGCTACTTACAGGCGCTCCTTCCTGTGGGTGGACTGCGCCCTGATAAACCCACCATCAGCGGAAGAGGCACTGGATATGTCTGACCTCCCCAATGTCCTAGCTCAGCCTGGCCTGCCCAAGGAGCGCAAACACAGCTGGATAAAATCATCCAACACCCGGTGAAGTGCTGACCATCATGCAACGTACTGGCTACTTAAAGTGAAACCGGAATGGTCGTCTGGTAGAGGGGAAGCAGATGAGCATTTTGCAGACATGACAGGATGGGAAAACAGCAAGAACACCCAAAGCCCAGCACAGCACCCTGGAGAGTGTCAGTGGTTCCCCCGGTGGCCTCCTGGCTGCCTGGCAGTGCAAGAACCTCCTGGCACATATCCTCAGCTTGGGAAGAGACCAAAATGCGAACTTCCAGGCTGGGCATTTGGCATAGTGGTTAAGATGTCACTTGGTTCACCTGCTTCCATATTGGAAGGCCTGGGGTTGAGCCCTGGCCCCGCTCCCAATTCCAGCTTCCTGCTCATGCCGGTCCTGGGAAGCAGCAGGTGGTGGCTCAAGAACTTGGGTCCCTGCCATCCACATGGGAGATTCAGACTGAGTTCCAGGCTCCTGGCTTCAGGTCTTGTGGGCATTTTGGAGAGTGGATTAGTGGATAGAAGGTATGACTCTGTCTCTCTCTGCCTTTCAAATAAAAATAAATAAAAAATTCGAAAAGTAAATTCAAAAATTCAGCATCCAAAATTTGCAGTACAATTTCTACGGAATGCAGATGCCTTTCACACCGTCATAAAAAGCAAAATTAGCAAGCCGCACCAAGGTGAGCGGTGACGTGTGCAGAAAGAAACTGGCTGTGCCCTTGGGAATCGGGGAGCGACGGCCGTTGAGTCTCCACCAGACAAGGTATCTGCAAACCTAAGAGCCAGAGTTGTTTGGGTGTCTACCAGTTACGAACAATTTGCAGGCTTGTGAAGTGGTGCAAGGGCCATGAGAGGCCCACATCCGCCCACCCCGGCACCCCAGTTACACCCCCAGGAAGGTGTGTTCCAGCCGTGCACGGCTTCTGTTGCAGCAGCGGGCTTCCTGCACCTAACACTGGCAGGCAGGGGCCCCTGCACCAGGCTGAGCACCTGCTTGGAGATGGAGACAGCGAGCTCCCTACCTCCCGCTGGCCCCAGTTGGTGACGTGTTTATTACTCTTCCTCCCACATATTTACAAATGGAGTTCCACCATAAAGTTTCCCTCTGAGAAAAAGTTTCTACTGCTTAAAAATGTTGAAAGTCACCACCCCATGTCCAACAGGCCCATTCTACAGAAGAGGAAGATCAAGGACCAGAGGGGGAGAATGACGTGCCCCGGGGCCCCCTGCTCGCTTGTTGATGGATCTCCAGGTGGAAGGCGGGCTTGGAGGGCCGGGCGGGCTTTGCTGGGTGACACCGTGCGCTCTGCCTGGAGGAGGGGCTTCGGAAGAGGCTGCGGCAGATGGTTTCACATCCTGTGCTCTGGGCAATCGGCTGCCCTCCCTCTAATTGGGAGTAGGGAGCTTTGAGCGAACCAGCGATCAAATCCCAGCATTGTTCAGTATCCCTAATTACTCTTTGGCGCTTGGCTCGCATGCAGCTCACAGGACATTCATGAATAGTGTCGACAGGGACACTCAGCGTTTGCAAAATTCTCCCGAGAAACTCAAGTCCCGGCCTTGTTCTGGAGCCTAAGCAGGCGCGTTTGCTCCCAGCTGAACGATGGCTGAGCTAAGGGGCTGGAGACCGCCGACCACGTGCGAGCCTCTTGCCTGCAGTCCCCGTTTGAATGCAAAGCTCCCCAGTCCTTGCTCTCACCCGCGAGGACACCTCTTGTGGAGTGATCTGCTCTGAGCATTTTATAAAATAACGTGCCTCCGTTTCTTGTCTCTCGGCCATCTAGTTGTCAAAAACCTCCCGTTCTTACTCGCACAGCCCCTTTCAAGGGAAGCTTTGTCTCCGAAACAGACAGCTCGCGGTTCCATCTGGCCCTGCCACCCAGAGCCCTGTGATTCCAGATGGAAAAATCCCCTTGCTTCTGTTTCCAAGCTGCCCCCACCTCCATTGTTCGATCTGCAGCCGGCGGCACAAGCCTCCCCAGTCTCTGGGGCTGGAAAGAGCTGCGAACGGTGCAAACGGCTCATCTTTCTTCCCATCTGCAACCCCTGTGCCATGGGCATGGAAAAAACTCTCACATGTGGCTGGGTGGCTACAAGAGTGGGGCTAAGGTGGGGAAGTGGGGTGAGTTTGCCTTTATTAAAGAAGATTCTAGAAGCAAGGCTATTCGTGCTGCCCAGGAAAATGACAGCTTCCCACTGCGGTCGCAGCTGTTCAGCCCTCTACATTTTTCACCCGTTGTCCAAAGATGTCCCTCAGGAAAGCCAGGATCTGGCTGGGATCCTCTGGCAGCAGCAAGAGCCCCACGGGCTTGGGAACCGATCTGGTTTGCTTCCAATCCTATCCTCACTCACCTGCCATTGGAGAAAGAGGAAGAGAGGATAGGGTGGGAGAAGGAGATTCCTGAACTCGAGGAGTGAAATTTCAGCTGCCGGAAGACCCCCAGTGAGGTGTCCACACCTCCTGGCTGCCTCCTCCTCTACCTGCCGGCCCTCTAGCCCTGACTCCTGGACACAGCTAGGGCTTCGCTCTCAATACTCATTTCCTATAAAGGAGGTAGGCTTTTGGGCTACCTGTTGGCCACGGTGAACCTCAGGGGAGTCTTGTGCTCAAAAGTAGGTAGAGAAATTGCGAAGGACCACGGTGCCTTTGCGTGGGCAGCACGTTCCCTTCACGTGGGACTTGTTCAGGCTTCCTAATGCTCTCTGATGCACCTGCCTCCACACAGGCCTGGGTCCCCCTCCGCTTCCCTGAGCGCTTCTTCTACACACGTGAATCTCTCTATTGCAGTAGCTGGAATGAATTGTCTCCTTAATTTGCGCTGTGCGCTCTTTCACCCTGGGCTGCGCTGCCTGGGGGCTTGGCTGAGAACCATCAACATCTTCATGTCTGAGCCGGGAAATGGCCCTGGGTGGCTGGGGAAAGACCAAGCAGGATGTGGTGATGGTGTTTGAACAGCAAAGCCTCCGAAGCAGGGGCTAGAGAGGGCGCTTATTAACACGCCTAGGAAGCAAGACAAATCCACCCTGCATGCGTGCATGCGTGGATGTTCATGTGTGCAGGTGTATGTGCGTGTGGGCATAGGTGCGTGTGTTGGGTAGGGGGCAGTGAAGAGGAGGGGGTGCTGGGGAGCTCACCGGTGAGGGGGGTGCAGGTCGTTCTCTTCGCCATGACCTTTTTTTTTTTTAAAAAAAAAAAAAAAGATTTATTTATTTACTTGAAAGTCAGAGTTACACAGAGAGAGGAGAGGCAGAGAGAGAGAGAGAGGTCTTCCATCCGATGGTTCATTCCCCACTTGGCCTCAACGGCCGGAGCTGTGCCGATCTGAAGCCAGGAGCCAGGAGCTTCTTCCCAGTCTCCCACACGGGTGCAGGGGCCCAAGGACTTGGCCCATCTTCTACTGCTTTCCCAGGCCATAGCAGAGAGCTGGATCGGAAGAGGAGCAGCTGGGACTCCAACTGGCACCCATATGGGATGCAAGCACTTCAGGCCAGGGCGTTAACCTGCTGTGCCACAGCGCCGGCCCCCTGCCTTTTTTTTTTTTTTTTAAAGATTACTTATTTATTTATTTGACAGGTAGAGTTATAGACAGTGAGAGAGAGGGGCAGAGAGAAAGGCCTTCCATCCGATGGTTCACCCCTAAAATGGCCACAATGGCCGGAGCTACGCCAATCCGAAGCCAGGAGCCAGGTGCCTCTCCCTGGTCTCCCATGCAGATGCAGGAGCCCAAGCACTTGGGCCATCCTCCACAGCCTTCCTGGGCCACAGCAGAGAGTTGGACTGGAAGAGGAGCAGGCGGGAATAGAACCTGGCGCCCATATGGGATGCCGGTGCCGCAGGCGGAGGATTAACCTGGTGCGCCACGGCACTGGCCCCACCATGACCTTTTGTGGGCAGCACAGGCTGAGAGAGCAGACAGCCTCTCAGTGGGCGCCCGTGCTCTTAGGCGGGTCAAGTGTGTGACGGAGGCCGGGCCAGGGAGTTGTGTTTATACAGAGCTGCTGTCTGCCTGGGATGCTCCCAGAGGCCTTTGAGACAGGCACTCTTGTTGGGGTCGGCCGGAGGACACTGGCTTTTCAAAACTGGGAAGCTTTACGACTTGTTAAAGGGAAGAGAGACTAAGGAGCTAAGAGACTGGGGAGCCCCAGGCATCCACAATGGGAACTTAAAGATGTTACTTTTTTGGAAAGATTTATTTACTTATTTGAAAGGTAGAATTACAGACACAGAGAGGAAGAGACAGAGACAGAAAGATCTCCCATCCACTGATTCACTCCCCCAAATGGCTGCGGCTGGGCCAGTCTGAAGCCAGGGCCAGGAACTTCTTCTGGGTCTCCCACGCAGGTGCAGAGGCCCAAGGACTTTGGCCATCTTCCATTGCCTTCCCAGGCTCATTAGCAGGGGGCTGGATCAGAAGTGGAACAGCCAGGACTCGAATTGGCACGCATATGGGATGCCAGTGTTGCAGGCAGTGGCTTTACCTGCTACACCACTACAGTGGCCCCAAAATGTTCCTTTGAAAAATACGCAGTGGGGCAGGTGTTTAGTATGGTTAAGGTGCTGGCTGGGCTGCCTGCATCCCACGTTGGAGTGCCTGGATTCGAGTCTGGCTGCTGCATCTCTGATTCCAGCTTGCTGCTAACGCACATACCTGGGTGCAACAGGTGATGGCTGGAGTACTTGGCTTCCTGCCACTCCTGCGGGAGACCTGGACTGAGTTCTGAGTTCCTGGCTTTGGTCCAGCCCTGGCTTGTTGTGGTCATTTGGGGAGAGCAGAGAGGAAGGAGGGGAAGAACAGAGAGGAGACAGGATAGGAATGTATTCAAAGGGAATGAGTTTGCGGAGATGGCTGGTAATAAGAGTGTGCTGAGGGTCTGGGTTTATACAGCTTTAGCCAGCTAAGGGCCATGGCGGGGGGAGGGGGGACCATGCAAACCCGGGGCCTCTTCTCCGTGGGCAGTTAGTAGGAAAAGAATGCAGAGGGTGGAGTGAGGGAGAGCACAGGGCATGGGACTGAGCTGGTTTCAGGAAGGGGCTAGGGAGTCCCTGGGGTGGGGGTGGGGGGATTGATCTGCTTTCAGGCAAGGAGCTAAAATGGCTCTGAGGTTTCAGTCCTTGCTCTGTGAGGGAGTGACCCAGTAGAGGACAGAAGGTCTCTTTCTGTCTCTGTCTCTCTGTCTCCCAAATAAATGAAAAGGAATCAGGCCGGCGCCGCGGCTCACTAGGCTAATCCTCCGCCTTGCAGCACCGGCACACCAGGTTCTAGTCCCGGTCGGGGCGCCAGATTCTGTCCCGGTTGCCCCTCTTCCAGGCCAGCTCTCTGCTGTGGCCAGGGAGTGCAGTGGAGGATGGCCCAAGTGCTTGGCCTGCACCTGCATGGGAGATCAGGAGAAGCACCTGGCTCCTGGCTTCGGATCAGTGCGGTGCGCCGGCCGCGGTGGCCATTGGAGGGTGAACCAACGGCAAAAGGAAGACCTTTCTCTCTGTCTCTCTCAGTGTCCACTCTGCCTGTCAAAAAATAAAAGAATAAATAAAAAAATAAAAGGAATCAGTAAAAGTTAAAAAAAATAGGTGATTAAAAGAAAGAAGCATGGCCGGTGCCGCGGCTCACTAGGCTAATCCTCCGCCTAGCGGCGCCGGCACACCGGGTTCTAGTCCCGGTCGGGGCGCCGGATTCTGTCCCGGTTGCCCCTCTTCCAGGCCAGCCCTCTGCTGTGGCCAGGGAGTGCAGTGGAGGATGGCCCAGGTGCTTGGGCCCTGCACCCCATGGGAGACCAGGAAAAGCACCTGGCTCCTGGCTCCTGCCATCGGATCAGCGCGGTGCGCCGGCCGCAGCGCGCCGGCTGCTGCGGCCATTGGAGGGTGAACCAACGGCAAAGGAAGACCTTTCTCTCTGTCTCTCTCTCTCACTGTCCACTCTGCCTGTCAAAAAAATAAAAATAAAAAAAAAAATTAAAAAAAAAAAGAAAGAAGCAGCTTTTAAAAAACGCAACAGTAATAGCTCCTAGCTTCCAGTTTTAGTTTACGTTCAGCTGAAGCGAGCACAGCCCTAGCTTAATTAAAGAGAAGCATCAGCCAAGAACTTGACGTGCAGACAGTGTCCAACAGCTGTCAGTTTCTGTTTCCCTTAGACCCCGCTCTCGTGTTTTACCCTCAGTGGCCGTTCCAACTTAGTCTCGCCTCACATATCGTCCTATCATTTCACTGCCACACAAGACTACAGTACTCATTTCCGCGGGGCTAATGGAGCACATGTATTATTATCACACTGTCCCCTGATAGGAGATGCTCAGGGCTGTCTCTCTTTTGTTTTTATTGCGCTGTTGTAGACAATGCCAAAATTCACATCACGGATATGCCACTTCCTGATTCCGAATAGTGAAAGATAAGCATCAAAGAGCTAAGAAAGGAATTGTGGACGTTCTTTTCTTTCTTTCTTTCTTTCTTTCTTTCTTTCTTTCTTTCTTTCTTTAAGATTTATTTGAAAGGCAGAGTTATAGAGAGGTAGAGGCAGAGAGAGAGAGAGAGAGAGAGGTCTTCCATCCACTGGTTCACTCCCAGGTGGCCGAAAGGGGTGGAACTGCACCGATCCGAAGCCAGGAGCCAGGAGCTTCTTCCAGGTCTTCCACGCCGGTGCAGGGGCCCAAGGACTTGGGCCATCTTCCATTGTTTTTCCCAGGCCATTAACAGGGAGCTGGATCAGCTAGCTCCCTGCTATGGCCTGGGAGAGCAGTGGAAGATGGCCCAAGTCCTTGGGCCTTTGCACCCATGTGGGAGACTTGGAAGAAGCTCCTGGCTCCTGGCTTCAGATCGTCACAGCTCCACCCCTTTCAGCCAATTGGAGAGTGAACCAACCTCTCTCTTTCTCTCTCTCACTCTGTCTTTCAAATAAATAAATAAATAAACAAGTCTTAAAAACAACAACAACAAGATCCTGAGAGGTGGGGCCAGTGCCGTGGCTCACTTGGTTAATCCTCCGCCTGTGATGTCGGCATCCCATATGGATGCCGGATTCTGTCCCGGTTGCCCCTCTTCCAGTCCAGCTCTCTGCTGTGGCCCGGGAGTGCAGTGGAGGATGGCCCAAGTCCTTGGGCCCTGCACCCACATGGGAGACCAGGAGGAAGCAGCTGGCTCCTGGCTTCGGATCAGCTCAGTGCCGGCTGTAGCGGCCATTTTGGGGGTGAACCATTGGAAGGAAGACCTTTCTCTCTGTTTCTCTCTCTGTCTATAACTCTACCTGTCGAATAAATTTTAAAAAATTAAAAAAATAAAAAGATCCTGGGAGGCAAGTCCCTTGGCTGACATCCCCAGCTGGCTGCAGGTCTCTGCTTTGATGTGCTCCCTCCAGCTTGGGTGGATCACCGGTCTTTTCAGCAGGCAGGTGCAGGCTGGGGGAGCACAAGACTGAATAGGGGACCCCAGACTCCAAGTTGCTCCCTAGCCAAGGATTGGCCAAGCTCACAAACAAGTGCAAGCTAGAAAGTACACACGCAGCACACTCTGTGTATGGAGGAGCTGCCGTCTCTCCCTGTGTTGGTGACATGAACACAGAGAAAAGTGCCCACCTCAGAGCGCTGCTCTGTGCATTTCCTGGGAACTGAACCCATCAGTGTCACGTTTCTTTCTTAAGATTTGTTTTTTGTTTGAAAAGCAGACTGGCAAGAGAGAGAGGGAGCGACACACAGAGAGGAATCTTCCCTCCGCTGATTTACTACCCAAAAAGCTGCAACAGGCAGGGCTGGGCCAGGCGGAAGCCAGGAGCCTGGAACTCCACGGGGGTCTCCCACATGGGTGCGAAGACTCAAGCACTGGAGCCCCTTCCACTGCTTTCCCAGGGGCATTGGCAGGGCGCTGGATTGGAAGTGGGGACCAGAACCAGCGCTCTGATACGGGATGCCAGCGTTGCAGGCAGTGGCTGCACCGCCTTGCCAGCCCCTCACATCTATTCTTAATCAAAATGCGGAGGGGAGTAACAAGGTCTCCAGAATGTCTTAACTTGGGGTTGGCCGGCTTTGGGGGCTCTCTCTTCTTCTGTAACTACGATTTAGCCCAAACCACGAACTCCCTGAATTTCTGTTCACGCTTAGCATTCTGTGGAACTAACTGTGTTCGGATTGGTCTGTTTGCTTAGTGGTCATTTTTCTTGTAAACAAAACTGGAGAACAAAAAAAATTGGGCGGGCTAGGACATAAAGCAGGTAGCCTGCCATCTAGTGGCAACCGTGTATATTGCTCTCTCCCTCGGTCTGATTTCCGCAGTCTTTTCCCCCCGCCCCTCAACTTCCTTAATTACAGGGTTTTAATCGCCCCACGGTTAACAATGCCTGATTGTCCCAGCTACTCTGTG
This sequence comes from Oryctolagus cuniculus, assembly GCF_964237555.1. NCBI lineage: Eukaryota > Metazoa > Chordata > Mammalia > Lagomorpha > Leporidae > Oryctolagus > Oryctolagus cuniculus. The sequence continues at coordinate 22,593,110 of NC_091451.1, read as the reverse complement.
ATGAGGGAAGGGACCACGTGGCCGCCTGCATTTCGTCGTTAATTGAGCGAAAAGTCCGCCCGAGGCTTTGCCACGGCCTCAGTGGGCCCTGGCGGCTGAAATTCCAAGTGCGGATCCGCGCTCGCCTCGGCCTGCGGATTTGGGCTGCAGGGCGGCGCGCCGGGCGGGGTTTTCTATTAGCGCCTGTCTCTTAAAAGGGGGTCGTTGGCGCCCTCCTGCAACCCGCTGGTTCTCGGATGAGATAGAATAGATCGCAAGGCTCTGGCGGCGCTGTGCTGGGTTCGACGCCAGGAAGGGCAGGGTGGTCCCGAGGCAGCGCCGCAGGAGGCGGGAGCGGCCCCGGAGCCATTGCTGATCTTCCGCGGGCTCCTGGGAGCCGCATCCACCTCCCGTTCCGCCAGTCGGAGCCTTGCTGCGGTGAGTCAGGGAGGAGGACCCGGGACAGGCAGCCCCTCGCTGGCCCCTGGAGAGCAGAGGGAGTGGCGCGGCCGGGCAGGGCTGGTAGGAGAACGTCAGACACACAGAGTAACAGCACCCCCCCGCCCCGCCCCGGGGCTCTAAACCAGGAGTGGATGGCTTATAACCTACGCTAGGCTGGTGACCATCGGTCTGTTAACTAATGATTAATTTCAAAAATTCACATTTCAGCCGGCGCCGCGGCTCACTTGGCTAATCCACCTGCGGCGCCGGCACACGGGGTTCTAGTCCCGGTCGGGGCGCCGGTTCTGTCCCAGTTGCTCCTCTTCCAGTCCAGCTCTCTGCTGTGGCCCGGGAGTGCAGTGGAGGATGGCCCAATTGCTTGGGCCCTGCACCCACATGGGAGACCAGGAGGAAGCACCTGGCTCATGGCTTCCATCGGTGCAGCGCACCAGCTGTAGCGGCCATTTGGGGGGTGAACCAACGGAAGGAAGACCTTTCTCTCTCTCTCTCACTAACTCTGCCTGTCAAAAAAATTCATATTTCATTCATTAAGTAATTAATACCTGTGCCGGTTAAGGGTGGGAGAGGCACCCTGTCCCCTGCCCTGTTACAGCGCAGACATGATGACATAGACAAATAATTATATGGCGTACACCTGGGGAGGGGATGGCATTGGGAGCCATATGTTAGGTGTGAGGGTGTCTGTGTGTGTGTGTGCGCACATGTGTGGGTGGGCCAGGCAGAAGCAGCAGCAGGTGCATGGGTGCTGAGCCTGGAAGGGGCTGAGTGTGCTGTGGTTTGAATAGAGTTGGTCTCCCCACCTTACGCAGTCACGTAAACCCCGAAGTCAGAGGCAGGCGTTTGGACGAGCAGTGAGGATGCGGAGTGCAGTGCCTGTGGCCCGTGTCGCAGTGCCCTGTGTCACAGTGCCTGGCGGTGAGCGCCAGCTCTGGCTCTGGATTCCAGCTTCCTGGGAATGCACACCCAGGGCGGCAGCAATGATGGCCCGGATGGGTGCCTACTAGCCCTGTGGGAGACCGGGGGTGAGTTTCCAGCTCCCAGTTTTGGCCTGTCTCAGGCCTTTGGAATCAGTGGCTGGGAGTGAGACAAGGGGCGGCTCACAGGCCTCGGCAGAGAAGGAACCAGGACCGGGTGGAGGTGGGCGTGTGGTACAGGGTTTAAGCTGCTGCTTGCGACACTGGATCCCAGAGCAGAGCCACTCCCTCACTTTCCCAAGCACCTTAGTAGGGCGCTGGAGCGGCAGGGACTCAAACCAGTGCTCGCAGGGGGTGCTGGGGTCACAGCGGGCGGCGCCACCCACGGCACCACGATGTGGGCCCTAAGAGCAGATTGCTTTGTTTTGCAAGTTCCGACCCAGCACAGTGAGTTATTGTCTCGGGGAGCAGGGCCCCGTGGACACCTTCACCTCGGCCCGTGGCACTGACTTGCCCTGGGACCATGTCGGATGCAGTTGCCGTGTTTGAAGCCACCAGGTTAGGAGAAATTCGTTTCCGCGCCCACAGGAAACACATGAGGGGCACTTGGGGGCTCATACCCCGAGCTGACACCTGAGGCTCGGGAAACACCAGCAGACAGCGCCTGGCCGCCCTCCTCTCTGCCCCTCCGGTCTCTGCTGCCCCCTCCCACCCTAGACCCCCCCCTCAGTGGGACCGGAAGGCCAGGCCAAGCCCATAGTGGGCAGGTGGGGAGCAGACATCTCCAGGTTTGTCTCAGTCCTGCAGCTCAGGCAGTGAGACCTTTATGTGTCTCCCTGTATCCACACAGAGACAGGCAGGGAAAGGTTCTGATTGGCTGCTTGGGTCAGGTGCCAAACACTCGAGCCAATCATGGCTGTTGGGGGCGGAGCTTGGTGCTGTGATTGACAGCCCCCTCAGAATCCCCTGGAATGTGGGAAGGCTTGAGTCCCTACCGAAGCAGGTGGAAGGCAGGTGTGCCTGGCAGCGGAAACACGGGAAACGTGTCTCTGTCCTGTAATCAGAGAATTCTGCTCTTCCTCAGGCTACATGCGCTGTCCCAGAATCCCTCTGAGCTTTCAAATCATAGCCAGGATCACGCTTTGTTAGAAGCAACAGCAAAGGTCATCTGGCCCAATGCCCTCATTTTAAGCAAGGAATTGAGGTCCAGCGCAGGAGTGACTTTCCCAAGGCCACGGCTGGGACGCTGCAGAATTGGGGCAGGACCTCTTCCTACTCCGTGGTCCAGGACACTTTGGGCTTCTGTCTCCGCCAGCAGCTGGCACACTGCCTACTCTCCAACAGCTGCTTCCCTGGGTCAGCCCAGTGCCTAGGACGCCCCAGTGGGCCAAGCCTCCTCCTCCTCTGACCTGCTCCCCTGCAGCCTAGCAGCTGGGAACAGGGCTCAGTCCAGAGCGGCTGGAAGGGCTGGTTCTCCTGCTGTATCCGCCCCCCAACATCCCCACCTAGTAGGACAGCAGAGCCACCTCCAACTGGGCCACTCTAATTGACCTTGGCTGACCTTGGCTTCCGTTTGCCTCCCCCGTAGCTGTAAGATTCCTTACTGGAAAGCGCTGCTGTGAGGACGGCGTGGACTGTGTCTGAAGTCACCATCACTGTGAACGTGAGAATATTCCATGCGTTCGTGAGCTTTGCAGGCTCTGGCAATGGCTTGGCTAAGTTTCCTAAGATCCCCTGTTTGGAAGACCCAAGCTTAATTTGGTGAATTTCCTTTGCTACTTAGTTGGTTTCAAGCTACCTGCACTTTTGTCCTCCAACTCCATATGTTAAATAAGCTTTTCTGCACTTTACCAGTTTTTAAAATATTGATCAAGATCAATCAGGTTAAAATGTGACTGTATTTCTTTTAATATCCTGTGCTATTCTCTCCCTCTCTGTCTTTATCTGATCAAGCTGACCCGTAGCTGGTGGGAATGCAAAATGTCACACCTACTTTGGCAGATGGTTCGGCTGTTTCTTTCAAAGCTAAGCATACTCTTAAGTAAAATCTAACAGTCGCACTCCTTGGTATTCACCCAAATAAGTTGAAAACTGAAGTCCATACACGTGGGTGTTCGTAGCAGCTTTGTGCATGATTGCCGAAATGTGGAAGCCACCAGGAGGACCCTCAGTGGATGAATGGATAAAGCGTGGTCCATTCGGACGATGAGAGAGTATGCAGTGCCTCAGGCCACAGGAGCGCATGGAGGGAGCTGGGCTGCGTGTTGATTGCTAAGTGTGGGACAGCATAAAAAGGCTCCATGCAACGTGAGATCCTGGAACAGGCCGAACTTTGGAGGAGGTGACAGGAGTAACGGTCGCCAGAGAGGAACAGGCTGAAGAGGCGGAGCATGGAGGATTTAAAAAAAATTTTTTTAGATTTATTTATTTATTATTTGAAAGGCAGAGTTACAGAGAGGCAGAGGCAGGGAGAGAGAGAAAGAGAAAGAGATAGAGAGAGAGAGAGAGAGAGAGAGAGAGAGAGAGAATCTTCCATCTGCTGGTTCACTCCCCAGATGGCTGCAATGGCCAGAGCTGAGCCCATCTCAAGCCGGGAGCCAGGAGCTTTTTCCGGGTCTCCCATGTAGGTGCAGGAGCCCAAGGACTTGGGCCATCTTCTACTGCTTTCCCAGGCCATAGCAGAGAGCTGGATCGGAAGTGGAGAAGCTGGGACTTGAACCAGTGCCCATATGGGATGCTGGCACTGCAGGCAGCAGCTTTACCCTGTATGCCACAGTACCGGCCCCAACACGGAGGATTTTTAGGGCAATGAAGCACTGTCTGATGCTGGGATGATGAACACATATTTTATACATTTTTCCCAACCCCAGGAATGCGCACCAGCAGAAGTGATCCTTAGCGGAAGCCGTGGACTGAGAGTGATGGTGACGTGTCCGTGTGGGTGCATCGCTGTAACACATGTACCGCTCTGCCGGGAGGTGTTGAGAATGGGGAGGCCTTGCGTGGGGTTGGGGCAGACTCTCTCCTCTCCTCTGCGCTTCTCTGTTTTGCCCTCAGATGCTCTAACATAGCAAAGTGTTTAAAGAAAATGCGTGAGAGGACTGCTGACCATGAAAGAGTAGCAGTTTCCAAAATGACCCTCTTACCATAACAACTGGAAAACTGCACAAAACATATGCCATTGACTATGAGTGTGATCTGGGCACTCCCATATCCATGGGAGCACCACTCACAGTGGCTGAGATGTGGGAACAGCCTCAATGTCCATTAGTGGGTGAACGGATAGCGCAGATGCGGCATATGCGTGTCTGTATGTACGTCTGTATTTCTGCATGTGATAGAACATTATGTAGGCTTACAAAACAGGAACTCCTGCCATTTGTGGTAACATGGACAAACCCGGAGAATATTATGCTAAGTGAGATGAATAGACACAGAAAGACAAGTACTGCATGATCTCAGTTGTATATGGAATCTAAAAAGGCTGAACTCAGGGGCTGGCACTGTGGCATAGCAGGTAAAGTTGCCGCCGGCAGAGCTGGCATCCCATATGGGCACTGGTTCAAGTCCCGGCTGCTCCACTTCCCATCCAGCTCTCTGCTGTGGCCTGGGAAAGCAGTAGAAGGTGGCCCAAGTCCTTGGGCCCCTGCACCTACATGGGAGATCTGGAAGAAGCTCCTGTCTCCTGGCTTCAGGTTGGCGCAGCTCTGGCTGTTGCAGCCAACTGGGGAGTAAAACCAGTGGATGGAAGACCTCTCTGTCTCTCTGCTTCTCTTTCTCTCTCTGTGTAACTTTGACTTTCAAATCAATAAATAATTAAAAAAAAAAAGCAGAACTCAGAGAAGGGTGGTTGCTGGGGGTGGGAGTTGAGGTGGCAGAAGCGGGGTGATGTCGGTCAGAGGATACCAACTTGTAACAGTAAGATGATTAAGCTCTGGAGACTCAGGGCACAGCACGGTTACTACAATTAATGCTAACATTTGACTTGAAATAGAGAGTTGGTTTTAAGTATCTGCACACACACGTACAAAAGGTGATTTTAGGAGTGTGTATTTGGTGCAGTGGCTGAGATGCACTTGGGACTCTTGCGTCCCATGTCAGAGAGCCCGAGTTTAAGTCCTAGCTTCTTGCTGATCACACCCTGGGAGGCAGAAGTTGATGATGCAAGCGGTGTGGTTGCTGCCACCCCTGTGGGAGACCGAGACGGAGCTCCTGGCTTCTGACTTTGGCCCAGCCCCAGCTGTTGTGGGCATCTGGGGAGTGACCCAGTGGATGGAGATCTCTACGTGTCTGTCTGTTTCTCTCTCTCTCTGCCTTTTAAATAAAATAAACAAAAGTTAGAATTTTAAAAGGTAGTTATATGACATTATAATGTTAGCTTAACTGTGACAACCATTTTACACTGTATATGTATATTAAAACATCACATTGCACAACCTGAATGTATACAGTTTTTATTAACCATATCACAATGAGGCTGATAAGTGACTACATTTTGAGGTATTTTGTTACACAGCACAAAGTGATTGACAGAAATTGGCACCTAGCAGTGGGGTACTGCTGTTCTTAAAACCTCAAATGGGGTGGATGTTGTGGTACAGTGTGTGTGTTAATCACCGCTTGAGTTACCCGTGTCACATATCCGTGTGCCTGGTTCAAGCCCTAGCGACCCCATGCTTCTGATTCAGCTTCCTGTTAATGCACCTGGGAGGCAGATGACGGCCCACGTCCTCGCTGTCCTGCCATCCATGGAGCTCCTGGCTCCTGGCTTCAGCCTGGCCAAGCCCTGGCTGTGTGGGCACTGGAGAAGTAGACTAGTGGATTGAAGGTCTCTCTGTCTCTGTCTCTGTCTCTCTCTCTTTCAAATAAATAAATAAATTTATAAAATTCCTAAAATACGAGGCAGTGTCTTTAGGGCTGGGAGGCAGGCTGTGGCTGGAGAAACAGCGAGGAAACCCGTGCCCCAGGTTGGAAAGCTTGCAGGTCAGCGGCTGTGGAGTCTGTGATGAGAACTCACTGTAGAAGGCTGGGGAAACGGGGACTGTGCTGAGTATCAGGGAGATGTCTGGAATGCGGCGAATTTGTGAAATAGAAAATATATCTAACAAACTGTGGCCTTTGGCAAAATGGTTTCCAGGCAGAATGTCTAAAGTGTCAATTGGTTTATTTTAGCCTCATTCAGTAAAATATGGGGAGAGAAAGGTGAACTGAGGAAAGAATTCAGTTTGTGAGAATTTAGGATGCTTATGGAGAAGTTGTACTTAATGAGCTGGAAAATAAAACCACTGCTTAATTCTTCTAACTGTCAATTATTTCCAGAGAGCTCGTTAAGATGGCAGGACCCTTAGTTAAAACTAAGAGATTCATGGCAGTTCCTATTAGACTCTCTCAAGTAGACAAAGAGCCGTAGTTTGCCAAAAAGTAGCAAAGGGAGGGGCTATCTAAAATGAATTATGAATGTGTCTATATGGCATGAAGCACATCAGAATCACATTAACTGGAAACCCACAAAGTCTTTATGATAATTGCATTGGCCAAAGTACTGCCAGCTAGGACTTAAAGGCGCTGAGTTCAAAATACTGCACATCAGTAAAAACTGATTAATTTTAACTACACACATTAATACAGGTGATGAGCTATTGGGTTTATCCTAGGAATGCAAGGTTGGTTTAATGTCAGACAACTGACTAAGGTAAGTCATCCTAATAACTGACTAAAGATGGAAAAAAATTCATTGAATCTTTTTTTAAAGCAATATTAAAAACTTAATTATGATTAAAAACTCTCAACAAATCATGATTAGAAGAAATCTTCTTTAACCTAATAAAGGGAAATTAAATGTATATATATTTTTATTTTATTTATTTATTTATTTATTTGACAGGCAGAGTGGACAGTGAGAGAGAGAGAGAGAGAGAGAGAGAGAGAAAGGTCTTCCTTTGCCGTTGGTTCACCCTCCAATGGCCGCCCCGGCTGGCGCAGCCGGCGCACCGCGCTGATCCGATGGCAGGAGCCAGGTACTTATCCTGGTCTCCCATGGGGTGCAGGGCCCAAGCACTTGGGCCATCCTCCACTGCACTCCCTGGTCACAGCAGAGAGCTGGCCTGGAAGAGGGGCAACCGGGACAGAGTCCGGTGCCCCAACGGGGAGTAGAACCCAGTGTGCCGGCGCCGCAAGGCAGAGGATTAGCCTAGTGAGCTGCGGCGCCGGCCCTAAATGTATACATTTTTAAAAACTGCAATAACATGCTTAATGGTAAGATGTTAAAAGCATCCCCTTAGGGCTGGCACCGTGGCTCACTTGGTTAATCCTCTGCCTGAGGAGCCAGCATCCTATATGGGCGCCGGGTTCTAGTCCCAGTTGCTCCTCTTCCAGTCCAGCTCTCTGCTGTGGCCCCGGGAAGGTAGTGGAGGATGGCCCAAGTGCTTGGGCCCCTGTACCCATATGGGAAACCAGGAGGAAGCACCTGGCTCCTGGCTTCAGATTGGCGTAGCTCCGGCCGTTGTGGCCATTTGAGGGGTGAACCAACTGAAGGAATACCTTTCTCTCTGTCTCTCTCTCTCTCACTGCTAACTCTATCTGTCAAATTTAAAAAAAAAAAAGCATCCCCTTTAAGGTTGAGAGCTAGACATAGATATATATTATCATAACTCCCATACAATATTGTATTAGAAGTTGTGACAACTAAAGTTAAGGAAAAAAATATACAGCATAATAATTTAAAAGAAGCAACAGTATACCAAACTACAACAATGCAATAGTTCTTCCTGAAGGTGACACATACAGCAGGCGTACAGACTCAACTCCTAGAGTCTGTGTTTCTGACAGCAAACACTAGAAACAATGTAAAAGCTATGAATGATGAAACAGACCAATAAGTCAGGATATGTTCACACAACGAAAAACTACCATCACTAAGTACTGAAGAGCTGTGGCTACATACGAGTATATGAACCTAGATAATTCAGAAGGTCAGGGGCTGGCGCCGTGGCTCACTTGGTTAATCCTCTGCCTGTGGTGCCAGCAGCCCATATGGGTGCCGGGTTCTAGTCCTGGTTGCTCCTCTTCCAGTCCAGCTCTCTGCTATGGCCTGGGAATGCAGTGGAGGATGGCCCAAGTGCTTGGGCCCTGCACCCACATGGGAGACCAGGAGGAGGCACCTGGCTCCTGGCTTCGGATCAGTGTATCTCCGGCCGTTGCGGCCAATTGGAGAGTGAACCAACAGAAGGAAGACCTCTCTGCCTTTCTTCTCTCTGTGTAACTCCGACTTTCAAATAAATAAATAAAATCTTAAAAAAAAATTCAGAAGGTCAGGTAAAAAGACAGTCATGTCTCAGAATAATGCTGTATTATTCCATTGACAGAAACTTCAAAACCAAGCAAGCAGAAAATATAGATTTTATAGGTATATGTGTAGAAAATTGTTGTAAGTGGCCGGCACCACAGCTCAATAGGCTAATCCTCCACCTGCAGCACCGGCACATGGGGTTCTAGTCCCGGTCGGGGCACCGGATTCTGTCCCGATTGCTCCTCTTTCAGTCCAGCTCTCTGCTATGGCCAGGGAGTGCAGTGGAGGATGGCCCAAGTGCTTGGGCCCTGCACCCCATGGGAGACCAGGAGAAGCACCTGGCTCCTGGCTTCGGATCAGTGCAGCGCCAGCCGTAGTGGCCATTTCAGGGGTGAACCAACTGAAGGAAGACCTTTATCTCTGTCTCTCTCTCTCACTGTCTAACTCTGCCTGTCAAAAATAAAAAAAAAGAAAATTATTATAGTAAAAACAAAAGAATGACTAATGAGATCGAAGAGGGGTCCTTTAAATCGCTTTGAAGATACGGAGGCTGTGCTACCTCTTAGGATATGTGCTGGGCTCCCAGTGTTTGCTTTAAATGGCACCTGCGCACCTTTCAGACTCCTCTCTGTGTGATACATTGTACAACAAGAGTTTCAGCAAGTATTGGATTTATGGAACGCACACCTTAAGAAACTTTCCCCAAGCCAACTCTCCCACAGGAAGAGGTGAGTGTCTCTGTCATCCACCAGGCTACTTCTAAGAGTTCTTGGGAAATGGGATGAAAAAATCAGTTCCTTTGGTGCAAGGACTTTTTTTTTTTTTTTGACAGGCAGAGTGGACAGTGAGAGAGAGAGACAGAGAGAAAGGTCTTCCTTTTCCGTTGGTTCACCCCCCCCACAATGGCAGCCGCGGCCGGCGCACTGTGCCGATCTGAAGCCAGGAGCCAGGTGCTTCCTCCAGGACTCCTGTGCTGGTGCAGGGCCCAAGCACCTGGGCCATCCTCCACTGCCCTCCCAGGCCACAGCAGAGAGCTGGACTGGAAGAGGAGCAACAGGGACAGAACTGGCGGCCCGACCAGGACTAGAACCCTGGGGTGCCGGCGCCGCAGGCTGAGGATTAGCCTAGTGAGCTGCGGCGCTGGCTGCAAGGACGTTTTGAAGTGCACGCGTCAGTTCTTCACAATAGGCATTTTCAGAACTTTTTGAAGACCCATCCTTTGCTTGGATTTCAAACATTTTTGCACCAAAATGAACTTGCCTTTGAATTCCATTTGCCACGAACTTGCCAAAAGCACCCTTGAATATTCCCAGATTCACCTCTTTTAAAACTTGCAGCAGATTTTCCAGCGCAGCGTACTTGGAGTTGCCGCCAGAGGGAGAGCTCCTTGGTTGCTTTCGTTCTCCGTCGTGGGGTCCAATGCACTTAGCAGAGTCTGTTCCATGGTGTGCACACATAAAGAGGAGCGAGAGGACCTGTTCTTGCTGAAGGGTAGTAGCTGGACCCACGCACAGACACAGGACAACTCAGATTTTACAACCGCTGCTTCACTCCTAAGTGGCCACAACAGCCAGGACTGAGCCTGGCTGAAGCCAGGAGCTCCGTCTGGGCCTCCTCTGTGGGTGGCAGGGATCCAAGCCCTTGGGCCATCTTCTACTGCTTTTCCAGGTCGTTAGCAGGGAGCTGGATCAGAGGTGGAGCAGCATCGAAGGTGGTGGCTTTACCCCTGCGACAGAGCGCCAGCCCCGGTGTTGGACACTTCAAAGGCCAGCGCAAGGTAGGAATAATGTCCATTTCACAGATGGGAAAACTAGGGGCCCAGGGAGCTCTGTACTCGTCAAAAGTCCCGCTCTTGGGAGGTGTCGGACACGCTGTCCCAGCTGTGTGCCCTGCCGGCGAGAACTTCCTGGTGTGTACCTCCGTTTGTGTCCGTCTGTTCATTCATGCAGGGTGAATCAATACCGTGACCATTTGCTCTGTCTCCCCGCAGAGACTATGCCTAGGGCAAGCTTGCTGTGGATAACGGTGAGTGTAAACCCCCACATTTCAAATAGTCTTCTTGAAGATTTTTCTTTTTTTTTTTTTTTTTTTTTTTGGCCAATTACTTGTCAGATGTGATTAGATCAACATTATTTTTATCTCATCGTATGGTTGACAAAGAGCTTGTAGTAGGAGTGGGGAAAATTTCAACTCTCATTTTTCATGTCAACTTGTGGTTTAAGCTACGATTTCTAATTATCCCTTTAGTGGGGGTAATGCAGTTAAAATTAGGTTCTCTTGCTTGTAATTCACCTGCCCAGGCAGAGAACAGTAGCAGGCAGAGACGCGGATGGCTAAGCAGCAGAGGTGGGCGGCTGCTAAACTCGCTCCTAACTCCACGTCTCAGAGTCGCAGAACGGCCGCATGAAACCCTTCATTACACACCAGCAAAGCTCAATTTTCTTCTTTTCGTTTAGATTTTATGAATGTGTAAATAGTTCTAGAAGCTTCTGGCATTATTCCAGCACATTACTCGTGCCCCTTTCTCGATGTTGATAAAACAGTTGCTGTAAGATCCAAACCCAGTTCTCTCTCCTCCCCTCGCCCAAGCCCAAACCTGTGCTACTTCTGGGCCAGACCACCTTGGTGTGGTTTGCTTTTCAGCTGATTGTAGGGTAAAAGTGTTTGAAGCTAGGAATCAGGGCCCACGTTATCCATTTGCTTGTCTTTTGCTTCCTTCTTAGATTTTGCTTCCTGCCCAAATACAAACACAGGCCTTGAATTTGAAAGAAAAAAAGAAAAAGTCCTTTTGCGACAGAGGACGCAAAGCATTTACGTCCTTTTTTCTAGAAAGCGTCCGCGTCTCACTTGATCTCATCTCAGCCCATTGCCCTGATTCTGGGGGGCTCAGTAAGCGTTGAATAAATGAAGGAAAGAAGGGAAGGAGTGCTTGGGGGGGGTGTCTGGATGGTGGAGAAAGGAGAGCTGAGAGAGGGAGGTGCAGGGGGACCTGGGTACGGAGGTCGGCAAGCCCCCGCCTCTGCGAGTGAAATGACATCTAACCTTGGTCAGCAACTGGAAGGACACTTTTTGTTCAAAAAAGAAAAACGGGGCCGTACACTGTGATAAGACCATTTCCTTTCTCACAGCGTCTCCTTTAATGTCAGGTCTGAAATATGAAGTCATTAGGGGGTATTAAAACAGTGCTGACAAACTAATTAACAAAAGACATTACGCCGGATGGGCTCAATTTATCCTTTTTAATGGTTCTTATAAATGGGTGCCGCCAATTAAAATTAATAAAGATTTACCAGCGACTGCCCGGTGTACACGGCTAAGAAGCACCGCTGAAGGTCGGCTTAAAGTCAGCTTCGTCAAAGCTCAAGTTCAGCCCGGGAGTGGCAGCCCGCGGGGTCCTCCTGCTTGGCCGGGCCCCAGCTGCTTCTCCTTCCACTCCGCTCCCTGGATGCTGTTCTCCTGGCTCTGAGCCGTCAGCGCCTCTCTCCATCCGCGGTCGGCTCTGCCCCATCCTAGGCCGACTGAGACGCTGAGAAATTAAACACACCAAGGAAAGAATGGTATGTTGCCGCGCGTCGGGTGGACACTGGTCTGATTTGTCACGATCATCATGGGAGATTTCTGCTGTCACTTCCAGAAAGTGCCTCCGGGGCTTGTGTCTCGAGACGCACCCAGGCAGGCGTGCCCCGAGAGCCCCGCAGCACCCAGTCTGTGCTTTCCCCTTTTGTGGCCTGGATATGGGATCTCCCCAGAGTGGGAGCATCAGGACAACTGAGCAGGAACTGGGTGCAACTTTCTGAGTAAGGTCTGGTGTTCCTACCAAGGTCCCCAGCAGGGCAGCGTCATGCACTGTTGTTCAAATGGTACCCCGAGTTTTTGTTGTCATTACGTTTTGTCTTACCCCTTTGGCCTCCTGGGAAAAAGCCACATTTAGGACCATCCAAGCCCAGCTAAAGTGGAAAAAACACTGCCAAGAGGAATCCAAGCCAGGGATCTACTAATCTGGCCCATATGACATTAGACAGGCACCTAAAATACCCAGCACACGATTGCACTAAGTCTTGTTGGTTCTTTCTTCCAACTTTCCACCAGTGAGGTGGTTATTTGCATGCGCTATGGGGTGCCCAGACAATTGGTCACACATGATTCTGGGTGTGTCGGTGAGGTTGTTTTTGGATAAGAGTAACATTTCTATCTACAGCCCCAGTGAAGCGGATCACCCTCCCCTGTGTGGGCGGGCTTCTGCCAATTGTTTGAACACCTGAATAGAGCAAAAGGGTGACCCTTCCGTGACTGACAGTTCTTCCACGTGACAGTGTTCTGGACTCAACAGCCTCCGTAATCTCATTGGTCAATTCTGTACTCATCTATCATCTATCTGTCATCTCTATCTCTATCCATCCATCCATCCATCCATCCATCCATATCATCTCCTAGCAGTTTCTTTTCTCTGGAAAACCCTGACTAACACACCAGGACTCTGCTGCTTCTATTTGCTGACAGATGTTGTCCTGGAGGAAAGTGATAATTCTTGCCAAGACAATTGGCTTTGTTGAAAGAACCCCAGGGGCTGGCGCTGTGGCGTAGCAGGTAAAGTTGTCGCCTGCAGTGCCGGCCTTCCATGTAGGTGCCGGTTTGGGTCCTGGCTGCTCTGTTTCCTATTCAGCTCTCTGCTATGGCCTGGGAAAGCAGTGGAAGATGGCCCAAGTCCTTGGGTCCCTGTTCCCACGTGGGAGGCCCAGAAGATGCTCCTGGCTCCTGGCTTCAGACTGGTGCAGCTCTGGCCATTGCAACCATTTGGGGAGTGAACCAGCAGATGGAGGACCTCTCTCTCTCTCTCTCTCTCTCTCTCTCTCTGCCTCTGCATCTCTGTAACTCTGCCTTTCAAATAAATGAGTAAATCTTGAAAAAAAAAAAAAAAAAAGCCCCTAATCCTTTAGTCTCTCTAAAAAGGAGAACTCCAGGATTTGGATACTTTAAAAATCAGGAAAATCTGTTCATTCTAGATCTTTCTGAGTCACAGAGGTGAGAGCTGGACAGGGTCCCTGAAGCAGGGGTGGCACTCAAGGGTGAGGAGAGGCAGCTCCAACCGTCCGTTCTCAGCTTGGTGGTCTCCACACGGAGTGGACTCCGGCTGCCTGCTCTACGCCACCTCCCCACTTTCCACCTAGTTCCCAACTCCACAGAAAAAGTGGGAAATGGGCAACGTGCTCCTCCTGCAGCTGCGCCCTGTGAAGGCCGTGCAGAAATGGCCTGCAGGCAACGAATTCGAGGGAAATGTGACCTCTGGAGGGTGTGACTCCCTGGGAGGCATCAGCCACACTCTTAATCGTGCATTTTATTGTTTCCTTGCTAGCATCGTGCAGCAAGTCACTTGTGTGACAGGACATTAGAGAGGACAGAGCAAGTCAGAATGGATGGATGCTGGCCCCTCACAGAGCCTCCTCTGCAGAAAGTAGGACACAATGCCTTGTGAAGCCCTGAGGGATAAAGCATCCACGGAATAGCCCGGATGGAAGAGTTTGAAAGGAAACAGCATTCCCAGGAATGCCCTCTGTTCAATCCGTCTTAAACAGCACAGTGTAGACTCACAAGAGCTGAAAATTCAAATGTTTCAATGATGATCTTTCAGTTTTGGATATTAGGAACCAATTTAATTTTAGCTGTCACTGCTACCTATTCCCAAGCTGTCAATGCTGACTGTAGAGTTTATGCGAAATCATCTTGAGGAGGAGAAGCTGAAATTTTTGACCACTGGACTGAAAATTGAAAGATGCCCCTTAGTTCCACAGTTCAATTGCTGATAGGGTGATGTTCACCCAAGGCCTCCACTTCTGTGCACTTTGATTGTTTCCACTGTCAGTTGGGAATCACATCCACAAAAACTGTTTCATAAGAGACTCCAATGGGACTACAGACTTGAAAACCATGCGAACATAAATATCAGGGGTTATTGGACGCCCCTTAAGGATTTCAGATCAGAAAGAGAGTAGCAATGGGGGTGTGTTTTTAGATGGAGAAACTAGCTGGCATTTATTCTGCTTTCATAGTTAACAACTTTGTAGGTTGGGCACTTTTATCTTCTTTCTAAAGTCATGAATTCCATGTTGTCACACAACAAGGGTCTATTGACACTTGGGTGTTCTTATTCCATAGCTCCTCTTCTTTCTGCCGTGCTCAGCTGGTTTTGATGGGTGTCTCAGAAACATCTGGTTAGCACTCAAGAGCTCAGCCTCTTCACTGGAGCCATGATACTAGGATAAAAGAGTCAAACAAGGTCAAGGCCCCAGCCTCTTATTACCTGTCTAAAGCCTAGTGGACCTGTGTTGGGTGAAACTGTAATTCATTTGCTTTTCCATCTGTCCATCCATGTAGCCATCTATGAATATTTTAATGTTATAGAAAAATGAGAGGATTTGGAGTCAAGAGAATTGGGGTTTAGTGCCTGTGGCATAATTTCTTCTATGTGCTCCGAAACACATGTTAAATATGCACATTCCCAGATATACCAAATTAGGTTCTCTTGAACCAGAGCCCAGAGACCTGTGTATTTAACAAGCTCTCTGGGTAACCCTAATGCACACTACAGTTTGAGAATTGCTGGTGTGAGATATTATATCCCAACTTCTGACAGGTTCCAAGCTACTCAAAAGATATAGAAACAAAGGGATAAAGAATCCATGAAATAGCCTGGAGAGAAGAGTTTAAAAAGGAAACAGCATTCCCAGGAATGCCTTCTGTCCAATCCGTCTTAAACAAGAGCTGAAAATTCAAATGTTTCAATGAAAACCTTTTAGTTTCAGATGTTAGGAACCAATTTTAACTGTGACTGCTACCTACTGGTGCAATAATTGTACCTATTGGCCTCCTTGTCTTTGTCTAAGCTACTGAGGACAATGATAATGAGGACTATTGGAATGTGTACGTGAAAGCATAAATTTGGAGCATGTATGCAGAAGTGTTTTGTAATGTGTTAGGTGCTAATTCAGGAGTGGGGAACCATTTTTCTGCCAAGGACTATTTGGATATTTAGAACCTCATTCACAGGTCATACAAAATTATCAACTTACAAATCAGCCTGCTATAGATTGGTTGCATTTCGGATTCTGCCTGCTGTTGCCTTGGCAGAGGCAGACCAAATGGTTTTTCAGGCTTTATGTGGTCTGTGGATCAGACGTACCTTCTCCCTGAGCTAGATAAATATAAAATTTTAAGTAGCTCCAGTGGTCTGTGGACCAAAAGGATTCTATCTGATTACCCTTTCAACTTAAAACAGGGCAGCTCAGCCCAATGTGAGCCAACGTTTTTGGAATGATGGCAGCTACAGCCAGAGCTGCTCGTTCTTGGGCAGTGTCTTTGTTACTGTTTCTCAATGCTCCCAGTGGACTAGGATCAGCAAGTTTCAATGTGCTTCAATTTTATGCTGTCTGCAAAATTCCTAGGTGATCTGACAGATTCTTAGACCACAAGAAGAACTCCTTGGCATGGTGCAAAGAACATGGGCTTTGGTCGTTCATAGATCTGGCTTTAAATTCTGGCTTTAACCTAGCTATGACCTGCAACCATCCTCAATATCTAAAGGTTTCAATGAAGATAAAAACACGAACTTTGCCAGATGACATTCATAAAGCATCTACTACAACACCTGGTACGTAGGTGCTCACCGAGAGATGCTGCCATCAGTAGTTATTGGTTGCAGGAAGTCCTTGGGTACCAAAACCTGCAGATGCTCAGCTCCTTCATGTAAAATGGCATAGCATTTGCATGTAGCCTAGGCATATCCTCCCACATACTTCTTCTTTTTTTTTAAAGTTTATGTACTTATTTTTATTTATTTGAAAGGTAGAATGACAGAGATGGAGATCTTTCTTCTTCTGGTTCACTTTCCAAATGCTTACAACAGCCAGGGCTGGCTTAGGCCAAAGCCAGGAGCCCAGAACTCTATCTGAGTGGAGTTCCCACATGAGTGGCAGGAACTCAATTGCTTGAGCCGTCATCTGCCTCCCCATGCATGAACAGAAGCTGGATTGGAAGCAGAGGCAGGACTCCATCCCAGGCTCTCGGATATGAGAGGTGAGCATCCCAAGAGGCAGCTGCACTTGCTATGCCACAACACCTTCTCCTCCTCTCACATGCTTTAACTCATCTCCGGATTACTTCACATACCCACTAGAATGTAAATGGTATATAAATAATTACTATGCTTTATTTTTAAGAGAAGAATGACAAGAAAAAAGTCTGTACATATTCAGTACAGATGCAATTTAAAAAATAGTTTTGATCTCTGGTTGAATGTAAGTGTCGCTCCCCGTCTTCGTGGAGGAACGACACTAAACCCTGCCTAGGCTTCATATCCGAGTCACGGCACCATTATGTCGCTACCCGTCTTCGTGGAGGAACGACACAGGACCCTGCACTGTTCTTTCATCTGCTCGGCCCTCCCCGGGTTTGCTGCTGGTTCTTCCCGGGTTGGCTACTGTCCCTTCCACCTCCGTGGAAGGGCGGTTCCCCCTGCCACATTCCCCACTTCCGCGGGGGAGCGGCACACCGCCGGCCGGCTCTCTCGGGGGCTGCACAGGTGTTCCTTCAGATAGATGTTCCCCTTAGATGTTCCTGGTGCATGTTGTCTCTCTCCTCCTTTATAGTCCTCTTCCACCAATCCCAACTCTGCTACCCACACGCCAAGTACGCTGCTCTCCTCCAATCAGGAGCAGGATCAGCTCCTGCAGCTCAGTCAATCAAGTTGGTGAGAGGCAGCTGGGTAGAAGCTGTTTGCTCCTCTCCCAGCGCCATATTGTGGGAAAGCAGATGTATAGAATAAGTCTTAATTCCAGTAACAGTATAGTCCGAGTTGCTCCCCACAGTAAGCATACAAATATGGAGGCATGACTAGATTTTCATTTCCAATTTTCAGCTGAAGAGGCTCAAAGAGGTTAAATAACTGGTCCAAAGTCACAGGTGACAGAGGGTGGCTTCAAATCCAGGCCTGTCCCAACCTTCTCAGCTCCAGGTTCTTAACCCTTTGCCTGTGTGCTCCTGCCCCGGGCTGGTCCAGGAGTGTTCAAAGGAACGTGTGATGTGCAGTAGGGCAGCAGGCAGTTTGCCTGGCAACCAGAGGGCAGGTGCTTCACAGACAGCATCACCCCCCCATCATGTAGCAACCTTTGAGCTGGAGGAGTATCTCCACTCTAGAGTTGAGGAACTAGAAGAAGGACCCTAGTAACCTTTACCATTGCCACTGTTGGCAGGTGACCAAGCTGGGTCCCTGTATCCTTGGGGCAGAGGTGCTGTTAGAAGACTTACCTGGCAGGGCCGGCGCCGTGGCTCAATAGGCTAATCCTCCACCTTGCGGCGCCGGCACACCGGGTTCTAGTCCCGGTCGGGGCGCCGGATTCTGTCCCGGTTGCCCCTCTTCCAGGCCAGCTCTCTGCTATGGCCAGGGAGTGCAGTGGAGGATGGCCCAGGTGCTTGGGCCCTGCACCCCATGGGAGACCAGGAAAAGCACCTGGATCCTGGCTCCTGCCATCGGATCAGCGCGGTGCGCCGGCTGCAGCGGCGGCCATTGGAGGGTGAACCAACGGCAAAGGAAGACCTTTCTCTCTCTGTCTCTCTCTCTCACTGTCCACTCTGCCTGTCAAAAATAAAAAAATTAAAAAAAAAAAAAAAAAAAAAAGAAGACTTACCTGGCGGGCACAGGGCTGACCCCTTAGAATGGGAACCTGAGCAGCACAGGTAAGCAAGATGCACCACTGCTGCCATCTGCCCTGTCTGAGTTCTGCAGGGTCCTTCCAAAACGGTCGACCCAACAAAACAAGAAAAGCAAGCATTAGCCTCGAAAGTGTTTTAATGAACTGTCTATAAATCATAACGTTATGTCAGCTAGCTGGTTGCAACTCAGCTGTTAGGCAGTTAGGCAGAATGTAGCTTTCATGTAAAGTCTGGCAGGGTGTGAATGATCTGATGAGCAGAGGGAGGGAATCCCCGGGAGAGACAGGGCCTCGGGCTTGCAGGGACCCTGCACTTTCCCAGGGGGGAGGCGGGACGATTGGAGCCCAGGGCCACCCTCAAGTCAGATCTCTCTGTTCGAGTTCTGTTCCACTTCCTACGTTTGCCTCCTGCATCCCTCCTCTTGTGGTTACAAGGATGGTAAGGGAATCCCCGTGTTCTGAAGGGGTAGAAAGAGGGACAATGAGCCGTGAGAGATCTGGCTTCCTTCTCCGGATCAGTCAATTCCTCCTGGGCCAATTATTTATGTATTTCTTTATTTGAGAGGTAGAGCTAGAGAGAGAGAGAGACAGAGGGAGAGATAGAGAGAGAGGTCTTCCATCTGCTGGTTCACTCCCCA
The DNA here is from genome assembly GCF_964237555.1 of Oryctolagus cuniculus. Lineage (NCBI taxonomy): Eukaryota > Metazoa > Chordata > Mammalia > Lagomorpha > Leporidae > Oryctolagus > Oryctolagus cuniculus. The sequence continues at coordinate 22,574,125 of NC_091451.1, read as the reverse complement.
AATGGCCACAAGGGCTGGAGCTGGTCTGATATGAACCCAGGAGCCAGGAGCTTCCTCCAGGTCTCCCTCACGGGTGCAGGGGCCCAAGGACTTGGGCCATCCTCCATTGCTTTCACAGGCCATAGCAGAGAGCTGGATTGGAAGTGGAGCAGCCAGGACTCGAACCGGAGCCCATATGGGATGCTGGTGATGCAGGCAGAGGCTTAGCCTATTACATCACAACGCTAGCTCTCATCCTGGGCCATTCAGTGGACCCTGATGACTATTTCTAACAGGTGTGTGGCTAGACGTGTCACGTGACCCATCTGTGTCTGTTTTTCCAGCTGAGGGACCAGGTGGTGAGTTGACTTCCTCTCAGCTGACTCAGCCAGAACCAGGGATCCACCCCAGCCTTCTGCACTCCCAGGAGAGTGCCTCGCTGTTTGCATGGACGGCAGTCCATCGTGGGGAGGGCAGCCCATCTCTTGGTATTGACAGACCAGCATCGTTCCTCTGAACTGCAGCTCCTGGCTTCAGCCTGCCCAGACCTGGCAGTTGCGGCCAGCAGGTGGAAGATCTCTCTAAGGAGCTTTACCTTTCAGATAGATAAATATATACATCCACTTTAAAGAAGAAACCACAGCAGAGGGATGATAGAAGTGGCTTCTTCCCCTGTATCCAGGAGGAGCAGGCTCTGGCTTCTACATCAGACAAGACGTTGATCCTAAGGCAGGGGCATAATTAACTAACCAAAGCCGAGCTGCGCGAACTCCTTCCTCCCTCCCTCCCTTTCTTCTTTCCTTTCTCCTTCCCTCCCTCCCTCCCTCCCTCCCTTCCTTCCGTGGCTCTCTACTGAGAGCCTACTGTGTGCTAGGCTCTGTTCTAGACACTGAGGATGAAGAAATGCACAAGACAGGGGAAGAAAATCCCTGGTGTAGGGCACCTACGTCCTCGATGGGGGAGACAGGCACGCGCTGACAAAACCAAAGTCCGCCCCCGCAATGGCGGTGGCCTGGGCAGCCACAATCGTCCCTATGACATCTGCTGGTGGCTCCCAAATCTCCAGCCACTGGTCAAACACAACGGAAGGGCAATGTCCACCCCAAGTGGCTGCATTTCCCAGCCCAGAGTCTGCCCCGCAGGGCCACCAGGGCATCTTCCCACACAAAGAGGCCACTTCTCTCCCCACACCCCTGCCCCGTCACAAGCCTCTGTAAACTTGTGTTTCTTGGACCTCTGATGAAATTGAGGGAAACGGAGGCAAAGAACACACAACCTAACCTCTTCCAGCATCCCTCATAAACTGAGGACAAACCCAAGAAGACTTCCAGGATTAAAGTATTTCTTTTCACACTGGAATTTTGGAGTTGTTGATAGTTTTTTTTCTCCCAATTTATTTATTTATTTGAAAGGCAGAGTTACAGAGAGACAGGGAGTGACACAAAGATCTTCCACTGGCTGATTCACTCCCCAAATGGCCACAACAGCTGGGCCAGGAGCCTGGAACTCTGTCTGGGTCTCCCACGTGCGTGGCAGGGGCCCAAGCACTTGGGCTGTCTTCCGATGCTTTCCCAGGTGCGTTAACAGGGAGCTGATCTGCAATGGAGAAACCAGGATGCAACCTGGTACCCGTCTGGGATGCTGGCATCGAAGGCGGTGGTGCAATCCACTACACCCTGCACCAGCCCCGTGTGGATGGCTTTGGTACAGTCGAAGGTATCAGAAAACACATCCAGAGAAAGGGCCTCTGCGTTGCGTTTCTAGCAGTGGATCTGGAACCTGTGATGGTCTGCTGTATGGGGGGGATTCTCAGTGTTAGCACTGAGTCACCCTTGGCTGGAAGTGACAAAGTCCAGTTCAGTTTGAGAAGGAATGTCCTGCCCAGTAGAGACCAATAAAAGAATGGACTTCCTGGGAGAGGGAGAGGAACAGGTTCACCGGCCCTGGGAGAGGTCAAGTGTGACTAATGTCCCCTTGTGGGAGTGTTAGAGAGAGCAGCCAAGCTTCTGCCCGAAAAATGAACTAAATGAGCCTTAGGAAGTCTCTGTAGCTGTGAGAGCCATGATCCACCAAGCACCCCAGAGAACAGGAATACACTTCTTCAACAGACTACCATATACATGTGCAGTAACACTCAAGGATATCAACAGTGGACAGAAACAACAGTAGTAGAAAACTGTATCACATTTCTTTTTTCTGTAAAAGTAATTGAGAGAGGCCAGCGCTGTGGCGTAGCAGGTAAAGCCACTGCCCGCAGTGCTGGCATCCCATATGGGCACTGGTTCGAGTCCTGGCTGCTGCACTTCCCATCCAGCTCTCTGCTGTGGCCTGGGAAAGAAGTGGAAGATGGTCCAAGTCCTTGGGCCCCTGAACTCATGTGGGAAACCAGGAAGAAGCTTCTGGCTCCTGGCTTTGGATCAGCCCAGCTCTGGCCATTTGTGGAGTGAATCAGCTGATGGAAGACCTTTCTCTCTCTCTCTCTCTGCCTCTGCCTCTCTGCCTTTCAAATAAATAAATAAACTTAAAAAAAGTAAATGAGAAAAAAATAATTAATAATAATAATTGATGAAATCTCCATAAATTCTTTTTTTTTTTTGACAGGCAGAGTGGACAGTGAGAGAGAGAGACAGAGAGAAAGGTCTTCCTTTTCCATTGGTTCACCCTCCAATGGCCGCTGTGGCCTGTGCGCTGTGGCCGGCGCACCGCGCTGATCCGAAGCTGGGAGCCAGGTGTTTCTCCTGGTCTCCCATGCGGGTGCAGGGTCCAAGGACCTGGGCCATCCTCCACTGCACTCTTGGGCCACAGCAGAGAGCTGGCCTGGAAGAGGGGCAACCGGGACAGAATCTGGCGCCCCGACTGGGACTAGAACCTGGTGTGCCGGCGCCGCAGGCAGAGGATTAGCCAAGTGAGCTGCTGCACTGGCCTCCATAAATTAAAGGCAGAAATAAAACAGCCTATATTCTCTGTGCGCAATGTAACAAACTCTGAAATAAGTCACATAAGAAAAACCCCTATTCACTGTTTTCCTAACCAGCTCTCCCGGTGTGGGTTTCCAACAACATGATCCCACTTCCCTGGCCTTCGTTGACTTGTCTAGGATTGAACACCTGACCCAGACAGGCCAGAGTCCCTACCCTGGGAATTTGGAATTGAATGCAATAAATTGTGGGGAGCAACTGGGAGCAACTCGGACTAGACTAAGTTACTGGAATTAAGACTTATTCTATGCATCTGCTCTCCCACAATATGGCGCTGGGAGAGGAGGAAACAGCTTCTACACAGCTGCCTCCAGTTCAACCAATAAACAGCAGGACCTGCTCCCGATTGGAGGAGAGCAGCGTACTTGGCGTGTGGGTAGCAGAGTTGGGATTGGTGGAAGAGGACTATAAAGGAGGAGAGAGACAACATGCCCCAGGAACATCTATGAGGAACATCTGAGCAGCCCCCGAGAGAGCTGGCCAGCAGTGTGCCGCTCCCCCGCGGAAGTGGGGAAAGTGGCAGGGGGAACCGCCCTTCCACAGAGGTGGAAGGGACGGTAGCCAACCCGAGAAGAACCAGCAGCAAACCCGGGGAGGGCCGAGCAGACGAAAGAACAACGCAGGGTCCTGTGTCGTTCCTCCACGAAGACGGGGAGCGACATAACGGTGCCGTGACTCGGATATGAAGCTTAGGCAGGGTTTAGTGTCATTCCTCCACGAAGAGGGGGAGCGACAATAAATATGTAGGAGAGAGCAGAGATTGGAAAGAAGCCTTTGATAGCTTACCAGTCACTGATTAATATCTTTAAAGTCTCACAGGACCCTCATCTCCTTCTAATTAATTCCTTTCTTTAATTTAAGTCAGGTAAAGTTATTTTCTTGGCAATCAGAGAATTTCAACTCATAAAACAAATAAAGGCTGGCGCCGTGGCTCACTAGGCTAATCCTCTGCCTTGCGGTGCCGGCATACCGGGTTCTAGTACTGGTCGGGGCACCAGATTCTGTCCCGGTTGCCCCTCTTCCAGGCCAGCTCTCTGCTGTGGCCCGGGAGTGCAGTGGAGGATGGCCCAAGTGCTTGGGCCTTGCACCCCATGGGAGACCAGGAGAAGAACCTTGCTCCTGCCTTTGGATCAGCGCGGTGCGCCGGCCGCAGCGGCCATTGAAGGGTGAACCAACGTCAAAGGAAGACCTTTCTCTCTGTCTCTCTCTCTCTCTCTCACTGTCCACTCTGCCTGTCCAAAAAAAAAAAAAAAAGTATATAAAAAAAAAAACAAATAAGACCTCAATTTTTAATTTTATTTTCCCCTCAAATCAGTAGATCTTCTATTGCATTATTAAAATACCATAAGTTAGACTTATAACCTGGGTTTTTGTTTCATGGCTGGACAACTTTTAGGTCTTATTCATGGGCTCGCTGAGCTGTTTCTTTATCAGAGACACAGATGCCCTGCAGCAATGCTCGATCCCCTTGTTTTTCACTGTTGTTGCCTGCTGAATCCACGCAGCCGAATTCGAAAGAAGTTCAAAGTCCTTTCCTTCAAGGACTACTCCATCTTTCTGTTTTTTTTTTTTAAAGATTTATTTATTTATTTGAAAGTCAGAGTTACACAGAGAGAGGAGAGACAGAGAGAGAGAGAGAAGTCCTCCCTCCGCTGGTTCACTCCCCAGATGACCGCATCAGCCGGAGCTGCGCCGATCAGAAGCCAGGAGCCAGGAGCCTCCTCCGGGTCTCCCACACGGGTGCAGGGGCCCAAGGACTTGGGCCATCTTCTACTGCTTTCCCAGGGCATAACAGAGAGCTGGATTGGAAGAGGAGCAGCTGGGACTAGAACCTGCGTCCATATGGGATGCCGGCGCTTCAGGCCAGGGCATTAACCCACTGTATCACAGCGCTGCCCCTCTGTCTTTTTTTTTTTTTTTTTTAATATTTTATTCATTTTATTTGAGAGGTAGAGTTTCAGAGGGAGAGAGGGAAAGAGAGGTCTTCCATCTGCTGGTTCACTCGCCAGATGGCTACAACAGCCAGAGCTGGGCCGATCTGATCCCGGAGCTTCTTCCAGGTTTCCTATGTGAGAGCCCAAGCACTTGGGCCAGAGCTAGATCGGAAGAGGAGCAGCCAGGACACGAACTGGCAGCCCTATGGGACGCCAGTGCTGTAGGCGGAGGCTCAGCCCACTACGCCAATGCTCTGGTCCCCATTTTGCTTGCAATGCTGAGCAAGCAACACCTGACTTCATCCGAACGCTTTGGATGTACTTCTCACCCACTAAACTTTGGATTTCAGCAAGAGACCCACGCTCCTGAATAACCTCACTGATGGGAAGTGAGCGCACAGACCTCATCTTGTGAGGAGCCCAGGGTAACCCCCGGATGCCCGACACTGTGAACAGTCGCCAGTTCCGTGCTATCGCTCTACCATTTATCAAGCCATGGCCTTGCCTCTGCTTTGCAAGGTGGCTGAGTTCTACACTGATGTGACTGGGTCCCTCCACAGCTCCTCTGGGTTCTTCACAATGACTGTGCCCCCTGCAGGTTGGTGTCTACATCTTCTAGAATGTTGGCAGTCTGATTGCTCAGAATGGCCTTCGGTCTCACAGTAGAGGCAGCAAAGAGCCATTTCAAAAGTGCAAATACTCTTTTCAACAACTCGTAGGTCTGGGGTCGGTGCTGTGGTGTAGCAGGTAAAGCTGCCGCCTGCAGTGCCGTCATCCCATATGGGTGCTGGTTCGAGTCCTGGCTGCTCCACTTCTAATCCAGTTCTCTGCTATGGCCTAGGATAGCAGTAGAAAATGGCCCAAGTGCTTGGGCCCCTGCACCCATGTGGGAGACCCGGAAGAAGCTCCTGGCTCCTGGCTTCAGATTGGCCCAGCTCCAGCCATTGTGGCCATTTGGGGAGTGAACCCAAGGATGGAAGACTCCCACCCCCCACCTCTGTCTCTCTGTTAACTCTGCCTTTCAAATAAATAGGCCTGCGCCACGGCTCCATAGGCTAATCCTCTGCCTGCAGTGCTGGCACCCCGGGTTCTAGTCCCGGTCGGGGCGCCGGATTCTGTCCTGGTTGCTCCCCTTCCGATCCAGCTCTCTGCTTTGGCCTGGGAAGGCAGTGGAGGATGGCCCAAGTCCTTGGGCCCTGCACTTGCATGGGAGACCAGGAGAAGCACCTGGCTCCTGGCTTCGGATCAGTGCGGTGCCATTGGAGGGTGAACCAACGGAAAAAAGGAAGACCTTTCTCTCTGTCTCTCTCTCTCACTGTCCACTCTGCCTGTCAAATAAATAAATAAATCTTTAAAAAAAATCATCATCAGCAACAACAAAAAAAAACAACTTATAGGTCAAGAATTAAGCCCATGCAGAAATTACAGAACATTTAGCAAACCATCACAATCAAAGCAGTACACACTGAACAATAAGGACTACAGCTAAAGCTACTGTCAGTGGAAAATTCATAGCCTTAAAAACGTAGAGCCTGGAGCTCTGCAGCCACATGGTCTGGGTTAAAGGTTCCTTTCCTGCTTCCCTAGCTCTTACTGGCTGCATGATCCCCGCCCCCCACATCACTCTGTGGCGTGTTTCCACTTCTGAAAGTGTGAATAGAAACAGTACTAATCCCACAGAGGTCTTCTGTGAGACTTAGCTTGCACACGTGACTTACCCAGAGCAGTGCCTAGCATGTATTATGAATGCTAGTCATGGAGGAAAGCAGTTCCAACAATACAGGAAACACAAGGGAGCGTTTTGAGGGACTGACAGGAGGGGGCGGCCTCAGCAGGGCAGGGGCCCCGGCAGGACACAGGCGGTGCCGCCCAAGCACCTACTGGCTCCTAGGCGCTCCGCGGACAGGGCCGCTCCTGGCTTGGGCTGATGGCAGGACAGGCCTGGGGACCCTCTGAGCATCTCAGTGCCAGTGTAGACAGGAAAGCAAGGGGGCCGTCAGCGTGTGGGGGCTCCATCCTCACCTGACTGAGGGGCTCACGAGGCAGGGCAAGGATTCCTGTGACTCCCAGTGGCTGTTCGTGTCGTAGAAAGTATGCCAGTGGGCCTGGAAATAGGCTCTCGACTCCCCGCTGAGAGCCCAGCTCCAAGATCAGAAGGCAGACGGCTCGTCCTGCTGAATTCTGGGGCGGTCGGCACCATACTTCCGGGTGCCAGTTACTTCTGACTCCTGCCGGGGGCGGGTGGACTGACAGCACCACCACCAGCATTTCCAAGGAGGCGAGGGGCTTGTGGCCCTCCTAAGGGGGTGGGGTCCCAGGCAGTGGGCAGCTCCTCGCAGAGACAGCTCCGCCGTCTGGCAAGGAGGGGATGCAGGAAGGAGCACATCGGCTGGGCCTGGACTCCTGACATGGGAGGATGAGGTACAGCCCACTCTCCCCGTCAGCAGCCAGATGTGATGTGTGAGGTTACCAATCCAGGCACACCCAGGAGAACCTTGCCGTGTCTAAGACACAGGATTTAAAAAAAAAATCGGGGCTGCACTGTTGTGTAGCAGGCAAAGCTACTGCCTGCAGTGCCGGCATCCTGTATGGGCACCAGTTCGAGTCCCGGCTGCTTCTCTTCCAAAACAGCTCTCTGCTATGGCCTGGGAAAGCAGTAGAAGATGGCTCAAGTCCTTGGGCCCCTGCACCCGCGTGGGAGACCCAGAAGAATCTCCTGGCTCCTGGCTTCGGATCGGCACACTTGTGGCCATTACAGCCATCTGGAGAGTGATCCAGCGGATGGAAGACTCTCTCTCTCTCTCTTTTTAAAATTATTATTAATTTAATTATCCGAGAAGCAGAGAGGGAAGAAGACAAAGAGACGGAGAAATCTTCCATCTGCTGGTTCACTCCCCAAATGCCCACTGTGGCTGGGCTTGAGCTGGGCTGAAGCCAGGAACTGGGAACTCAATTCAAGTTGAGTGGGTGGCAGGGACCTAATCACCAGAATTCCCAGGGTGATCGGCGGCGGCAGCTGGAATTGGGAGTGGTATCAGGACTTGAACCCAGACACTCTGGGGTGGGAAGTGGGTGTCCCAGCCGGCATACTAGCTGCCAGGCCGCAAGCCGTTCACTTCCTCCTGGGTCTTGTGCCGCCCTCTGCGTGGCCGCCATCCTACGCTTGCTGGTGTATTGTGGTTCTAACGGCTATTCATCAATAGCGTATTGACAGCACACATACACTGCGTCCTGGGCACGCCGAGTGCCGGGCGCTGAGGGTGCAGCGGTGGTCAAGTCTTTGCAGACTTCACATTTCTATGTGGGAGGGAGGCAGGCAGGGCTGGGCGAACAAGTCCCCACAGTCCTCTAAGAGAGACAGCAGGCTGGGAGGTGAGGGGTGGGGGATGGCAGAGAGCAAGCATTGGAGGTCAGAGGGCAGCACTTAGCAGAACCTGAACTTGCTGGACAGAACTCTGCAAGGGTCTTGGGAGGGCTCATGGTGAGGGGACAGCAAGTGACAAGTCAGGAACCGCCTTAGCGTAAGGGTAAGAGAAGTAATTGTCAGCTCAGCCCCTGGCAGCACAAATCTAACAGACCTGGGCGTGCAGCAGGATGGGAAAGAGGTGGCATTTTGTTCATTCAGTTGTGTGGTCCTTAAGTCGAGACTATAAACCCACAGGCCAATTCAACCGAATGGCGTTCTGGGAGGAGCCCTGGACTGAAAGTCCAGAAATTGGGAGTTAGTCTAGTGCAGCTACTCATTTGCTGTGTGATCTTAGGCAAATCCCATACCCTCTCTGCACCTTAGTTCCTCATCTGTACATTAGAGAAGTAGGATTCCCTTCAGTCCCAGTCCTTGGAGGTTATAACCAGGCAAACCTAGGCTGTCATTTGAGAGGTGTGGCGGGGGGTGGGGGGAGAGGAAAGAGAAGAGAGGAGGAGAAGGCAGGGTCTTTTCCAGGCTCCAAATTCCCTGTGTCTGTGGACCCCCAGGGGAGCAGGAGCCTGTGGGAATATTTGCCGATCCAGCGAAGGAGGCCCTTCTTGGGGAGGAGGTGAGAGTGTACCTGCTACTGACCTTGATGGGAGAATGAGTGGGGTCTGAAACCCAAGCCATCCTCAGAGCATCCAGGAATAAATAATTTTTTTTGACAGGCAGAGTGGACAGTGAGAGAGAGAGAGAGAGAAAGGTCTTCCTTTTGCCGTTGGTTCACCCTCCAATGGCTGCCGCGGCCGGCGCACTGCACTGATCCGAAGGCAGGAGCCAGGTGCTTATCCTGGTCTCCCATGGGGTGCAGGGCCCAAGCACTTGGGCCATCCTCCACTGCACTTCCGGGCCACAGCAGAGAGCTGGCCTGGAAGAGGGGCAACCGGGACAGAATCCAGTGCCCCGACCAGGACTAGAACCCGGTGTGCCGGCGCCGCAAGGCGGAGGATTAGCCTAGTGAGCCGTGGCACCGGCCAGGAATAAATAAATTTTAAAAAAATCCTGAAGAGTCACCCCGGAGAGACTTTTGTGTGCTCAGGGAGGAGGACTTACATGTTTTTTCAGGGCCAGGGATATTTTTGCCCAATGACAAAAAAAAAAAAACAAAAAACAAAAAACAAAAAACAAAACAAAAAAAAACAAAAAACAAAACAAAAAAAAACCAAAAAACCAGGAGGGGAGAAGACTTGAAGATGGGGAAACTCCTGAGAGTCAGGATCGCTCCAGGGGAGGCCCAGCCAAGGGCTGGTGCCGGAGTAAGGGGTCACGGGCAGGGCTGACCCAGGAATCTGGCAGGTGTGGTCACGCTCCTATGGGAGACCATCAGCGCGGTCCTCATGACCCACTTCTCGGCCAGCTGAGCATGAGTGCTTCTGCTAGGGGCCGGCGAGCGCCTTCAGGGGGTAACAGCAGCCCGGCACCCACACGCCTCTCTCCCTGCTGAGCCACGATCCCCAGCCTTCTCCCCGGCTTTGTCAGTCCCAGAGTGGAAATGGCATGGCTCACATAGCCTAGGGCTATGTGGGGGCGTTCCACGGGTACCCAGCTTTCAACGTGGATGCTAACGAGCCAGGAAACAGGAAAGGGAGCTGACATCTTTCCCGGCTAGCAGAACGAGCTAGTCAGGGCAGGAAGACCCACACCATTGCAGGCTGAGAGCAGGAGGCTGGCAAAGTGGATGAGAGGGGCTGACAGCCGGCTGTGGATGGTGTGCCTGGGCTGGGCTTCCAAGAATCAAGCTGCAGACAAGGATTTGCAAGCAAGTGGCTCCATGGGGAGATGAGCCCAAAAAGTACCATAAGTGGGTGGGGCAGTGAGACCGAGAAGGAAGGGAGGCTGGTGACCCCTGTCAGGGACTGCAGGTGCATCTTACTGGGGAGCACTGGGAGGGGGCAGAGCCCAAGCCTGGAATTGCCCCCCCCCCCAGTCGGTGAGGCAGCAGGCACGTGTGCTCACCGACTCTGCCCGTCAGGGGTTAAGGGCCTGAGTTTGTCAGGGGCCGGGCAGCCTTTGTGGGCCACAGAAGCTGTCGGAGATATAGAGATACAAGAAGACTCCAAAAAGTCCATGGAAAATGGAATTAAACGTCTGCTTGGATGCAAAAAATTTCAGATTCACGCATCATTTTTCCATCGTGTGCATTTCCCACGAGCTTTCTGCAGTCCCCACACAGGCGCTGGCGGCTGGGGATCAGGAGGGCCGGGAGTTCACGGGCAGCGTCTGCCCCCGGGGAGGGGCTGTCTCGGGTGATGCAGACGATGCAGGTGTCCTGTGCACACTCTGCAGTTGGGTGCTGTGGGCCGTAGGTGCCCGTGCTTCACACGCGTGTGGCATCCTTGGCTTCTCTCATCTCCCAATCATTGCGACAACGAGCTAGCCACCCCAATCGAATGCTTCCCTCCCCAGCACACACACACACACACACATGCACACACACCACGCATGCACACATTACACACACCACACATACACACACCACACATGCACACACACCACACACATACCACACACACACGCTACATACACACCACACATACACACACTGGGTGGCAAGCCTCATCTATAAGGCAGGTCTTCATAATTTTTTAAAAAGATTTACTTATTTGAAAGGCAAAATGACACAGAGAGGGAGAGACACACACAGAGAGAAACAGACAGAAAGAGAGGTTCACTCCCCAAATGGCCACAACAGCCAGGTCTGGGCCAGGCCAAAGCCAGGAGTCTGAAATGCCATCCAGGTCTCCCATGTGGGCAACAGGGGCCCAAGCACTTGAGTCGTCCTCCGCTGCCTCCCAGGCGCATTCGCAGGAAGCCGGATCGGAAGTGGAGCAGCTGGGACCGGAAGCAGTGCTCTGTTATGAACCGCTGGCTTTATAAGTGGCAGCTTAGCCTGCAACACCACAATGTCAGCTCCCAGCTCTCCCTTCCAAGCCAGTTCACATCCCACCCCAGGGTCACGTCTGCTGAACAGATTGAAAGTGAGCTAATTGGAAGCAGCGTAGTTCACAGAGCACATTGATTCAACTTTGTAAAATGGAAATTCTTTTAAAAACTTTTTTTCATTTATGTATTTTGAGAGAGAGAGAGATGGGGGGGGGGGGAATCTCCCACCCACTGGTTCACTCCCCAAATACCTATAAAACAGATAAGGTTGGGCTAGGCTGAAGCCAAAGCTGGAAGCCAGGGACTCAATCCGGGTCTCCCACGTGGGTGGCAGGAGCCCAAGCACCTGGACCACTGCCTGCCACCTCCCAGGTGTGCAGTGGCAGGAAGTCAACACTGGGAGCGGAGCCAGGACTCACGTCCAGGGTCTCTGACGGGGTGTGGTTAAGCAGTGTCCGGCACTGATGAGACGCCGGGTGGAATGAGCGGTCGTCAGCTGAACTCGGGAGCAGCTGGGGGTGAAAGTGAACGCGGGTGCCTGGCGTGGTGCCTGGCAGAGAGGAGGGGCCGAGAGAGCCTCAGCTCTCCACTCTCCGCCATGGTCTCTCTCCTAGTCCTAGTTCTTCTCCATCGCTCTTTCCCCTGCTTCCCGCTGCCCCCTCTGCCTCCACCTGACCCCCACAAGCTGACCCTTGCAGAGGGAGGAACTGACCCTTGGGCCTCCGTCCTCACAGTTAGGCCAGGGTCATCTCTAACCTGAGGCCCTGGAGGGGAGGCCAGTTGTCGGGCACAGTCGCCAGGCTGACAGCTGGCATTTAGCCCCAGGTGTTAGGGGCCCCACGTGGGGACCTCCAGGGAAGCTGGAAGCCCAATGCACACACTGCACGCAGGCCAGGGCCTCTGTCTGCACACGCATCACCAGCAAGGTCAAAGCCAACGCAGCCTCCCAGCGCTTGCACAGGTTTTGCTTTTTTTTTTTTTTTTCCCTGCTGTGGCTCTGCTGTGCTTTCAGTGATTCTCCCTTCATCCAGACGGGGGCGTGGCCAGACGGCTCCCTGCTGCCTACTGCTCTGTCCATCACTGTCACCCCAGTCGTCGGCTCCCTCCCTGGCACTCTGTTAGTCACGGCATGGGGTGTGCGTGGTGGGAAACCCAGTCCCGCCAACTCATGTGTGCGTGAGGCCCTGGTACAGGAGGGGGTGTCAAGGTCACAAACTGACCGTGAGCTGGGTACAAGCGGAGGAGCCTCAGCGCCTCCGAGCTCCGCTGGGCGAGTTCAGGGTCATTCCCAGCATTGTACTGCCGCTTTCCACGTCCTTGGGACAGGTGGAAGGGGAGAGGCAAACGTTAGCATAATTGCTTTTGTGTTGTAGGATGATGGGCGCTAAGCCAGAGGGAATTTGACCTTTTCAAAGTGACCTGTATCAAGCTCCGGGAGCAGAAGTCGGTGTCAGTAATCCATAATGGCTAGCAGGAGCTGTAGGGTTTCTCCAGACCCACCACGCGGCAGGTGCTAGGTCACTTTGTCCTGTTCTTCACCTCCCTCTGTGGTATATGATCATCCCATTTTACAGAGAGACAAACCCAGAGACATCAGGATTTGGGAGACAAAGCCCCAGAACTGGTACGACACACAGCTGGGGTCAGCATCAGCTTTCGGATGCCTACATCTAGCACTGTTGCCATGTAGGGGGTGGGGAGGTCCGTGTCGTGGGGCTTCCTCTGCCTTATAGGGTCTTCAGCAGCACCCTCAGCTCTACCCGCGAGACACCAGCAGAACTTTCCTGTGGCTTCGGTGCAGTTGGTTCCCAGGAGTGGTGTCGGAGGTGGGCCTCTGGGACGCCGTCCGGTTGTTAGGAGGGCTAAGTGCCTATCTCAGGGGTGTGAGTTCTTGCTTTGTGGGGCTGAACTCGTTCCCACGAGAACAGGTTGCTATGAAGTGCGTCCTGGTGAGTTTTCTCTCTTCCACTCATGCCCTCTTGCCCTTCCGCCTTCTGCCATGAGCTGAAGCCCAAGACCCTCAACAGTGCTATGCCCCAGGCTCCGGGACTGCGAGCCAAGCAAATCTCTTCCCTTTAGAAATTACGGGCTCTTTACTGTGTTACAGCAAAGGAAAATAGGTGCGCCCTAAGAACTAATGCTCTGAACGGCCACCAGATGGCAATGTTTCCCCCATAACAAGGACATCCTAGCGTGGATGTGAGGAGGGCGACTGAGAGGCGGCGTTGGAAAGGCCCAAAGCCCTTGAGTGGCACCCACACACATCCGCGTAGCTTGGTCAGAATCCTGCAGGGCATTCACACACTGAAGAAGCCTGGAGGTCCGTGGCAGAGCTTCGACAAGGTTCATGTGCCAGTCTGATCCTTGGTACGTCCTGGGGGTATCATCTTGAGATCAGTTCTTGGCAGCTTTTATTTTTCTCAGCTGCAAAGTGGGGATCAGAACAGCCCCTTGCCCTCTCTGGTAGACAAGGCCATTATGAAGCTGACGTTGTGCCTGTGTGAAACGGTAGATGGTGTCACAGATGTAGTTTATTGCAATTGCAGATGGTGTGCAATTAACTTACCCTTTAGGTAGCAAAGGATTGCCTAGAACCTTGCTGCTCACAATGTGAGCCACAGACCAGCAGAAGTGGCACCACCTGTGGGTATACCAGGATGCACCTGCTAGGAATGACTCTTTCTGCTTCCCCCAAATTCCCGTGTGGAAGTGCTCATCAAACCCCGGCGTGATGGCGATTGGAGGCGGGGACTTGGTGAGGTCAGGAGGGGGCAGCCCTCACAAATGCGATCAAAGCCCGAGAGGACACAGGGGAGAGGACTCGTGCCCCACCCTGGGAGGACGCACTGAGAACGTGGCCGCCCGCCCGCCAGGCCCTGGGCCCTCACGGGGGCCACATCTGCTGGTGCCTTCGTCTCGGACGGCCTGTCCTCAGAAAACTGTGAGAAGTAAGTGTTTCTTGTCTGAGATGCACAGTATCTGCTATTTGTTTTTTGCAGCCTGAACAGACCGAGGCGGTACCTCATCTTGGAGCTGCTAACATTTTTTTAAAGATTTATTTATTTATTTGAAAGGCAAAGTTACAGAGAGGCAGAGAGAGAGAGAGAGAGAGAGAGAGAGTCTTCATTCCACTAGTTCACTCCCCAGTTGGCCACAACGGCTGGAGCTGAGCTGATCCAAAGCCAAGAGACAGGAGCCAGGAGCTTCTTCCAGGTCTCCCATGCGAGTGCAGGGGCCCAAGCACTTGGGCCATCTTCCACTGCCTTCCCAGGCCACAGCAGAGAGCTGGACTGGAAATGGAACAGCCAGGACTCGAACTGGTGCCCATATAGGATGCCAGCACTGCAGGCAGTGGCTTTACCTGCTAGACCACAGTGCTGGCCCCTCTGCCGAATGTAAATAGTGTGCATTTTAACAAGATCGCAAGGCAACGGATGCACATGAAGGTTCGACACTAGCTGGAAAGTCATTCATTGTAGTGAGTCAAGAGAACAGCCAGGAAACAAGTGCTGGGGTTTGCTTGGAGTCAATGCTGTTTGAGTTCAGCTCTGTGTCTCCCATAATTCGAGAATTGTCTACTATTATGAGTCAGAAACATGTTAAGTCAACTTTTTTATAAATGTCAGAAAATGTATCTATAGCTAAATTTTGCCTTAGGGGGGTCGAGTTGAAGTTGAAATAAAATAGCTTTTATTTCTAGGGTAGGCATTTGGTCTAGAGGTTAAGACCCTGTTAAGATGCCTGCATCCCAGATGAGAAATCTTGGGTTTGATTCCCGGCTCAGGCTCCGGACTCCAGCTTCCTGCTAATTCAAACCCTGGGAGGCAGCGATGACTCAGTAGTTGGGTTCCTGCTACCCTTGGGGAGACCTGCATTGAGTTTTCTGCTCCTGGTTTTGGCCCTGGTCCAGCTTCAGCCACTGCAGGAATTTGGGGAGCAAGCCAGGAGACGCAGCTCTATCTTGGGGCTGGCGTTGTGGCTCCGTAGATTAAGCCGCCACTTGCAATGCCGGCATCTCATCTGGGAACACTGGTTTGAGTCCCTGGCTACTCTGCTTCCAATCAAGCTCCCTGCTAATGCACCTGGCAAGGCAGGGGAAGGTAGAGTGCTTGGATTCCTGCCACCCACATGGGAGACCCAATGGAGTCCCAAGCTCCTGGCTTTGGCCTGGCTTTGACTCTTGCAGCCATTTGGGAAGTGAATCAGTGGATGGAAGATCTTTCTCTCTTCCCTTCTCTCTCTTATAAGTAAACAGAAGTTTAGAAACCCCACAATATTCTCATATTCAATCTGGTATTTAAGTCCTACCGGACAGGCAGGCTTCCAGAACAGGGCGTGCAGGAGAAGAGCCCAGGTGTAGCTGTCACGAGTCCCGTTCCAGGCCACCGCAGGGCTCCCTTGGAATCGAGAATCTGTCCCAACCAGTGTCCTCGGTGATCGGCCCCAGTCTCTCCTCGGAGCACTATTGGGACACTTCTGGCTTTGCGCCCTTCCGTTCCTTAACCCACCTTGAATAGAAAAGACACAGTCACTTCCCGGAGCTACATGACACACTTGGTGGCTTCCAACCCAGGGCTGTGTCCTCTCTCACCACTGGAGGCCAGAGTCCCCCACCCAGACCCTGGCAGGGGCTGATTCTTTCTGGGGGCTCTGATGGGGGATCCATCTGTGGCTCACTCCTGGCCCCATTGCTGTGAGAGCCCGGCTTCTGCCCCCTATCTTCACATAGTCGGCTCATCCAGGTCTGGGACTTCTGCCGCTGGCTTAGGGCCCCGCTGGGAATCCAGGATGATCACTTCTTTATTTTTTTTTTTATTTTTTTTATTTATTTTTTTTTGACAGGCAGAGTGGACAGTGAGAGAGAGAGACAGAGAGAAAGGTCTTCCTTTGCCGTTGGTTCACCCTCCAATGGCCGCCGCGGCCGGCGCGCTGCGGCCGGCGCACCGCGCTGATCATATGGCAGGAGCCAGGAGCCAGGAGCCAGGTGCTTATCCTGGTCTCCCATGGGGTGCAGGGCCCAAGCACTTGGGCCATCCTCCACTGCACTCCCTGGCCAGAGCAGAGAGCTGGCCTGGAAGAGGGGCAACCGGGACAGAATCTGGCGCCCCAACTGGGACTAGAACCCAGTGTGCCGGCGCCGCTAGGCGGAGGATTAGCCTAGTGAGCCGCGGCACCGGCCAGGATGATCACTTCTTAAGATCCTCAGCAGACTTACATCTGCCAAGATCCTTTCTCCAAATGAGGTCCCATCTGGGGAACGCAGCTTTTGGGGGAGGGGCACCATTGCACCCACTCCCGACGCTCCCATTCCCACTGTGCCGTCTTCTCTGCTGGTCCTCCCCGGGGCAGCCCAGAGCTGGCTTTGGGAGCTGTGCACCACAAGGGGTCAGGCGAGCCTCATTTTTCTACTGCTCAGCCCTGTCGGCACCCAGGAGTCCTTTCAACATTGAGAAATGCTCCTCGCGCCATGACCTGGGTCAGCCAGAGCGGGGAGCCCAGGCCCAGAAGCAATGCCCTCCTCATTGTCCCCACAAACCTGGGCTTGGTCACACAAAGACATCGTGCCGTGAGTAGGACCTTCCTCTGTCCAGATCCATTGCAGAGACTCACGGAACCCATCGGGGGCCCGGATGCTGATGGCACTGCCCGCCGCAGCCACGGAGCCCACGAGGTTCACGGTCAAAAACTCCCACAGCTGGAGAAGTCTCTGTGGACAGCACAGGTGTTATGAGGCACATGGGTGCAGGCACCCGGGTGGCTGGAGGAGCGCCTATTTTTATGTTTTCTAAGAGACAATAGTTACAACACAAAGCGCCTCGGCCGCCACTGACACAGTGCAGACACCAAGGACGGACCTCCACGATTATTTTCCACTGTACCTTGATCTTGCTTGGTTTTTGAGATTTTTTTTTTTTTTTTTTTTTTTGCCTAGGAAGGGGGATCATCCTTTTGCCATTGAGAACCAGTGTGTTTGAAATTGTGAAAGAGGTCCCCATGTCACCCCTCTAAGTCATAACCTGGGGAGAGCAGCAGCTTCTCCCTGTGGCGGCTGCCCGGAGGTGTTTGGGAGGAAGGGCTCTCTGGGGGCCTGAAGCGAGGCTCACAGCAGAAGGGTGGGACTTAGGGAGCCTGGGATGTCTGCCCGTGGCCTTCCTGCGTGCTGGCCCCAGGGCCTCAGAGAGCTCAGCCCGAGCGATCAGCACCTCCCCTCGATCGCACTTCCTGTGACGTCACCCAGTGGCTGGCTGCTCTTTAACGGTCAGTTGGTTTTGCGTTTGGCATCTTCCTTTGTAAAAATGTAAGCTCCCCGAGGCCAGTCCTTGCTTGCCTTGCCCTCTGCTGAGTCCCTGGTGCCTGGCGCATATATAGCCCTGAGGAGACCTTAGCTAAGTGTTCTTCTAAGAATGAGTGTCCACTAGGTTGTGCCTGGGGCTGACCCTCGAGACCCCTTAACTGGTTGGTTGTAGAACTATCCCTGTGCACACGCAAAACGCCTCTGCTTATTATGGTTATGGCTTCTTTTTGACCTGGGACTCTTCTCTTCTCTTCTCTTCTCTTCTCTTCTCTTCTCTTCTCTTCTCTTCTCTTCTCTTCTCTTCTCTTCTCTTCTCTTCTCTTTTGACAGGTAGAGTTATAGACAGTGAGAGAGAGAGACAGAGAGAAAGGTCTTCCTTCCGTTGGTTCACCTGCCAAATGGCCGCTATGGTTGGTGCGCTGGGCAGATCCGAAGCCAGGAGCCAGGTGCTTCTCCTGGTCTCCCATGCGGGTGCAGGGCCCAAGCACTTTGGCCATCCTCCACTGCACTCCCGGGCCACAGCGGAGAGCTGGACTGGAAGAAGAGCAACTGGGACTAGAACCGGCGCCCATCTGGGATGCTGGTGCCGCAGGCGGAGGATTAACCAAGTGAGCCACGGCACCAGCCCCGACCTGGGACTTTTCAGTGCCTTCAAAACATAGTCTTGACTTGGAGGGGAGTTCAGGAGAATATTCTCCAAAATGTCGACCCCCTGTCTTGACTGCCTAGAGCTGTTGATCCAGAGAGGGCCTGAGGCAGGCCTGGGCCCCTCTGCCTGGCTAGCAGCGCTGGCCAGTGAGGGCTGTGCACTGGCTGGGCGGCCCTTGTCCTTCCCTGCTTCGAACAAGTGGCGCAAATTCTGGGCAGAGCCCTGAACTCCGTGCTCTGAGTCCAGTGCGGCAGTCCTCAGTCTCTCCCACCGTGAGCGACTCACCGCTGCTCTTGGGGCCTGGGTTTCGGTGGTTCAGTAAATGTTTATGGAGTGCCTGTTATGTGTTTGGCATGCTTCTAGGAACCAGGGATAAAATACAGTGGGTAATAAGGCAGCCCTGCCCGGTGGAGCTTATAGCACAGCCAGGAAGAAAGAAGCCACCAAGCGATCCGTGAATAGGGCTGAATACGCAGCCGTGGCCGGCTCTGTGCTGGGCGTCGTGGTCCCTTGAGTGCTGCTGTAGGGGAACACCTAGACTGTCAAGCCCAGAGGTGTGTGCCTCTTACAGCGTGTGGGTCCAGGAAATCGAACATCAAGAAGCCTGCTGCTGGTGAGGGCCTTTGGCTGTGCCATCCCCTGGCGGAAGACGGAAGGGCAAGAGAGCAGGTGTGTGCACAAGAGAGGAGAGGGCCAGACTCACCCTTGTTTCAGGAACCCACTCCCGCCACTCCCA
Organism: Oryctolagus cuniculus; assembly: GCF_964237555.1. Taxonomy (NCBI): domain Eukaryota; kingdom Metazoa; phylum Chordata; class Mammalia; order Lagomorpha; family Leporidae; genus Oryctolagus; species Oryctolagus cuniculus. Next base: position 22,555,202 of record NC_091451.1, on the reverse strand, counting down.
GCCCTCTCCTGCAGTGACGGCACAGCTCCATTCATGAGGACAGAGCCCTTGTGAGCTCATCACCTGTGAAAAGTCCACCTCTCGGCACCGCTGCCTGGGGGATTAGGTTTCCAGCATATGGACTTAGGGGGACACGTTCCTGCCACAGCAAAGGGCAAGTCACAGCATGTGCAGTCCTGTGGCGGGAGGATCTGACCCGGTGAGGGGAGAGGGCTGTCAGAGCTGCCCGCGCCTGGAAGGTGAGTGGGAGTGGGAGGGGAGGTGGGGACGGAGAACGCCGGGACCTCCCGTTGGGCTCCTCTTGGGCAGATGCCTGGTGTGGACAAAGCGAGAGGACGGCAACAATCCCCCCTTCTTCTGTGCCCACAGCGGCTCTGGGGTTGTAGCATCCCGGCCTCAGCTCCATGAGGTAACCGCCATTAGTGTCAGCTTTCTCATCTTGGAGATGATGTCATGGGCCCCTGGGGAGCTCGCACAAGTCGCCCAAGGTCACAGAGCTAGCCAAGTACAGAGCTGGATTCACACCCCTGCTCTGAGCCACTGCGCTCCAGCCAAGGAGGTGACCCCACGGGCGATCCTGGTGTCTGGACTTGGTCCCGACTCTCCTCTGCTCCCTGCAGTGCTTGGAGTGAGGCCATCTATTCATTCATTGATTCAGTCAATTATCGATCCGGTGCCTTCCGTGCAAGGGCCGGGCGAAGTGACGTCATCTGGGGAGGGCTTGTGGTCTGGCCGCCGAGACACAAACACCAGCGCATCATCTGGGAGGTGGAGGGGCAGGACAGAGGGGAGGTGGCGATGCTTGTCTGGAGTAGGGTGGGGCACTGGGAAGACGATGTGGCTTGGGGGCAGGAGGAAGGCATTTTCCAAGGCTTTGTGGGCCGAGCTCAGCAGCGGGGTCCCAGGGGCTTCAGCGTGTTTCAGTGATTAGAGTCCACTCTCACCGCTTGTGACCCTTGTGACACAGGGTGTGTAGGTTCCAGGCTCCACCCAGACCTGCTGCGGAATCCGTCTCTAGCTGTCGGGGCCAGAAATCTGCGTTTCCGCCAGCGCAGCAGGGGACTCCGACGTGCGCGGAAGCTTGGTGTTGGCAAGGAGATCCGGGGGAGCAACCAGTTCAAAGTGGTTTTCTGGAAAGAGCTGAACTTTTTGTGCTAGGAGGAAAATTGAAGATAAGTGGGCACTTTGAAGACCACTTAAAATAGAAAAACACAACAAAAAATATAAAGACAGGTGATGGGCGGGGTTTAGACCCCTTGGGCTTGGTCTGCTAACCAGCGGCCACATGGGGAGGCACTGGAGTGAGGAGAAGTCGGGTGTAGAAGCTGACGCCAGGTCCAGCGGAGCAGAGAATGCAACGATATACGGTGGCAGAAGCAAGGATCATGGGAGAGAGGCCCAGAGGTTGAACAGGAAGGACACCCAGAGGGAGTGGCCAGGGGCATGGTGGGCGGGGCTGTCACTGGCTTCCGAAGCCCACGTAGGTGAGCTGCATGGTGACCTGCACGTAAACCGTGATCAACGCTGCGGAGAGAGACGGGGTGGAGGGCCAGGAGGAGGTGGTTGTCGCATTTGGCCTCTTGTGGGGAAGCAATGGAGGTCAGTGGGTTCAAGAGGAGTGGGGAGAGGAAGTGGAATAGATCCCTCAGGTTCTGGCCGGAAGTGGAATAGATCCTTCGGGTTCTGGCCGGAAGTGGAATAGATCCTTCGGATTCTGGCCGGCCGACCCCAACAAGCTCTCGGGACACGCACAGTCTCTCCCAGCCCCGGCTGCCAAGCCCTGCATGCTGCAAGGTGCCGGGAGGCCGGGCTGCTTCTTGCCGTGGAGATCCTCCGTGCTCTGAAGACTGGATGTGCCTGCGGAAGGGGTCACTGTCGCTGCCCGGGAGGTGTGTCCCCCCAGAACCTTGGAGGCAGGCAAAAGGCCGCACCAAGCTTCAGAGTGGCTGCCCTTGGAGACAGCGGGCGGGCGCCCTTGCTGTCCTCTGGCAGGCACCGGGGACATGGTGGGAGGCGTCCTGGCTGCTGAGACGGACGCTCGGGTTCGAGTCCCTGCAGCCTGCGATTCCGGCCCGCGGTTTGTCCCTCTCAGCGAGGAGAGGGGGTGGGCCTGGGTGGTCTCACCGGCGCACTCTGGCTCGGTGATTCTACTTCTCCAGGTGCTGTACGTGCACACGGCATCTTCCACCTTCACTGTCTCGTTGGACCTCCTGAGTGCTGGCCCAAGTGGCCCAGAGGTGTGCCCCACTTGAGGACCTGTCAGTTCTGACTTCGACCCCACAGCCTACCTCACGGGTTCCCATGCTCCACCTAGGCCAGCTCAGCCAAGTCTTTGCTGCAGAGATAAGAAAATGAAGGACAGTGTGGTGGTTTCTTTTAAGGCTAATCTTTTTAAAAAGATTTATTTATTTATTTGAAAGAGTTACACAGAGAAGGAGAGGCAGAGGCAGAGAGAGAGAGAGAGAGAGGTCTTCTGTCTGCTGGTTCACTCACAAATCGTCTGCAATGGCTGCAGCTGTGCCGATCCGAAGCCAGGAGCCAGGAGCTTCTTCCAGTGCAAGGACCCAAGCACTTGGGCCATCTTCTACTGCTTCCCCAGACCACAGAAGAGAGCTGGATTGGAAGTGGAGCAGCCGGGACTCAAACCGGCGCCCATATGGGATGGCGGCACTGCAGGCATCTGCTTCACCTGCTACGCCACAGTGCTGGCCCAGACTAATTTTTTTTTTTTTTTTTTTTTTTTACAGGCAGAGTGGACAGTGAGAGAGAGAGAGACAGACAGAGAGAAAGGTCTTCCTTTTGCCGTTGGTTCACTCTCCAATGGCTTCCACGGCCGGCGTGCTAAGGCCGGTGCATCGCACTGATCCGATGGCAGGAGCCAGGTGCTTCTCCTGGTCTCCCATGGGTTGTAGGGCCCAAGCACTTGGACCACCCTCCACTGCACTCCCTGGCTACAGCAGAGAGCTGGCCTGGAAGAGGGGCAACCAGGACAGAATCCGGCGCCCCAACCAAGACTAGAACCCGGTGTGCCGGCGCCGCAAGGCGGAGGATTAGCCTACTGAGCCATGGTGCGGGCCAGCCAGGCTAATTTTTAAGAGAAAGAATTGCTGTTTTTCTGAAAGCCTCTCCCTCATTTGTTCAAATTTACACTTTGAGGAAATGATGAGAGCAGATGATACTTTTTTCTACTCAATGAACGAATACAGGCAACCCTCTCACTAATCTTTGAAAATCTTATTGGTCTGTGAATTCCCAAAGTCTCTATGCCTGAGTGTCATCAGTGAATGTGGATAAGAACAGCATCTACTTGGACAAGTCTGTGGTGTAGACTAATTAGATATTGCAGGCGGGCACAGGGTCTGGGATATGGTAAGTGTTCTTGGCTCCCACACAACCTCTGTTGGGCTGCCCACCAAGTTGGCTGATCCGAGCTTTAAAAAAAAACAAGCTTATCTTTTAATTCCAACTTACATGAACTTTAAGCATTATTTATTTATTTGAGAGAAAAAGAGGACTCTCAACTACTGGCTCACTTCTCAAATACTCGCAACAGTTGGGGCTGGGCCAGGCTGAAGCGGGAAGGAAGCCCAGGACTCCATCCAGGTCCCCACCGTGGGTGAGGAACCCAACTCCTGGAGCTGTCACTGCCGCCCAGCGGGGTCTGCCCTAGAAGAAGCCCCAGGCGGGAGTCGGAGCTCATTGTCGGACTTGGGGCTTGGACGCAGGCCACAGGTGTCTGGAGTGCAAGGTGAATGGCCTCCCCCTGGACTTCTCCCTATTCTTTCCCCAGGAGCTGTGGTCCTCTTTGCCACTCACTGTCTGGGACCCCTTCCAATGAGATTGTAAGGAGAGCATAAGAAAACAAGGGCTCCCACTCATGCACCCCTTCATTCTTCTGTTCGCTCAATTTCACAAACCTTGTCTGTGTAACTCACGTGGGCTAGAGCAGAGCATACGGAAACACTGGGATCCAACGCGCCCATTTCACATGGGAGGTGGACATGTGGGCCGACAGAATCTACATGACGTGACCAGTGCTCTGATGGAGCAGATGCAAGGAAGGAGACCGAGATAAGTTACAGAACCCTGGGTATTGCTTCTAAACATCACCGCCTTTAATGCTGAGCTCCCCAGCAGCCACGGTGAAAAGGAAAATATGTTGCTCTCATCCAGTGTGGGAGACATGATCCTATGGTCCCATACAGTTTTTCTCAAACTTCCGTCACTCTTGAATGTTTGTCTCATTTTTGCCTCTCCTGTAGATCCACAAAAATTATTACTTGCCTGACATTTTCTGAAATCGATATAACCATTTCATTTAAAATCATCATTGCTAACCACAAATAGAGGGCAAGCACATAAATAAGTGCATGATCATTAAAGCCAAGAATTCCTGTCTGTTAACATAATCTGAAAATATTCTGTCTGCCACCTCCTATGGGCCAGCCACGCACAGATAATGAAGTGACGTCTGTAAGGTCAATTGAAGACAAATTTCTCTCCTGGCATAAAATTCAAGGAAATATTTATTGCAAAAGGCACAGAAACTCCATTCAAATGGATGTTTCTTATGAACCCCTATAAAAGTAAGGGCATGACACTAAATCGTCACACGCCGAATGCCCTTCTGTGGGGAGCTGAGGGGACAGCGGACAAGTTGGCTGTTTGATGACAGCATTCAGCTCTGCCCAGTTGTCTGTTTAGGGCCAGAAGCAGGCGGGGCAGCCCTCGCAGCCCCTGTGGTCTGGGTTGCAGCGACCGGAGTCTCTGTAGTGCGCGCCTCTGCTTCAGGGAGACTTCCTTATGGAGAGCGAAACTGGAATTCCACACAAATCCCCAGCTTACAAAATAGTTCCCTTCAAAAACAGTTGGTTCTCCACTGTTTAGCAATGTGCAGATCACTGTGGTTTGTGAGCTCTGCCTGCACGGGGCGTGGGCTGGGCTTGGCCCATGGGCCATCGCTAATACATCTGGGAAGACAGTGGAAGATGGCCCCTGCACCCACGTGGGAGACCTAAATGGAGCTCCTGACTCATGGCTTTGGCCTTGTCCAGTCCCAGCCATTGTGGTCATTTGGGGAGTGAACCAGCAGATGGAAGATCTCTCTGTCTTTTGTTCTCTCTATAAACTCTGCCTTTCAAATAAATAAATAAATCTTCAAGAAAAAAGATTCATTTTATTTATTTGAAAGTTTGAGCTATTGAGGAAGAGAGAGACAGAGACAGAGAGACACACAGAGAGAGAGAGACACAGAGAGAGGGAGAGAGAGAGAGATTGTCCATCTGCTGGTTCACGCCACAGATGGTTGCACTGGCCAGGGCTGGTCTGTCCTGTCAGAGCTCCGTCCTGGTCTCCCAAGCACCTGGGCCATCTTCCCCTGGCTTGCTAGGGGTATTAGCAGGGAGCTGGGTCAGAAGCAGAGCAGTGTGTCTTGAACTTGAGCTCTCATATGGGATGCCAGCATCGCAAGGGACAGCTAACCTCCTTCCCCCGACGCCAATCCCTAATAACCGGCTCTCCTGAGCTCCAGCGTGCACTGCTCCTCACATAGGTCCACTGAGGCCCGTTACACCCTCTCCACGACGTGCAGCGTGACTCCTCGTTGTCGAGTCTCTGCCCTTCCCAATTCTTAGGGAATCTGTGCTGGCAGAGGGCACGGGAGGTGACATGATTTGATCTTCATTTAGCAAAGAGCACCACCGACAGTGAGCGTAGTCACTCCTCTTCATTCATCAGCCCGAGGCAAAAGGCACACATGCCCACTTCCTAAGTGATTCAGCTCCGAAACCCACAGAAGGAGATTTTATACAGTGAAGCTTCCTGACGTATTCAGGTTATTTAGTTTCTGTGTTTTAGATAACAAACGTCAAGAGTTCATATCATAAGGGATATTACCCTTATTTTAATAAAAATTTGAGTTTCAGTCAATTCCTAATTTCCGATAGGAAGTATTTGGATAGCAAAGGATAGCTTTATTCTTACACGGCCATTTCTTAGGAAAGTGAGCATACGCTTTGGAACACAGGACTGTATTCAGTCTTGTAAGAGGGTCTTCCAGATGACACAAGGTATGTTTACATTAATTTGTAGGTCACATCTTAAGTTAAAACACGAACTTAAGATTTCTTTTTGTCCACCAAGAATGCTTCTGGCCACAGGTAACACAAAACCTGGCCAAGAGTACCTTAAACCTGGGATGCTTATTGCTTACTCATTAAGAAACCCAGATGTATGTAAACTTGATGCTGGTTTGCTGTCTCAAAAAGACACTGGGGATCTATATTCTTTTATCTTGGTCATCCTCGGCTGTTGGCTTTCCAGTCTGGTTTGTGTTGCCTCAAGGCCATAAAAATGGTTGCTGTGGCTCCGGATATCGGATGGTTATTCACGTCAAAAACAAGCAGGAGGTAGCAGGCATTTGTAGCAGCAGTTAAGATGCACACACATCTGAGTGCTTGGGTTCGAGGCCCAGCTCTGCTTTCCAGTCTGGCTTCCTGCTCATGCGCACCTGGGAGGCTGCAGGTGCTGGCTCAAGTACTTGGCCCCTGTCATCCTTGTGGGAGACCTGGGTTAAGTTCTGGGCTCCTGGCTTCAGCCTGGCCCAGCCTTAGGTATTGTGGGCATTTGAAGGGTGAACCAGTGGATAGAATATCTCTCTCTCTTTCTGTCTCTCTGCCTGTCCAAAAAATAAAAAGAAAATGAAAGAAGCAGGAGGAGGTACCTCCAGGCGCATCTGTCTCTTTAATTAAGAGTTAGTTTTCCTAGGATCTCTTTGGTAGCTCATCCACCTCAAAAGCCCAGATGTGAGGATATGGTCACCTGTGCCTGCCAGAGGAGTGGGAAATACGGAGCACAGAACGGCAAGGGGACACCAGGGGAGATGGGCGTGACTGTTGCATTCGCTGGAGAAGACAACCTCAGGAGGCTGGGAGGGCCCAGGGAATGTGCCCGCAGAATGCATGCCCCATGCTGGGGGCACACGCTTCAGAATCTGGCTTAGGCAATGGCCAACAGCTCCAACTGCTGGTGTTTGGGAAACATCTGCTGGCGGGGAGTGGACAAGCACACACACATGGAGACATACACGCAGATACACACAAGACACAGACACACAGACACACAGACACACAGACACAGACATACACATAGACACACAGATACAGACACAGACATACACATAGATACACACACAGACACACAGACACAGACATACACGCAGATACACACACAGACACAGACACACAGACACAGACATACACGCACACAAAGACACAGACATGCACACAGATACACAGACACACACAGACATACATACAGATACACAGAAACACATACACAGACACACAGATACACACAAAGACACTCACACACACACAGACAGGTCCTGTCTGTGAGGGTCTCACTCTTCAGTGTGTCCTTCCATCCAACTGTAGCCAAGGAGTATGCCAGGGAGTCCCAGAATAATGTCACCTCTTTTTTTAATTAATTTATTATTTTTTTGACAGGCAGAGTGGACAGTGAGAGAGAGAGACAGAGAGAAAGATCTTCCTTTGCCGTTGGTTCACCCTCCAATGGCCGCCGTGGCCGGCGCGCTGCGGCCGGCGCACCGCCCTGATCCGATGGCAGGAGCTAGGTACTTATCCTGGTCTCCCATGGGGTGCAGGGCCCAAGCACTTGGGCCATCCTCCACTGCACTCCCTGGCCACAGCAGAGAGCTGGCCTGGAAGAGGGGCAACTGGGACAGAATCCGGCACCCTGACCGGGACTAGAACCCGGTGTGCCGGCGCCGCAAGGCGGAGGATTAGCCTAGTGAGCCGTGGTGCCAGCCGATAATGTCACCTCTTAAGATGACCGCTTCCCCTAGGCATGTGAGAGTGCCAGGGCCGAGAGGTGACTGGCGCACACTGCATGGAACCAAGCTTTCAGGGTTGTCTGGGTTCCTGGTGAGAAACTGTCCGCTTCCTGTCTTGGAATCAGGAGCTCTGATCCTATTTGGGAAGCCATATTGAACACCTGCATTCATTCAGCTAAAGCATAGGAGTCCTGCCCCTGTGCCAGGCAGGGTGCTGGGGCCTTGGTCTGCTATGTTCAGCAAGGAGACAAGGCCCTGACTCAGTTTTGTCAGGGAGAGATGTCAATCACACAATCACAACTGGGCGTAGGATGAACTCCCGTGCATAACCGTGGAGATGCGGTCTGGGTGTCAGGGTGCTGCCGTGGGGAGCCCCACTTAGTAGGACTAGGGGAGGCAGGGGAGAGGGTTGAGAAAGGCTGGGGCATGCATTTGAGCGCACAAACTTGCCAGCGTGCTCAAGGCCATCAGAACTGCGCCTGTCTGCAGTCTTGCGTTATCATCACCGGTGGTGTTCCGTAATACGGTTACAATCTTTTCCTGGCATTCTGTGTTATAACGGGTATCGCAGGCGGCCGGGAGTCAGAGCCTGTTCCAGGGTCCCACCACTCCCCCTTTTCCCCTAAGAAGGACACCGTCCATGGCTGCCGCTCAGGAGTCGCTGGTGCCGTTTGCAACCTCCGTCTGGAGGCTGTCATTCAACTGCCCCGACAGAGGCTCACTCCACGATGGCCGAGCAGGGGGAGGGAAGCTCTTCCCCACAGTCAAGCTCTTCAGGAACAGGCGGGAGAGCACTTGGCAAGGGGCTGGGGAGAGCGGTTGCTCTGACCGTGTGTCTGCATGCACGTGTGTGTGCACACATGTCTGTATGCTCGTGTGTGTATGTACACACATGTCTCTGTGTGGCTGCATGCTCGTGTGTGTGTACACGCATGTCGCTGTGTGCACAGATGCCTGTGGTTGCACACACGTGTGAATATGTGCACATGTGTCTGTGTCTGCATGCATGTGTGTCTGTACCTGCATGTCTGTGTCTGTGTCTGCATGCAGATGTGTATGTACTTGCATGTCTGTATGTGCACATGCATGTGTGTATTGCACATGTGTCTCTCTGTGCATGCCTGTGTGGGCATGTACATGCATGTCTATGTGCACATGTGTTTGCAGTTATCTGTATGCACGTGCGTGTATGTCTGTGTGTCTGCATGCATGTGTGCATATGTGTACTGTGTCTGTGTGTGGGTTAAGGAAGCTCAGGGCAGAGTTGGGGTCTCTGGTGACATCTGCTGCTCGTGTCTGGGACACGGAGGGCCGTTGTCTCTATTCTCTATGGAAACCTGCAGTAAGTAGGAATTCTACAGAAGGCGGGACATCAAGAGAGCATCAGGGGATTTTCAGACCTCGTGTTTTCTCCCTTGCTGCTCGCATTCAGCTCCTCCCTGGGGAGGTGCCCCTGGGTCATGGTGAGACCCCGAGAGTCTGCTTCCCCTGAGGAGGGAATATTACTCCATGGAGCATCTGGGGGTCTCAGGCTTCTCCCTGTGGGTTTCGTAAGAGCTTTGTTCTCTTGGAGTGGAGCATCCAGAGAGGGCCACGGCCTTGTGCCCCTGTGCTGTCTGGGTGGCCGCAGGAGCCAGCAGGGGAGATCCCAGGAGCCCAGTGCAGCAGAGGAAGAAATTGTGAATGCTGAGCCAGCGACAGGACAGCGCCACTGGAGCCACTGTGTCCTCCGCTGAGTGACATCAGCCAAGCAGCTTGGAAACTGGAGGCCACGGAGCCACAGGCTTGTGCTGGCCTCTGCTGCGGCTTGAGAATGACCCAGGGAGCAAAGGGAGCTCCCGGGCTGCTGTGCGGGCTCCTGGTGGTGGAGACCCCCTTGGCCAAGGAGTTAGGAGACCCAGGCTAGACGTCGCGGACCAGCGCCTTCATCCGGAGGGAGCTCAGTGAACCAGCATGGTGGCTGCCACACAACCGGGCCTCAGTGATGTTTGCAAAGGCTCATGGTGTGTAACCAACACCAGACTGCTCATCTCTGAGTGTCAGTGCAGAGCCAACAAGCAAAGGGTGATAGCAAGGTGTGCCCTCGCCACTGTGGGCAGGGCCGGGGGAAGAACTTTTCCTGGGGGTGGGGCAGGCTTCACCGTGGACCTGGCCCTGCCGGGCATTTCTATATAGCATTGCTCTGAATTCTTATAGCCGTGCGTCAAGCTCAGGGCCTCAGGGACGGAAAGCCACTCTCCCAGTGGAGTCTGAGACTATGTGCCTCGGAGAAGCGGCTGCTACTGGGAGCCTGGCCTCTGGAGGGAGAGATGGCCGAGGCCAGGGACGGATGGCACCCGAGGAGAGATTCTAAGAATTCAGAAGCTGGGGGTGGCAGCTGCTTCCTCCCTCAAAGCTGGGCTGCCGTAAGGAGCTGAGATAAACACGGACCCTGCGCTTGTCCTGAGACGGAACTTCTCCAAGCCGCTGTGCTGGGCCGGGCTGCACAGAGTGGGTTGCCTGGCCACCTGGCCACCCACCCACCTCACCTCTGGGCTCACCACCCTGCCCCTGGCCTCTCGCTGTTACCGCTCCTGCTGCCTGCTGTCGTTTGAGCCCCCTGATTTAATGGGTTTGTCTCATTATTTTGATTAATCATATTAACTCCTGTTAATTAAGAGAGAGATTGAAGCAATGACAGGGGTTAATGGAATCAGCCTGTGTTCTTTCCTGGCTTTTGTTGGGGGGTAACTGATGGGCATGGGGGGCAGAGGAGGGGACAACGGGAGCTGGGGCACAGCCAGGAAGAGCCCAGGCAGACCCTGGAGGTGCGAAGAGCGAGGGGGAGACGGTGTCAAGGTGCCGATCAGCTGCCCGTCGGACGTCGGAGCACCCTTCTAATTGAATGTCTGATTTTATTAATGATGGGATTCTAGAGGTCCTTACGAAAAGAAAAGGATTTAGTTAGTTCAGCAGTTGGCTGAAAATTAATGCAGAGAATGAAGTTACAATGGCCCTTTTATTTGTCGTCTTTTTTTTTTTTTTTTTTTTTTTTTTTGTCCTGAGAGCGAGGGATGAAGGTGGCTCCACCACCTCTCTGCTCTTTCTCGTTTCTGGGCTCCCTGTGTCTGGTGCTGATGAAGCAGGCGGGTGCGTCCCAGGCCTCAGCCTGACAGTGCAAGGAGCAAAACTCATGCCTACAGCTTTAGTCCGCACTGTTCGCCGAGCGGCTTAACTTCGTCTTGGCGTTCTAGCCGGATGAGCACACTGGGAGAGCCCTTCCACAGGGAGGTCTGCTGGCTGCTTCAAGGCTTCGCAGCTGCAAACAGGGTCTCTGTGGGTCTTTGTAATCAAGACCAAGTCCTACAGAATTCAGGTGAGTCACAATCTGACGTGGAGTCCTTATGAGAGGGCAACAAGGGACCCACGGGCGCAGAAGGAAGGGACCACGTGCAGAGGGAAGCAGAGACTGGAGTGGAGCCGAGGCATACCTGGGGCTACCAGGAGCTGGGAGAGGTAGGAGAAGGAGCGTCCCCCAACCCCGCCCCATACCACACACACACACGCTCCCCACCCCAACACACACACCCGACATGCACTGGAGAATTTCAGAGGTTTCTAACCTCCAGAATTGGGAGGATCTTAAGCCATGTGCTTTGTGGTACTCTGTATGGCAGCCCTAGCAAACTGAAGGAACTGTGAGGGTTTTATTGGAGCTGCTTGCTGGCCCACACACCTACAGATTAGATTTTTTAAAATTTATTTTTTATTGTTTATTTGAAAGAGTTACACAGAGAGACAAGGAGAGGCAGAAAGAGAGAGAGAGAGAGAGGTCTTCCATCTGCTGGTTCACTCCCCAACTGGCTGCAACAGCCAGAGCTGTGCCGATCTGAAGCCAGGAGCCAGGAGCTTCTTTCCGGTCTCCCACGTGGGTGCAGGGACCCAAGGACTTGGGCCATCTTCTACTGCTTTCCCAGGTCACAGCAGAGACCTGGATTGGAAGTGGAGCAGCTGGGACTCAAACTGGCACCCATATGGGATGCTGGCACTGCAGGCAGTGGCTTGACCCACTACACAGCACCAGCCCCTAGATTAGATTTTGATCCCTGTTAAAATGCAGGCCACGTTCCTTAGATGGTTGTCTGTCCAGATACCTGGAAGGAGCATGGGAAGTACCTGGCGCTTCTCGGAGGTCACCCAGGGCAAAGGCAGCAGACGCTGAGTGCTAACCTCGGCCAAGCTTGCTTAAGGCGGCTCTCACCGTGGTCTCCTGAGCACCTGGACCCCCAGGTTTGTGAATCTATTTCTTGGGTCTATAATTCCAGGATACCTGTCCTGTGTGCTCTTCTCTCCGGCTCTTAGGATAGAAATGAACTCTTCGTGGCTTGTGAACTAATTCTTACTAGGTTGTCAGTGGCTTCCTGAGTTTCTGAGTCATTGTGGGAGCTGCAACTTCAAAACCCACTTATTCATTCAGTAACTATTCATGGGGCACAGGAGGTTCAGCTGCCACCCGTGTCTCATGTTGGAGCAACCATTGAGTCCCGGCTGCTCCATTTTCGATGCAGCTCCCTGCTAATGCATCTGGGAAGGCAGCAGGTGTTGGCTCAAGTGCATGGGCTCCTGCACCCATGTGGGGGACCCAGATGGAGTTCTGGCTCCTGGGATCAGCTTGGCCGAGCCCCAGCTGTTGCGACCATTTGGGGAGTGAACAAGTTGATGGAAGATCTCTTTCTCTCTGTGTCTTCCTCTCTCTGTCAACTTGCCTTCCAAATAAATAAAAAATAAATCTTTAAAACAACCTGTTTATGGGGTCCTATTCATGCCCAGCTTGGTGCCAGGAGCTGGTTGTGCCCTGGTGGGCACAGTCCAGTGATTTGGAATCAACCTTCGGGGCCTTCCTGAGCACTCACCTGGAATCAGAAACCCTACCACTTGGACGATGCACCTGACTGGTTTCATTTCCTCATCTGTGAGGCTTGAAGGTTGAGTTAGACCACTTCTGTGGTTCCTCCCATCTCTGAATTCAAAACTCTGCACCTGGAAACTGGACTGAAGACCTAGTGTTTCAGCCAACACAGCCCCCAGATCTCCCCCGATTAGCACCCCAGGCATGTCGCGGTCGTTTGGGAAAGGGAGACATTTGGGGACAGCTGAGGTTTTCGGCAAACGCCTTCATCTTCATCTGGGCATGCGCCCTCTGAATTAGCCAGGCAGCTCCCTTGTCTGCCAACAGATGAGGGCTGGGCACAGGAGTCTCCAAGGATGAGGTTACCTTGGCTCCACAAAACCAACCGAACTAATAAAACTGGAGAAGATATGACCGAGCAATGCTTAGATGGAAAACGGCCATCTGACCTCCTGAATGTCGCCTCCAGCTATGAAGCCCACATTTGAAAGGGGGAGGGTTGGACCCGGCATTGTGGTGCAGTTGGTTAAGATGCTGATGGTGATGCCGGCATCCCATATAGGCGCCAGTTTGAGTCCTGGTTGCTCCACTTCCAATCCAGCTGCCTGCTAATGCACCTGAGAAAGCGGCAGAAGATGGTCCAGGTCCCCGGGCCCCTGCACCCATGTGGGAGACTTGGATGAAGCTCCTGGTTCCTGGCTTTGGCCTAGTCCAGCCCTGGCTGTTGTGGCCATTTTCAGAGTGAAGCAGTGGATGGAAGATCTCTCTCTCTCTCTCTCTCTCTCTCTCTCTTTGTAACTTTGCCTTTCAAATAAAGAAATAAATCTCTAAAAAAGGGGAAATGTGGCTGTGATTAACAGTTGGGGTCTACTATGAGTACTTGGCACATCATTTCCTTTTAATCCTAACAACAACTCAATAACTCAAGACAATTATTATACACACCCCAATTTTATAGATGGAGGAAATTAAAATTCAGCCCATCCTCCAGGTGTCTCAGTTAATGGTGCAGCCGGAACTGGAGCTCAGGTTCATCTGACTGTGGAACCCCAGGTCCTTCTGTGGACGGTCACGGCCTTGGGAAGGGGAGGAGATCCCTTCCACCCGATACCCCAGGGGTGAGTGAGGAAGGGAAGTCAGACTTACCCTGGTGTGAAGGAGGAGCAGGACAGAAACAAGAGTGTGTGTGTGTGTGTGTTGTGTGTCATGTGTGTATGTGTGTGTTGTGTGTATGTGTGTGCATGTTGTGTGTCGTGTGTGTTGTGTGAATATGTGTGTGGTGTGTATGTGTGTGCATGTTGTATGTGTATGTGTGTGTTGTGTGTATGTGTGTGCATGTTGTGTGTCGTGTGTGTTGTGTGTATATGTGTGTGGTGTGTGTGCATGTTGTGTGTCATGTTGTATTCCTGTTGTGTGTATATGTGTGTTGTGAGTCGTGTGTGTCTTGTGTGTGCATGTGTTGTGTGTGTCATGTGTGTATATGTGTGTCTTGTGTGTACGTGTTGTGTGTTGCATGTGTGTCTTGTGTGTGATATGTATGTGTGTTGTGTGTATGTGTGTTGTGTGTGCGTGTTGTGTGTCATGTGTGTGTATGTGTGTTGGGGAGGCTCTGTTTGGAGTGGAGGACATGCCAGAGGGGAAAGTGGGCAGAGGCTTATCTGGGAAGTGGGAGGCAAGAAAGTGCCCATCACTTAGGGTAGATAGGGATAAGGTGGAGGTGGTAGACAGGGCTGGGCTGGTCTAGTTCAGCTTACAACAGGCTGTCAATGCTGGTTTCAGGACTGTCGACTCGAGCACACATGCAGTGGGGAGGTAACAAAGATGGAACAATGTCCCAGGAACCAGGAAGACAACCTAGTGCTTGCATCTGTGGTAGCCAGCTGGGGACAAAGATGGCTAGGACCCAGTAGGCTATGGTAGGCCCAGGTAACGGGACAGGAGTAAAAGGTCAGGTTAGGGTGGGTGTTTGGCACAGTGGGTGAGTCACCACTGGGTGCCAGGTCCTGGAGGGGAGTGCCTGGATTCAAGTCCCACCTCTACTTCTGGTCCAGTTTCTTTTATGCCCTGGGAGGGAGCAGGTGACGGCTCAAGGTCCTGGGTCCCTGCCACCGGCACGGGAGACCTGGGTGGAGTTCTCACTCCTTGCTTCAGCCTGGCCCAGTCCAGGCTCTTGTCACAGTTGGAGAATGAACCAGAAGATGGAAGATCACTCTTTCTTTCTAGTAAGTAAAGTAAATAAAAAATTTTAAACATTTAAAGATAGTGTTAAACTGCCCGAGTTTATAATCCCCCTCCTTTTCTAAACTTTGCTTTCCAAGCAGAAGTTATTCTTTCCATAAATAGTAAATTATCTTTAAATAATTAAATCAAACATCAAAGGGTTTGTATTTACCTGACTGTGCAGTTTCCAGCAGTCTTTATTGCTGTCTGTGATTCTGAGTTTCCACCTTGCTCCATATGGTTCTCCGCGAATCTGTATAAATTCCTTTGATTTTTTTTCTTGTAGTATAGGTCAACTGATGTTTGGCTAAACATGTGTTTATTTTTTTTAAGATTTATTTATTTTTATTTGAAAGTCATAGTTACACAGAGAGAAGGAGAGGCAGAGAGAGAGAGTGAGGTCTTCCATCCACTGGTCCACTCCCCAATTGGCCACAACAGCCGGAGCTGCGCTGATCCGAAGCCAGGAGCCAAGAGCTTCCTCTGGGTCTCCCACTTGGGTGCAGAAGTCCAAGGACTTGGGCCATCTTCTACTGCTTTCCCAGGCCAGAGCAGAGAGCTGGATGGGAAGTGGAGCAGCCAGGACTCAAACTGGTGCCCATACGGGATGCCGGCATTGGAGGAGGCAGCTTCACCTGCTACACCACAGCGCCAGCTCCTGAACACGTCTTCATTTCTCCTTCATTTCTGAAGGCTGTTTCCGCCGGGTGTGAACTCCGAATACTAGCTTGACTCTTTCTTTCAGCGCTGGAAGCGCGTCCCGCCATTGCCTTTTGACTGCGGGGTGGA
The DNA here is from genome assembly GCF_964237555.1 of Oryctolagus cuniculus. Classification (NCBI taxonomy): domain Eukaryota; kingdom Metazoa; phylum Chordata; class Mammalia; order Lagomorpha; family Leporidae; genus Oryctolagus; species Oryctolagus cuniculus. Next base: position 22,539,453 of record NC_091451.1, on the reverse strand, counting down.
AGCCAGAAGCCTGTAGTGGCCCTCACGGCGGCTCTCCTGGACATACAGGTCCTACGCAGATGAACACCTTTCCGATGTTCTCCATTGCTGGTTTTCAGAAGCCTGATTCTAGTGCGCCAGTCATTGTGTTTATCCTGCTCGGTGTTTGCTGGACTATTTGGATTTGTAGGTGTGTGATTCCCCTCAAACTTCAAATTTTCTTCAAATATCCCCCTCCCCATTTCTGGGACTTCAATTGCACATATATTACGGTGTAACTGATTTTATATATATATATATATATATACATATATATATATACACACACACACATATAGAGAGAGCGAGAGAGCGAGTGAGAGAGACTATACACACACATATATGTATGTATAATAGATATTTTATAATGTTAACATACATAATATGCAACATATGTATTATTCTTTGAGTGTTTTAATTTGTGTAGCTTCTATTGTAAATCTTTAATTTTTAAAGGTTATTTGTTATTTATTTGAAAGGCAGAGAGAGAGAGAGAGAGAGAGAGACATACAGACAGAGAGATCTTCCATCTGCTGGTTCACTCTCCGAATGCCTGCACCAGCTGGGGCTGGGCCAAGCCAAAGCCAGGAGCCAGGGACTCCACCTGGTCCCTGCCACGGGCAGCCTGGCCCCAGGCACATGGCTTGTCATGGGCTGCCTTCCAGGGTGTGCGTTAGCAGACAGCGGGCCGGAGCAGAGGCAGGACTCGATTCCAGGCCCCCTGACGTGGGCAGAAGCAGCCTGAGTGGCAGCTGAAACCGATGTGCTCATTACAACCTCCACCCCGAACTCTTCAATCACTGACTCTTCTCCTCTACCAAATAGACATCCATCTGCTTTTAAACTTTCAGGTATTACATCATTGAGTTCCAGACGTTCCATGTAGTTCTCTCTCATAACTTTGCTTTCTCTCCTCAGCACATCCGTGCTTCCCTTTAAGTAGTAGAGCACATTTAAATATAGATATTCATATTAGCTCTTTGAAAGCCCCCATCTGTCAACCCATCATCTCTTCATGCCTGCGTCTCTCGCTGTTGACTGTTTCCCTCCGCTACTACTTGCACGTCTTATTCTTGCATCATTGAAATCCTGGTGTTCCTGAGTGGGTGCTGGACATTTTGGATGTTACATTGTCGAATGGCTGGATTTTACTTTTCTTCCTTTAGAGAGAAAAGCAGCTTGTCTTGGTAGATTCTCACGTGTCTTATGGATCAACTTGATCGTTTAGTTGTCAGCTTTGTCGGACTGTGTCTAGAGCAGCTTTTGTTCCAGGGCTGGCTCAGCAGTATTAGGCAGGCATCGCACTCAGTAAGGGGGTCTTCCCTGTCTCTTGAGTTCTGGGAGGGGTTGCTACTGCAGACAGGTGGGAGCTGACACCTCCACATCCTTTGTGGTTGGTGATGTCAAGCAGGTCGCCAGGGCAGACCTGTCTGTGCATGGTACCCGTAGGTCTGGCTCTCTGCCTTTAAAATTCCAGCTGCCTGAGCCTCCTCAAACTCCAGCCTCAGCTTCCTGAATTCAACGATCTTGCTAGGTTTTCCTTAAGTCCCCCACCCATGCACTATGGCCTGGAAAACGCTGCTAGGCGGAACACCAGGTTGTTGTTTCCTTCCTCAGAGCTGTGATGTCTGCTATCTAAAGTCTGAAATGAGCAGTGCCGTTTGCTGTTAAGCTTTTTACCTGCTTTTAACAGGAGAGCCAATGTTATGCAAGCTGCTTCTTTGTTGTCATCCAGGTCACCTTCTTTCTGTAATCTGTAAAGTGGGTATAGTAATCGCACTGACCTCGGTTGGGGGACGCTCAGAGCTTTGCCCATAACTAATCACCAACACATGCTCGTGTTCTGGCCTCCTGACTCCGCCCCTTCTCTAGCTCCACCTCTCTAAAGATGAAGTGAGCAGTGGCAATGCGGCAGGAAACGCGTTCTCGTGAAGACCCGGGAGGGCGCCGTTTGCAGTGTAAAGCAGAAATAGTCTTAAAAATTCCTCAAGGCCCACACTTACTGGCAGGAGAGCACGTGGCCCGTCTGCCAGCTTGGTCGTACTTCCAGTTACAGCTAAAGAGCATACAGGGGGAGGGGAAGGAGGGCAGTCGTCCCCGTGGCTCCCAGCTGTGGTGTGTGAGCTGTGATGTGAGGAATAAGAAGAGACACACAGCGGGGCGTAGCGGGTGGAGCCACCACCTACAGTGTCGGCATCCCTTATGGGTGCCGGTTCTAGTCCCGGCTGCTCCACTTCTGATCCAGCTCTCTGCTATGGCCTGGGAAAGCAGTAGAATACGGTTCAGGTCCTTGGGCCCCTGCATCTGAGTGGGAGACCCAGAAGCTCCTGGCTCCTGACTTCGGATGGGTGCAGCTCAGGCCATTGTGGCCAATTGAGGAGTGAATCAGCAGATGGAAGACTCTCTCTCTGCCTCTCCTTCTCTCTGTGTAACTCTGACTTTCAAGTCGATGAATAAATCTTTTAAAAAAAATAATAAGACACACAGGGATATGGGAGTTTTTAGTTTTCATCCTTGGTTGTTGGTACAGTTTGTAAAACACTTGGGACTTCATATGTGTTTAGGGTGAAAGGAGCATTGTTTGGGGCCAGCACTGTGGATGCCAGTTCGAGTCCCGGCTGCTCCACTTCCCATTCAGCTCTCTGCTGTGGCCTGGGAAAGCAGTGGAAGATGGCCCAAGACCTCGAGCCCCTGCACCCACGTGGGAGACCTGGAAGAAACTCCTGACTTCTAGCTTCGGATCGGCACAGCTCCAGCCATTGGGGTCAACTGGGGAGTGAACCAGCAGATAGAAGATCTCTCTCTCTCTCTCTCTCTCTCTCTCTCTCTCCCCTTCTCTCTCTGTGTAACTCTGACTTTCAAATAAATAAAGAAATAAATCTTTAAAAAAAAAAAAGGAGTGTCTTTTGTTACTTGTAATAGGACCCCTCTACTCACACCTTTATGCTAATGGAACTGATCCTGTGAGTGCAGAGTCGGGATTTTCAGCTCTGCTCACTGTGTCTCTGGGGAGGGAGGAGGGGCTGGTGACCTAATCACCAACACTGATGCCTTTGCTCAGTCGTGGCTGTGTAAGGAAACTTCAGCAAACCCTAAACAGCGGGGCTCAGCCGACCTCCTTGTTGGTGAACACAAGGAGGATGGCACAGCTGTGTCCCTCATCCTCAGCCTGGCCCAGGCATCCCTGTCATCTGGCTGTTCTTGAGCCATGCCTTTCACCATAGGTGGTGTTTCCCTGAGTTCTGTGAGCCGTTAAGGCGACACATCAAACGCGAGGAGGTGGCCACGGAACCCCTGATTTGCGGCCAAGTTAGATTTGAGAACCTCGAGGGCCCACTCCTTGCAGCTAGCAGCTCAACTGGGGCTCGTACTGTGGGATTGAGCCCCGCCCCCATGCGATCTGGGCTACCCTGGAGAAGTTCGTGTGGGACTGAGTTAGCTTGTGGACACCCAGCTGGCGCTGCAGCGGACTGGAGAGGTGCTTGGTGTGGACCCACGCATTGGTGTCAGAGTGTCGACAGCAGAGGGGACAGGACTTTATCTTCCAGGACAGAGACAGAAATGCAGGTACAATCATTTCTAGTCCTGACTGCTTCAAGGTGCAGTGGGAGGGGGGGGTTCCATTTTATTCCAGTGGGGATCCATTTGTTCTACTTAGAGGAGTATTCTAAGCACAGGCATGGATACTGTGTACAAAGCGGTAAAGTTTATTTAAAGGTGAGACAGCAAACACAGGTGTGCGTGTGCACACACACACATACACATGCACACACACTCACCTGGGCATAGTTGAGGAGTGGAGTGGGCCAGAGAGAGAAAAAGGGAGAGGGAGAGAAGTACAGAGAGCCCTCAGCACCCTCTCTCCTCCTCCTCTGCAGAGAGAGTCCCCCCGCCCCCAGCTGCTGGCCTCTTTCATCTCGGGTCAGAAGGGGAGTGGTTACATGGCACCTCCCACCCCAGGTCCCAGGTGAAGGGACACACACCCTGGGAGGGGGTAGTTTGACTGCTAGGATTACATGGGCTGGGGGCGTGACTGGGTGGGGCGTGACGGGGTGGGGTGGGGTGGGTGGTGTCAGCTCGTGGCCCTGATCCAGCCTCCTGTTCATCCCATATCTAAGGGACCGGTCAGTGAGGAAGACCCTCTTGGATGGCTGACAACACGAGGGCGTTTGAGAACTACTGCCCACAGGCTATGCCCTCGGGGAAGATCTAGCCTCTTCCTCCCACCCCAGGGCCTGGCTCCCAAAGCGCCTGTTGAATCTGTTTCTACAGCGCTCCCAAGGCCCCCGCCCTCGCGGCGCATTCCTGCTGTGTAAGTCTGTTTTCCCACCGCTGTGGTATGGAAAAAGAGGTCTCAGTGACTCACAGATTTGGAGGCTGAATGCCCAAGGCCAGGCTGCCCTACGATGCCGACCTTGGCGAGGGCCCCCTGGCGACACCGCACTCAGAGGGGCGGGGCTCAGCGAGGGAGGACTGCGGAGAACTTGGGAGAGGCTCGTCTTGCATTTTCACAGCAGCTTCGTCCAGGGGAAGTGACCAGGGCCCCACGAGAGCTCTGTTGATGACCTCTGAGGCGGTCCCTCGAAGACCCAAGTCACATCTGCGAAAGATCCCCGCACAGCACAGCACCGGTGAGCCAAGCTCCAAGGCGTGACCCCGTGGGGGACAAAGCACCATGCCCTTGCCTGCATTAGCCTGCAGACAGCTGTGTCCCACCGTGACGTGTTCTGCCCACCCCAGAGCCCTGTGTGGCTAGGACGGGAGCGTCTCCACGGCGCAGGGGACCCCAGCACCACCACCTGCTGGAGAGCGGGGGCGGAGATGGTCAGAGGAAAGAAACTGGTGAGTTTCCAGTGACTTCGATTGTGGCCACTGACTTAAGACATGTGGCTGAGGGATGCAGTCCAGTTTCACAGGTGGAAATAGGGGCGAGCGTTTAGCACAGCAGTGAGGACACCACTTGGGGCGTCTACACCGCATGTCAGAGTGTCTGGGTTCAAGTTTGCCGCTACTTCCAATCGCTGCTTCCTACTAATGCACACCCTGGGAGGCAGCAGGGGACAGCTCAAGTGCCGGGGTCCCTGCCACACACGTGGGAGAGCTGGGTTCAGTTCCGGGTTCTTGGCTTTGTCCTGGCCTGGCCCTAGCTGTTGGAGAGTAGAAGTCTGTCTGTGTCTGTCTCTGTGTCTCTGTCTTTCAAATAAATCAATAAAAAAGGTGGGAAAACAAAGCAAGAGGAGGTGCTGCGGGCCTTTTACCCTGGATGGTCTTGTCGCTGTTCAACCTGCTCCCTGCTTTTCCCGGCAGCCCCTTTGGGTGTGTGATTGTAGAACGGAGTCTCTGCAGCCCTGCTCATCCTCGCCGGTCAGTATTGGCCACAGGAAGAATTGTCTAACAGGCAGATCCATCTGCTTCTATGGGGATCTGCTTAGCCTCCCAGGACAGGGCCAGGAACTCTGGCGGGGAGCAGAGGGCTGGGGTGAGTGAGAGCAGAGAGCAGAGCCAGAGTGGGGAGTGACGGGCTGTCAGGAGCCACACGGGGCAGGGTTTGGGAATGGAAGGCAAGCTAATGGAGGAGGTGAAGGGATGGCCTGCAATACGCTCTGGTCCCCTGTGTGTCTGGGACTGCCTGAGCCAGTGGATCTTGGTCCCCACTGTACGTTAACATCACCAGGAGAGCTTTTTATAAAACCCTGATGCCCCCCAGAAATCCTGGGCTGGACAATCAGCGTCAATATTTTATAAAGCACCCCAGGTGATTCTAAATGTAGCCACTGTTAAGAATCGCCGCACTAAATAATGACATGGTTTCCTTTTTGTCACTATGTGTTCTAAAAACCAACCACAGCTGAATCCTGGTGGCAAAGCCAAGGCCCCGGCGTGAGCAGAGCAGCTCTTAAACCGAGAAGGAGCAGCAAGAAGACATTTTACGGCTGGTCCCTCCCGCAGAACCAAAAACTGGGTGTGCACAATGCTGCCCAGGGCGTAGAACAAAGGGACCTGGGCTGAAGTCTCATCTTTCACTCGTCAGCTGTGCAGCCCAGTCAAGGCACTTACCCTCTTTGAGCCTCACTGTTGGCATCAAAAAGGGGATAAAGCCAATGTCCAGCCCAGCAGGTGAGAGGCGGTACGGGTCTGGAGGTGGATGGTTTGGCCCAAGTCCCTCAGTCACTCTGAGACTCGGCGTTCTCATCTGTGAAACGGGGGCGATACAATTGCGTGGGTTGTTGTGAGGATCAAGCAGACTACAACCCATGAAGCACTCGGAATGGGAGGTGACAGCTGCCAGCCAGCAGGTCAGAGCACCCAGCTCCTGCTAGAAACACCCAGCTGCGTCTCCCACCCTCCGGGCCCCGCAATGCTTGGGTACAGAGCGGCTCCTTTCTCCTGGGCTCCAGGAATGCATTTTGTTAAAAACTGGACCGAGAAACTCCAAGCCAGGGGTCTGGCAATACCTGCTCAGGCCGTCTCGGGCGATCGCCACACGTGAGTGTTCTGCGAATCCGCGTCTTCCGGCCTGGACCGCGAAGGTGCTGAAAGACCAGCCTGCGATGGGGGTGGTGGACGCCACGCCCCCTCGCTGCCCAGCGCATGCGCCTGCTCACGCCCCCGTCCATGGCTATGAAGGTGCAGGGAGAGGGGTCTGATGGGGAAGGACAGCAGGTGTCACCTGAGAGCCGAGAGGACGCTGCTCTGGGAGCACCAAGGAGCCCGGTGTGGGAAGCAGTGCATGCAAGAGAGACAGAGACGGGGGCACAGCAGTGTCCCCTGGACACTTCCTTCATTCCTTTAGGTTTCTTAAAAATGTGTTTGAAAGGGAGTCGGGAGGAGAGATCTCCCATCCACGGTTTACTCCTCAAATGCCTGCAGCGGTCGGGGCTGGGCCAGGCTGAAGCCAAGAACCAAGAACTCCATCTGGGTCTCCCACTTGGGTGTCAGGGGCCCAACTAAGCCACCGCCACTGGCTCCCAAGGCCTGCAAGAGCAGGAAACTGGACTGGAGGTGGAGCTGGGGCCAGCCTTGCGCCACAGCAGGTTAAGCTTCCGCCTGTGACTCCAGCATCCCATACCAGAGCGCCAGTTCAAGTCCCACCTGCTCCACTTCTGACCCAGCTCCCTGCTCCTGTGCCTGGGAAGGCAGCAGAGGATGGCCCAGGTACTTGGGCCCCTGCACCCACATGAGAGACCCAGATGGAGTTCCTGATTCCTGGCTTCAGCCCGGCCCAGCACTGGCTGCTGAGGCCATTTGGGTGAACAAGCAGATGGAAAATCTCTGTCTGTCTCTCCCTCTCTGTCTCTGTGTCTCTCTCTCCTCTCTCTCTCTAGATCTGCCTTTCAAATAAATAAATAAATCTTAAAGGATGTAGAGCAGGGACTCAAACCAGGCACTCCAATATGGGATGTGGGCGTCCCAAATCATGTCTTTTTTTTTTTTTTTAAGATTTATTTATTTGAAAGAGTTATAGAGAGAAAAGCACACACACATGCATACACACAGATCTTCCATCCACTGGTTCACTCCCTAGATGGCCACAATGGCCAGGGAATTCCATTTGGGTCTCCCATGTGGGTAGTAGGAGACCAAGTACCTGGGCCACCCTCTGCTGCTTTCACAGGGCCAACAGCAGGGAGCTGGATAAGAAGTGGAGCACCTGGGACTCAAACTGGTACCCAAATGGGATGCCAGTGCTGCAAGCGGGGTTTAACCCACTGCTACACAGCGCCGCCCCACCCCAACCAACCTCCAGCCCCAGCCATGTCAACCACTGCACCAAAAGCCTGCCCAACATGTCCTCCCTTTCTCTGGCAAACCACCCAGCTCCACCTCACTCCAAAGACAGGAGATGGGCGGGAGCCACAATCGGTCATCTGCTCATGGCTCAGGGGTGGGCACAGGGCTCGGGTTCATCCAAAGGAAATTTCTTGCTTTGGTTTGCTTTGATTGATGTGCAGAGACCTTTAACAAAGAGACTCCCTCTTGTCTCTGTGATTGCTGGATCCATTGAGTACAAGCCTGGCCCCCGGGGCTTATCTGTGCCCCGTGTGGGAAGAGCCAGCTGTCCACAGGAGGTCAGCACAGGAGAACCAGCCCACGATGTAGCGGTGGACGGGCAGGGTGCTGAGATGATTCCGCAGCGCCGGGTCTGGCTGCGCCTGACTGCCCTGGTAGTGCCGTGAGCCAATACGTTCCCTGCGGGCTCCAATCTGCTTGAGCTGGGACCTGTCGTTGCAGCTGCAGAGTTCTGACGAACAAAGGCGGGCCCTAAGAAGGGGCTACGGTGAGTCATTGGAAGCTGTGCAGGAGCAGAGCTGGGAAAAGGCCAGGCCGAGGCTGGAGCCAAACCTTCAATACGAGACAGCGTGCAAGCTTCATGGAAAACGGAGCTTAAAAATGTGTATTTTGTTGCAATAATTTTTCAAAATCCACGCATAGTCTTTTTCACGAGAGGCATGTCCAGGGAACTCTCTGAGGATCCCTTGTACTGCCCAAGTCCTCACGTGGCCACAGATGGCAGAATCTCACCTGGATTGCCTTGAGAAAGAATACGGGAAGGACACAGAGGAGTTCTCACAAAGCAGAAACTGTTTCTGCCACAGGACATTTGCATTTATTGTTTCCTGCTGGCTCCTGCAGCAATGCACTCATCCTTATCTTTACCATCTCAGGAAAGCATCGTTTTTCTCCTCGGTGAGCACCCTCACCCCCTGTCTAACTCAGGGCGGCCTCGCACCGGCACCCACACCCACACCGCAACCACTGGCCGTCACGCTGTGCTGTTCACTTTCCACCTCACTTCTCACAACCGAAAGCTATCTGGTTTACTTATTTTGTCCCCATTAATCATCTGTCTCCGGCGTGGATGCCACCTCACTGATGGAAACGCTGTCTCTTCCTCTACCTGCCGAGTAGCCCTCGTGTAGCATGCGGCCCGGGGTGCGGCGGGCCTCCCCAACTGTGGGTGGGGTGGATGAATGAGCCGGAGCCAGGGAGCGTAGCTGAGCCACTGGCAGGCGTCAAGGGAGCCGCAGCCGCGCCCTCTCTGTCCGTCCCTCTCTGCCTCTCCTCGGCTTCCTTCCTTGTGTTGATTCTCTGCTTTCTCTGCAGCCCAGCTTCCTTTGTCTCTGTACCCAGAGGAAAACGGTCACCCGGGCAGCGAGGGTCACCTCTGTGTCCCCAGGCAGCACGGCCGCACTTCTGTGTCCTGGACTCCAGCTGAGAGATGGGCAGCTGATGTGCCAATCGCTTACCATGTAAAGGCAGTACAGTCCAGAGCGTGCAGACAGAGACTGGTCCCCCAAAACCTGGGTCCCCGCTCGATCGGGAGATGCCTGGGAGGCTCCCCGGGCCACCAGGGGCGTCCATTCTTGGTGCTGTGGCTCATGGCTCCCGCAGCCAGGCCTGATCATCCTGGTTATGTGCATCTTGGATGTGATGGACTTTGCGCCTTTGAAGGTGGCTTTTATAAGAAGGAAACGGGTACTGGAGGTTTTCAACATTAATGTGATGGGCAATAAGCTCAGATGAGGCACGAGCAGCCACAGTTCCTTGTAGATTCTGCCCCTCCCCCAAATATTGTGATTTACAAAAGCCCACGTGATGCCTCTGTCTGCCGCCGACACCGGAAGCACAGGGCGGGCAGTGTTGAGTGCAAGCCCGCTGCTGCCCCTCTTCCATCTGCGGACCCTGATGTCGCCCGCATTAAGTACCCACTCCCGCCGCTCTGTTTCCTGGAGCTCTGCACCTGACCCCTGGAGACCCTTCACGTCAAGGGCTCCCAGGGCCTTTGTCTTCTGGAGCTGGTTTGGTTCACTTCATGCCCCGGTGACAGGTCCCAGAATTTCCGAGCAGCCGTGTAAGATGACTTTCGCTGCTGATTGTCCTCATGCCTTACAGATTTAGTTTAGTCTTAGTTTAGCAGTCATTTTGAGGGGCCCTTACATTGTTTTGTGCCACTTAAAAAGCCAGCTTGTTAAGTACTTTCAGGCATTTTAAGCTGCATTCTGTAAATGTGCTATATTTTACTTCTTCCTTAAGCACGTATCTGATACCTTGACTTGTTCAAACAACTCTTAAAATTTTATGAAATTAAATGAATAGGGGCCGGCGCTGTGGCATAGCGGGAAAGCCACTGCCTGCAGTGCTAGCATCCCATATGGGCGCCAGTTCGAGTCCTGGCTGCTCCACTTCTGATCCAGCTCTCTGCTCTGGCCTGGGAAAGCAGTAGAAGACGGCCCAAGTGCTTGGGCTCCCCTGCACCCATGTGGGAGACCCGGAAGAAGCTCCTGGCTCCTGGCTTCAGATGGGCCCAGCTCTGGCCAGTGCAGCCAATTGGGGAGTGAACCAGCGGATGGACAACCTCTTTCTCTCTCTGCCTCTCCTTCTATCTCTGTATAACTCTGACTTTCAAATAAATAAATAAATCTTTTTAAAAATAAAAAACAAAGCCAGGAGCCAGGAGTCTCTTCTGGGTCTCCCACACAGATGCAGGGGCCCAAAAACTTGGGTCATCTTCCACTGCTTTCCCAGGCCATAGCAGAGAACTGGATCAGAAGTGGAGCAGCCTGGACTTGCACCAGCTCCCACATGGGATGCTGGCACTGCAGGCGGCAGTTTTAATCGCTATGCCACAGCGCCGGCCCCTGTGCCACAATACTGTCCCCATGAAAGCTGTTCCTCTAAAAGGCCAAAATGCTGTGACTTTGTGAGTCAGTGGAATATCAGATTCGCAGATTCCTCAATGGCCGCGTATTAAACTATGCAGCTCTGATTGCCTTGAATGTGTCTCCTCGCATTGTAAATTGTCCTTGGGGTGAACGATGTGTATCCCGGCCATGACATTGAATCAGCAGAAGTTACTGACGGCTGAGGTTTCCCCAGCCTTCTGCCTGGATTCGGGGCTGCATTAGCCTTTCCTAGGGGTGGCTACTAAAACACTGAGGCCGCCACAGCTCAAAGGGGCTGACCAGGGAATGCGGTACCTAAACACCTGCCTCGGGTAGCCCAGGGAAGCCGGCAGGTGTGGCAGGATCTTCTCTTGTAGGCAAGAGCTTATTGTAATCCTTCGTTCTTTTTCTCTCCTTAACATGTGCACAGCTCTAATGGGCAAAGGACGAGAGGTTGAATTTGGGGTATGTGACTTGGTTTTTGCCTGCCTTGCTTTTACATTAGATGAGGTCATTTTACTGACACCAGAAGGAAACCGAGGCATAGAAATCTCACGCAAACTCCCCCAGGCCACACTACGAGTCAGGGGCACGACCAGGGCTCGGTCTGCTGAGTGAGAGATGGCAGTGGCTTCTCTTCCGAGTCCGAGGACGCGGTTGGGCATTCACGACTTAGGCGAGCGAGTTCCTAAACGTTGGAAGCAACTGCTCTGCCTGGCACCAGCAGTGCGTACTGAGCTCGTGCTGTGAGCCGGGCTCCTGCAGGAGGCTCTGGCCTGCAGGACAGCCGCACAGGCTGTTGGCAAAGAGGAAGCGGGAGGCAGAGCAAGGTGGCTTCAGCTACTCCAAGGGGATCGGGGTGGGGGGTGCCCGAGGCCGACCTGACGGGGTAGAAATGAGCAAGGCTGAGGTGGGGGCAGACAGGATGCTGGACTGGGGATGGGGCAGGTGTGGAGCTTTGCCCTCAGTAACCCTTGCCTTGTTTTAAGGCCGTATATCGATATGATGTGACCGTGAAGGTGACAATAAAGACATGTGAGAGGAAGAAGGTGAAAATCACAGACAGGACAGTGCAGCGGGGGAGGGGGTGCTCTGAAATGGGTTCATTCCTCTCCCAACAGGGGCTCCGTCCTGTCCACCTGCCCAGCCCCTGCTCCAACTTGAGGTTGACCTTCCCGGATGGTAGAAGTCCCAAGCCATCCCCTACCTCTGGCTAGCAGGTGCAGTGAGACTCCTGTACAACAAGAGCGGCATGGGCCTTCCTGCCCCCTCCAGTGCCACTGTCCTGGGGCCTCAGCTCAGGCCCAGGTGCTAGGCCAGGGGCTGGGCTACAAGCCTGAGCGAAAGCAACAGGGACCCTTGTCCCCCGGGAGCCCGGCGCAGGCCTTGGGCAGATGGGAGCTTGGAATCCTCTATGAAAGACTTCAGGGAGAGGAGTCTGGGCTTTGCGTGATTGTCTGTTCTCCTGGAGGAGAATAACTCATGCTCACCTCCTGCTTCCCGTGTGCCTCTCCCACCTAACCACCCCTCTGGAAGTTTCTTCTTATGAAGTCCCTGCACAGTATACCTTCCAATTTCAAAGCCTCATTCGTCAGATAAACTCACACACCAAAGCATGCATGGGTATTAAAAAGGTCTCTGCATGGAAAATAAATGAGGCGGATGTCAGGAAGGTCTTATCAGTCGGGGTATCTCCCTATCTTTGGAGAGAATCCCCAGCACTGACTGGAGGCAGATAAGGGAGGAGAGAAGCGATGATAAAATGGAAAAGGCTACAATACTTGACTCTGTAAAGCCCGGTGGGGAACGGTCTTGACCGTCCTTACTGGGGTGGGATTCCTCTACCTCATTCCTGAGCCCCCCCCCCCCCCGGCTCGGGTGTACCTGCGTGAGTACCTTCGCAGCTTTGGGCGCAGGTGCCCGTGGTCCCTTGGCAGGCACGCGGCCTCCTGTGGATGAGGGCAGCGCCCGCTATCTTCCCAGCCCATCCATATGCATGGGTGTCTGCATCCCAGCAGCGGCCGGCATCACTCATTTCCAAAACCAGCATGCATTCATTTTCATAACTTTTTGTTCCATTACAATATTAATGGGACTATCAATGGGAAAGGACAAGAGAAGCATTTTTAATGTTTATCTGACAGTTGCAAATTTCACTTGAGGTTGTTTACTGGGATCTGATTGTTGGCAGAGAGGAGCAGGAGAGGCGGCAAGATTAATGGGATCACGGGAAGAAGAGATGTATTTATGGGCCTTCTGCACACCATCTAAGAGTAATAAAAAGTCCCGCCGCACCCTTGCCCGAGTGAGACTTAAGAAGTTTTAAACGCTGAGAAATGAGGGATTGTTTTAATTAACTTCCATCTAACGCAGGTGGCCTGTTCAGAGGGAATCATGTGGCATTTACGTCTCCGTCTATTAAAGAGTAGATGGCCCTCTCCCACCCTCCAGCTCTCCCCCCATCTCTTTCTCTCGCTCTGTCTGTCCCTGTGCCCACCCCAACCCCGTCCCCAGCCCTCTGGCCCTGGGTTGCTGTCACTTGGACTTGCCATGTTTTTGCAGGCTCGAGGAGAGGGAGGCTCTGGCAGGACCTTCGACAAGGAGGGCGTAGGAAGGGAGAGAACGCTTGGCCTTGGGCTCGAGAGAGGGGATGCGTGCCCCACCCCCAAGCCCTCCCCTTGCTCTCAGCTGCTCAGGCCCGAGGCGACGGGGCAATGGGTCCCAAGAACCAATGAGAACTGCATGGTGGGGTGGCGAGGATAAGATATGTGGGAAGACCCAGCCCAGCCCCAACCTCTGCTGGTGGTAAGGGGCTTTGCCAGGAGCCGGCCCTGGGGACGCTGGCTTTCGGCAGGGTCTGCTGTGACCCCTTGCTGCTCAGTCCTGCATGGCAGGGCCGCCATGTTCAGATACAGACTGCCAGCCGAGTGCCAAGTCCGGGGAAACAGTGGTTAGTTTTTGTAACACAATAATTTTGTCCCAAGTACTGCATGGGGCATATTTATATTTAGAAAATTCTTTGTTGGTGGCCGGCGCCGTGGCTTACTTGGCCAATCCTCCGCCTGCGGCGTCGGCACCCCGGGTTCTAGTCCCGGCTGGGGCACCGGATTCTGTCCCGGTTGCCCCCCTTCTAGTCCAGCTCTCTGCTGTGACCCAGGAGTGCAGTGGAGGATGGCCCAAGTGCTTGGGCCCTGCACCCCATGGGAGACCAGGAGGAGGCACCTGGCTTCTGGCTTCGGATCGGTGCAGTGCACTGGCCATAGCGGCCATTTGGGGGATGAACCAACAGAAAAGGAAGACCTTTCTCTCTGTCTGTCTGTCTCTCTCTCTCACTGTCTAACTCTGCCTTTCAAAAAAAGAAAAAAAGAAAAAAAGAAAATTCTTTGTTGGTATCTAAGGTCCAATTTTACCTGGGTGTCCTTGATTAATGATTGATTGATTAATGACTTTGGCAACCCTATCAGGGTGAGCATCCCCACCAGGATAGGGTAGTTATGGTCTCAGATTCTGGTGGTTCCTTGCCTGATCACTAGGGGATTTTTTAACTTTATTTTTAATTTTTCAACAGGCAGAGAGAGAGAGAGAAACAGAGACACAGAGCGTTCCTGTCTGCTGGTTCATGGCCCAAATGCCCTAAATGGCCATGGCTGGTCTGAGCTGGAGCTAGGAGCCAGGAACCAGGAAGTCAACCCATGTCTCCCACATGAGTAGCGGGGGACCTGATCACTTGCGCCATCACCTGTTACTTCCCAGAATTGCATAAGCAGGAAGCTAGAATGGGGAGCGGGAGCAACTGGGACTAGATCCCAAGCCCTGTGATACGAGAGGTGGGTGTCTTAGCCAGCATCTTACTTTCTATGCCAAATGCCTGGTCCGTGAATTACTGTTTTTTTTTTATTTCTCTGACCTCAATTTCTTCATCTGTGAAATGGGGATAACAATATTTGCTGCTTCTAGGAGCAGGATGAGGAGTCAGTGAAATTAAGTGTGCCACATTCTTGGAGCAGGGGTTGGCACACTTCTCTCTGGGAAGGGGCAGTAGTAGATACTGCAGGCTTTGCAAGCTGGACGGTTTCGCTCGAAGCCTCTCAGCTCTGCTGGCGCAGTGGACGAGCAGCCGCAGGTGTACACAAGCGAACGCGGTGGCCGCACTCCTGTAAAGCTGGGCTCACGACTCCAGCCCGCATCTGTGGGCTAGCAGTGGCCGGCGGAGAGTGCGGTCCAACTGCTGACCGTTATTATGGCCTAGTTATGAGCCTCCTGGCCAGGGCTGAGCACCAACAAAAATCTCTCACGCCTCTTTAAAGACCCATGCCCTCTGTTTACAGACACGTGATATTTCACAGTTGGAGAGCAGTTTTCTGTCTAGAGAGCTATGGGAGAAGTCACTCCTTAGGCCTCATTCCTTGGGTAAGCACTCTCATTGGCATGCTCCAGGCTCGGCAGGCTCTGGTAGACCAGATGTCGTTCTCCATGCCATTCATTCTCATACTCACAACAGGGAGAGAGCTACTGGTGTCTGCATTTTACAGCTGAGCAAGGAGGAGCTCGAGAAAATGAGAAACTTGTCCCAAGCCACATGGCCCACGTGGCCACATGGGTCCAGGCCTGTGGCTCTGGCCAACAGTGCTGGGGCTGAGGCTTAGCATGCCAGAGCCAGGTGGACACTGAACTCCCTTGAGTTTGCCAACGTGGAGGCAAAGGCTCTTTCCCCAAGGTCACGGCTGATTTGGCTAAAGCTCACCCTGAGGTTGGCAGGGTGAGGGGGTGGGGCCCCGGACAGACAACGGGCCTAGGAGAGGGGGTAGAAAAACTGCAGGGAAAAGCTCAACATTCTAGCTTGCTGCAGCCATGCGTTCCCAGCCTGGGCCCCTCGTGTCAGTGGTGTCTGAGCACTTGGTTCTTTCTACTTTGTCTTTTCTTATTTTTTTTTTAAAGAGATTCATTTATTTGAAAGGCAGAGTTATAGGAAGAGAGGGAGAGATCGATACAAATAGAGATAGAGAGAGAGAGGAGAGAGAGAGAGAGAGAGAGAGAGAGAGAGATCGACCTTTCATCGGCTGGGGCTGGGCCAGACTGAAGCCAGGAGCCAGGAGCTCCATCCGGGTCTCCCATGTGGGTGCAGGGGCCCAAGCACTTGGGCCATTTTCTGCTGCTTTCCCAGGCACATGAGCAGGGAGCTGGATCGGAGGCACAGCAGCTGGAACTCGAACGAGTGCTCATATGGGACATCAGCGTCACAGGTGCTGGCTTACCCACTGCACCCCAATGCAGCTCTGGAGTGATGGTTTCACTCGAGGCGCTGACTGGGGGCTGGGCCCTGCAGAGGGATACTGCCAGTCTCTACCCCCAGAGCTGGGGCAAGTGCACCCAGATGTCTGCTCTAATCCCCCTGGCTCCTTCCCAAATGCCAGCAGTCAGAAATACGAATGCACAGTGGTTAAATCGCTGCTCGGGACACCCACGGAGTATCCTAGAGCAGAGGCCCTAGTTTGAGCTCTGGCTTCTCTGCACCCAGTCCAGCTTCTTGCTAATGTGCATCCTGGGTGGCAGCAGATAATGGCTCAAGTACTCGGGCCCTTGTACCTACATAGGAGACCTGGACAAAGCTCCTGGCTCCTGGCTTCAGTCTGGCCCAGCCCTGGCCATTGTGGCCATTCTGGGGAGTGAATCAGTAGATGGAAGATCTCTCTCTCTCTCTCTCTCTCTCTCTCTCTCTCTCTGCCTCTCCCTCTCTGGAACTCCACCTTTCAAATAAATAAATAAATCTTTTAAGTAAAGAAAGAAAGTGAAAAGAGCACCGAGTCTCAGAGCCATTGCAAAAGCGAACATTGCATGCCGGGGCTTCATGCTGTGTCTCAGAGTCGGCGCTCACGTTGTGGACACTGTTAGCAACAGTTCATTCGGTTCATCACGGGGAGAGGTCTTCCTAAAACCCACTCGCCCTGCAGACTCCCCTACATCTGCTGTGTTTTCCCGACTGCCTCTCGGAAGCTTTGTCCCTCCACGTGCTCTCAAGCGTAGTCACCCCTGCTGTTTGTCTCTCACCCAAGGCTGATGTCAAGGCCAAAGTTCTAGTCCTGGTCAAGACCTATCTCAGGGGCTGGCGCTGTAGCATAGCGGGTAGAGCTGCCACCTGCAGTGCCAGCATCCCATACGGGCACTGGTTCAAGTCCTGGCTGCTCCACTTCCCATCCAGCTCTCAGCTATGACTTGGGAAAACAGTAGAGGATGGCTCAAGTCCTTGGGCCTGTGAACCCGCATGGGAGACCTGGAAGAAGCTCCTGGCTCCTGGTTTCTGATTGGCTCAGGTCCGGCCGTTGAGGCCAACTGGGGAGTGAACCAGCGGACGGAAGATCTCTCTCCCTCTCTCTGCTTCTCCTTCTCTCTCTGTGTAATTCTGACTTTCAAATAAATACATCTTAAAAAAGAAAAGACCCATCTCAGAACAGATGGGGCCATGTGAGTCCTTTCATTCTGCTTCCGTGTGTGCACAGTCATCTAGATAGGCGTGAGAACCCAATTGCCAGCCTCGATGCGGACAAATAATTTACCAAATAGATATTTGGATTAGTTAGCCCGCAGTATACACAGGATCAAGAACCCAGAGTTACTAACTCTGGTCCATTCTGTCCAGTTAGCCATGAGGAAATTGAGAGTCTTTGAAGTAAGAATGTTGCCCACAGAGCCCATTGCCATCACCCCAGGACTTCTTCCAACTCCCAGGCCGTCAGCCCACGCACCCCCACCTGGAACACACACACACACACACACACACAGGGTTCCAGGTATTTTTCACCCTTTGCTGGTCTTTGTGTCAATGGCTCCTTTGTCTTGCTTCCTCATTGGATGGTGATGGGCTAGGCCATTGGCTCTCCCAAGGCACTGGTGCAGGGATTTTCACAGGTCAGACGTTTATGACCTCTCTGAGTGAGGCACAGAGGGTGTGCAGGGCCTGTGGGGCGTGGGCCCCTTGCAAACCCAAGAGCTCTGCCCTCAGCTGCAAGTGGGCCTCAACGTCCGTGCAATGCTTAGCTCAGGATTTCAGTGAGCTGAGGAAGGATGCATGTTTTCTATGGAGGTAAAGGAGGACCAACTAGGTCACTTTCTTGGATAAACTTTGGGTAAGGTGTAACATTTATAAATGAGATTTGCACATGATTTTCCCTTTGTTTTCATTGAACTTTTAAAAAGATTTATTTATTTGAAAGGCAGAGTTGCATACTCACAGAGAGAGGAGACACAGAGAAACCAAATGGCCACAACAGCCGGAGCTGAGCTGATCCAGGAGCCAGGAGCTTCTTCCAGGTCTCTTACACAGATGCAGGGGCCCAAGCACTTGGGCCGTCTTCCACTGCTCTCCCAGGCACATCAGCAGGGAGCTGGATCAGAAGTGGAGCAGCCAGGACTAGAACTGGCACCCAAATGGGATGCTGGTGCTGCAAATGGGGTGCCCATGTTTTTATTAAATTTTTAATGAATTACACACACACATATAATGCATATAAAAATGTGTATAGAATAACAATAAAATGAACACCTGGGTACTTGTCACCCAGATTAAGGAATAGAATTCCTATTATGTTTTCTGTTTTTTTTTTTTTTTTTCCTTGACAGGCAGAGAGAGAGAGAGAGAGAGAAAGTCCCCATGTTCTGGTTAACTCCCAAATGCTGCCAGTGGCCAGAGCTGTGCCAGGCTGAAGCCAGGAGCCCAAAACTCAATCCGGGTCTCCTACTTGGGTGGCAGCCAACACCAGGTGTGAGCATTAGCAGGAAGCTGGAATCAGGACTGGAGCCAGGATTTGAACCTATGTACTCCAATATGAGATTAACCAGCATCTTAGCTGTTAGACCAGTGTCTGCCCAGAATCACCATGATCTTTAACACCCTCCATTCTGCCTATGCCTGTGCCATTTCCAGGGCTGTCTCAATGTCCTTGTGGAAGTATGTGATAACCATTCCATGACGTATTCACAGTTCTATGATCTATATGTGCACCTGAACAACGCACTGGCTAGCTGTGCATGGTTTTCAATTTTGCATAACTGGAACTCTGTTCAGTGGAGACGTCTGTAATTTGCTGTGTGCACTTGCTATTATGTTTTTGAGTTTTGTCAACGTTCATGTATTTAATTTTTGCTTCTCTAGTCTTACAGTTGTATGGTTTCCCATTGCATGTGATATCCACATGTGTTTATCCACACTGCTGTTGCTGGGTGTTGGGGTTTTTGTCTTTTTCAGTGTTTTCCTATTGGGGGTGAGATTGCTATGAAGAGTCTTATGTGTGGCTCTGGGCACATCTGCAAGTTCCTTCCCTCTGTGCTGAGGCCAGGAGCTCTGGGTGGTACAGAGGGCGTGTGTTCAGCCTTAGCAGACATCAGGGATGGCTTTGCCAAAGAGGTTACCCCAGTTGACACGCTTCGTTAGCATCAGCAGTGTCACAGCATTTGATGTCAGACCTACGCACTGGCCATTTAGTGGGTGTGAAATGATATATTCTTACAGTTGTAATTTGCATCCCACTTAATATGACTGAAGCTGGGTTTTTCTCTTCTGCTTATGAATCATTTCTTGTTTCCTCTTTTTAAACATTTGTTTATTCTTAATTTTATCTATTTAAAATGGAGAGAGAGAGAGAGAGAAATATATTCCACCTGCTGGTTCCTTCTCCAAATGCCTGAAACCTAGGGCTGGGTGAGGCCGAAGCCAGGATCCTGGAATTCCACCCGAATCTCCACGTGGGGGCCAGAGGCCCAAGACATTCACCTGCTGCTTCCTGGGGTGCTCGTTAGTAGACACCTGGAATGGGAAGTGGAGCCGGGACCCAGCCCAGGCCCTCCAATTTGGGGTGTGGGGGTCCCTGGTGGCGTCTTAAGCACTGGCCCAAACCTCACCATTGTCTTCTTTCCGTTAGTGTGTGTTTCCTTTTCATGTCCTTTGTCCGGTTCTTTGTTGGTTTTCCCCTGCTGATCCACGTGCCTTCTTTACACTTCCTGTACGGCAAACCTCTCGCAGTTACCCATGTTGCAAACACCTCCTGGTCTGTGGCTCGTCCTTTCTTCTCATTGCAGAGCCTTCGGGTGAGCAAAACATCTGGATTTTTAGTGCAGGTGAAAATACCAATCATTCTCTTTATGGTTCCCACTCCTGTGTCTTAAGAAATCATTCCCAGGCCAGCGCCGCGGCTCAATAGGCTAATCCTCCACCTTGCGGCGCCGGCACACCAGGTTCTAGTCCCGGTCGGGGTGCCAGATTCTGTCCCGATTGCCCCTCTTCCAGTCCAGCCAGAGTGCAGTGGAGGATGGCCCAAGTGCTTGGGCCCTGCACCCCATGGGAGACCAGGAGAAGCACCTGGCTCCTGCCATCGGATCAGCGCGGTGAACCAGCTGCAGTGCGCCGGCCACAGTGGCCATTGGAGGGTGAACCAACGGCAAAGGAAGACCTTTCTCTCTGTCTCTCTCTCTCTCTCACTGTCCACTCTGCCTGTAAAAAAAAAAAAAAGAGAGAGAGAGAAAGAGAGAAAGAGAGAGAGAAAGAGAGAAAGAGAGAGAGAGAGAGAGAGAGAGAGAAAGAGAGAAAGAGAGAAAGAGAGAAAGAGAGAAAGAGAGAAAGAGAGAAAGAGAGAAAGAGAGAAAGAGAGAAAGAGAGAAAGAGAGAAAGAGAGAAAGAGAGAAAGAAAGAAAGAAAGAAAGAAAGAAAGAAAGAAAGAAAGAAAGAAAGAAAGAAAGAAAGAAAGAAATCATTCCCTGCCTCGGGACTTGGGGCCACACACGGGTTCTCCATTTCCTCTATTTTCTCCGCTCTGAATGGCATCTCCTTGGGGGAGGCGTCCCTGCGGCCCTCTCCCGTATCGCCCTGGACTTAGCTCACTTGCTCACTCCCTGGGCTGGGAGCAGGCATCTCCTATCATGGGGTTCGCACCTTGCAACTCCTGGCAAGGCCTGGCACACAGCAGTCTCTCTTTTCTCTGACTTATTTGTTTTTCGCCAACCTTTTTCTTCCCTTTTATAGCAATGGGTTCTCACCTACAGCTGCATACCACGCCAGAGTCCCACCCCCAGAGTTTCTTTTTCTTTTCTTTTTTTTAGTGTTATTTTATTTATTTGAAAGGCAAAGTTACAGAGATGAAGAGACAGAGACTGAGAGAGAGAAGTCTTCCATCTGCTGATTCACTCCTCAAATGGCCACAACAGCCGAGGCTGGGCCAGGCAAAAGCCAGGAGCCAGGAGCTTCTTCCTGGTCTCCCACATGGGTAGCAGGGGCGCAAGCACTTGAGCCATTCTCTGCTGCTTTCCCAGGCACATTAGCAGGGAGCTGGATCAGAAGTAGAGCAGCTGGGACTCAAACTGGCACCCATATGGGATGCCAGCGTCTCAGGCGGCAGCTTTACCTACTACACCACAACACTGGCCCCCAGGAGTTTCTTACTTAATTATCTGGGTGGAGCCCTGGCATGAATGCTTCCCCCCCCCCCCAAAAAAAAACGGTTTATTTATTTATTTGAAAGGCAGAAAAGAAGAGATCTTCTATCCACAGATTCCTTCCCCAGATGGCTGCAATGGGACTGGGCCATTTGAAGCCAGGAGCCTAGAACTCCATCCAGGTTTCCCATATGGGTATAGGAGGCCAAACACTTGGGTCATCTGCTGCTGCTTTTCCCAAGCACATTAGCAGGGGTGGATTGGAAGTGGAGCAGCCGGGAATCCAACCAGGACTCAAATGGGATGCTGGTTTCACAAGCAGCAGCTTAGGAGCTGCACCGATCTGAAGCCAAGAGTTAGGAGCTTTCTCTGGGTTTCCCATGCAGGTGCAGGGGCCCAAGCACTTGGACCATCTTCCCTGCTTTCCCAGGCCATAGCAGAGAGCTGGATAGGAAGTAGAGCAGCTGGGACTCAAACCAGTGCCCATAGGGGATGCTGGCGCTGCAAGCAGTGGCTTTACCTGTTGCACCATAGCGCTGGCTCTCCCTCTACCCCATGAATGCTTTTATAAAAGCACTTTGGGTGACCCCACATGCTGAAAACCACCGCTCTGTAGTTTTGTAGCAAAGGGGGCTCCCACATCAGTTCTTCGAGAAGCTACTTGCTTCTTAACCCTCCTGCGTCCAGTCCCAGGGAAGAAGCCAAGAGCGAAGACCCTGAGTCCCCAGAAAGTGGCCGGCCCAGAGCCCACCCAGGTTGGGCCCATCAGGGCCACCACGTTGGTGTTCTCCTTCTTGGATGGGGGATGGCCCGGTGGGAGGGTCTGGGGAGCCTTGGAAACGTACCATCTGTGAGAGGGGCGGAGGGACCGGGGAAGCCGAATGGCACAGTTTGGAGAGCGCCAAAGTTTCTACAGGCTCGGTCTCCTTGCCCCCCGCCCCTTCCCATCTGTTTGGGAGAAATGGAAATGCACGCGTCCTCCCAGGTGACTGGCCGGCGGGCAGCCTCTTTGGAATTCTGCAAACTGGCCATCTGTCGTCCCGTAATAAATGATAGCTATAAAAGAAAGTGATTACGGTGCCGATAGGGGAAGAGGCATTTGTTTATATTCTTATAATATGTATCAGATTGAATAGAAATTATCACTTAAAGTTGACAAATGGGGAGGGAACCGGGGACACAGCAGCGGGGATGGGACCAAGTGTCAGGGACCGGCTTAGCCCCAGGGCTTTGCAGAGAGCCCCATGCGTCCAGGCCTCTCTGCAGGTGTTGGGGGTGGGGTGGGAGGTGTGCGCTGTGAGGGAGTCAGGAAAGGTGACTCTGGGGTCCTCGCCAAGCTGGGGTCGGCCCTTTCATCCCCGACCGTGTTGCTTGACCCAGAGACACCTGTGCGCGGTCCCTTCCAGACAAGACCCACACCTGCTGGGTCTCCAGCCTTTCGACTTGGCCTTCTCTTGTCCCTGCCTTGGCCCTTGCTTGCCTTCCAGGGCAGTGTGCTTCCTTCCAGGTTCCCGAGAGTCGCCTTTTTTCAGGGAAGCCTGGTTGCCCCTGATGTCACAATCCAGGCTAACAAGTGCCCGGGCTCACCTGTTCCCAGGAAGCTGTAAATAACTAGAGCAGCTTGGTTGCAGCTCCACCTGCTCATACACCTTGGCTAAAACCTCTGGTCTTGGGTCTGGTGCTGTGGCACAGCAGATTAATGCCCCAGCCTGCAGCACTGGCATCCCACACGGGCGCCAGTTCAAGTCCCAGCTGCTCCACTTCCGATCCAGCTCCCTGCTAATGCATCTGGGAAAGCAGCAGAGGATGGTCCAAGGGCGTGGGCCCTGCACCCACGTGGGAGATTTAGATGAAGCTTCTGGCTCCTGGCTTTGACTTGACCCAGCTGTGGCTGTTGTGGCCATTTAGGGAGAGAACTGGTGGATGGAAGATTTTTCTCTCTCCTTCTCTCTCTGTAACTCTGACTTTCAAATAATAAACAAACCAACCTTTAAAAAGAAACCTGTGGTTCCTGCAACTCTAAAATGGGATAGGATTTTTGCAAATTTCAAAATAATCACACCTGATGTTTGTAGAGTCCTGATCATCTCCTCCCACCCAGGCGAAAGGCAACGAAGGTTTCATTTCCCTGTCGTCCTGCCAGGATAGCTGGTGCTGGAGAGCGACAGCTCCAGGTCTGAGGTCACGAGCCGGGGCATGCTGGCCTCCCTCGCCGGGCACCCGCCCACAAGGTCCTCAGCAGGCTTAGCCGGGCTTACAAACACCTCCACATTCTTTCTCCAGCGAATTCTGCTCCTCTGCCGCCCTCATATCGAGGTTTTTTTGTTGTTGTTGTTGTTGGTTTTTTTTTTTTTTTTTTTTTTTTTTGGACAGGCAGACAGAAAGAGATACAGAGAGAAAGGTCTTCCTTTCCCTTGGTTCACCCCCAAAATGGCCACTACGGCCGGCGCTGCGCCGATCCGAAGCCAGGAGCCAGGTGCTTCCTCCTGGTCTCCCATGCGGGTGTAGGGCCCAAGGACTTGGGCCATCCTCCACTGCACTCCTGGGTCACAGCAGAGAGCTGGACTGGAAGAGGAGCAACCGGGACAGAATCCGGCACCCCAACCAGGACTAGAACTCCGGGTGCTGGTGCCGCAGGCGGAGGATTAGCCAAGTGAGTCATGGTGCCGGCCCTCATATCAAGTTTTAACACAAAGTACACCTACAGGTCAAGTGTGCTTATAAATGCTGCGTAGACTTCAGAAGAGAATGTCAGAAAGGCTACGGGAAGTGGAATTAAAAGATGGGTTTACTTTTGGTTTGGAAAAAGTTGAAATCCCTGCCTAGTGTTTTTCATAATGCTCCTTTCCCATAAACTTTCGGAAGAGACTCCATAGGCACGGCTTTCAACTTTTTCCTGCACCAACATAGACCCGTCTTTGAATTCCCTTCTCCGCAAACTGCTTCACGTCCCCTTGTGTGTTTCCTGCGAGCTCCAGTCTTCGTGATGTCACTCCACTCCTTTTTTTTTTTTTTTTTTTTTTTTTTTTTGACAGGCAGAGTGGACAGTGAGAGAGAGAGACAGAGAGAAAAGTCTTCCTTTTGCCGTTGGTTCACCCTCCAATGGCCGCAGCCACCGGCACGCTGCGGCCGGTTCACCACGCTGATCCGATGGCAGGAGCCAGGTGCTTCTCCTGGTCTCCCATGCAGGTGCAGGGCCCAAGCACTTGGGCCATCCTCCACTGCACTCCTGGGCCACAGCAGAGAGCTGGCCTGGAAGAGGGGCAACCGGGACAGAATCCGGTGCCCTGACCGGGACTAGAACCCGGTGTGCTGGCGCCGCTAGGTGGAGGATTAGCCTAGTGAGCCGCGGCACCGGCCACTCCATTCCTTTTGCTTGGCTTAATTCTTAGCAGGGTCCACAGGAGGGATGCATGGGGATTTCTTGAACACTCACCCTTCATCTGCAGCCTTTGGCCTTGGCTGGTCACTATAGACACAGACTCCTTCCCTCTCTCTTTCTTTCCTGGGAGGCTCTGTTTAATTAATTAATTAATTAATTTTCACAAAACCTTGTCTGATGACAAGGTCATCTTCTCTCTCCTGTTTGGGCGGGATTTGGGTGTCTTCCTCTCCACGGCTCCCATGTCAGGGAGCTGTGTGTTCTTGCACTGTCGGGGGCTGAGGTCGTGCACAAGCGCTTGCCATTTTGTTGTTTCCTTGAAGGGACGAACCGTGTGGCCTCTTAACTTGCAGACTTCCGCTCCGCTCGCCCACGCCCCTCTCCAGCACTGTGCTGTAGATCCTAGTGCCAACAGAGTGTTCCTTATCTGCCCTGTGCAAGACGGTCGCTGTGTGACAGAGCCACCAGCTGCCTGTGGCTTCCGTGTGCTAAAACCACACCCACTGCAACCAAGGAACTCAAGATTTTAATTTAATTTTAATGAATTTAGATGTTAATGGCCGTATGTGAATGGCGTTGAACAGTGCAGAGTTTCAGGTCTCTGTCCTTTTCCCGTACTGCCTTAGTTGAAAGCCCCTGCTCTGGAGTAGGGGGCCGGAACTTGTCTTCCCTCTGCACCTTTGGTGTCTCGGGCCCTCAGCTGATTGGATGGTCCACACAGCAGGGGCAGGGCACATCTTCCTTACTCAGGCCTTACCCAGTGTCCCCGGGAAGCAGCCTCACAGACAGACCGGGAAACAATGCTTTCACTAACCGTTCAGAGACACCTTTACGCAGCCAACCTGATGCCTGAAATTTTTTTAAGATTTATTTATTTATTTGAAAGGCAGAATTACAGAGAGGCAGAGGCAGAGAGAGAGGTCTTCCACCCGTTGGTTCACTCCCCAAATGGTAGCAACAGCCGGAGCTGCGCCGATCCAAAGCCAGGAGCCAGGAGCTTCTTCCAAGTCTCCCACGTGGGTGCAGGGGCCCAAGAACTTGGGCCATCTTCTACTGCTTTCCCAGGCCATAGCAGAGAGCTGGATCAAAGCAGCTGAGACTCAAACCAGTGCCCACATGAGATGCCGGCACTGCAGGTGGTGGCTTTACCTGCTACACCACAATGCCGACCCCCCAGTGCCTAAAATTAACCCTGCACAGTCTGAGGACCAGAGCACAGGTGGGGAGGAGCCCTGCAGCAGGCTCCAGGCCACACCTGCAAGGCAGTGCACACTGGGTCTCCAGGGTCATGCAAGGTTCCAGCCTGGCGTGCCTGCTGGTCTCAGACCTCCAGAGGCCTGGGGCGAGATGCTGTCCTGGCCGCCTTCCACATCCCTCTGACCCAGTGGCAGCCGCTCGAGGCTCTGCAGGGGTCTGTAGTGTGGTGCAGGGGCCTCTATGCCACCCTCAGATGTGCTGAGGAAGCCACGCAGGCAGCTGGTATAAATGCCACCTACACAGCCATGGGCTGCTCCATAGCACCACGTGCTGGTGCCCTTCTGGGGGCCACAGCGTGTCCAACCTTTCTTCTGCCACCCTGAAAGCAGGTGTCCATCTGCAATGGCACCTTGTGGCTTCAAGGTTACTGCAGCAGCTCAAGGTCTCACGCCTACCTTTCTGGCATGAAAGAGGAAAGAAAGGGATGAGTTCCGGAGGGTTCCAGGTCCTTGCCCTTTGTCCACCGGCCCCCGACCCTTCCCAAGCACGCGCTGGCTGCTGGGCCTGCGTGTGCATCGCCTGTCGAGTGGCAGCCGTGGTCACGTCACTTCCAGAGGAGGCGGCTGAGACATGGGGGCGCACAGCATCTCCCGCAGGGCAGAGCCAGGATTTGGCTCCCGGTGCCCAGCTCCTCCCACTCCCGGGCTGTTTTCCCTGGGCGCTGGCTGACCGCCATCCTCCCAGGTCCCCTGGAAGCCCCACCCCACTTCCCACCTCCAGAGCTCAGACTTCCTGGTCACAGCCCAAGGTCAGAACCCTTCATTGTGACCCTAAGGCTCGGGGCCACCAGTTCATCTTGGGTCCCCCGGTCCCCCTGCCCCGTGCCATCCTGCTCATGCCTGTCTCCATCATTCTGCTTTCCTCTTCTCTCTCCTTTTTTTTTTTTTCTTTTTCTTGCACAACTGCCCTTAAGAACTTCTCTAAAATAAAATGAACAAGGTGTTTGGGCCAGGGCTCAGTTCTTGTGCACCCTCCCCATCTCTCCCTTCCCCCTGCAAGGATGCCGCCTCCCCAGCCCCCCACTCGGCATACAGCCACCCCCTGAGCTCCTCACTGGGGAGCGGGCTCTGAGCTGCCATAATGAAGCTGGCATGGTGCCCTCCCCAGGGCTCCGCGCGCACCGGCCCGGCAGTCACTCACTGTCCCTGATGGGCCCACGTTGCCAAGCCTCTGCTGTGCTTGGGAGGCGAGAGCAGGGCCCTGCGTTTCCGGGGGCTGGGGGGAGGCTCCCCCCGTAAGCTGCCTGCCCTGCCCCCGGCCCGCCGGCAGCTTGAGAAGGGTTTTGGTCCAAACGGATCTCTCTCCTTCACTCCGCAAACCGCGAACTGCAAACACGAGTTTTTGAATGAGCCGCAACAGTAGCAACAGAGAGCTCTCCCAGTGGCGTCATATAGCACCAGGGAGGGCAGCCCGTTCTGGGGGAGAGTGGGGCTGGAGCCCCAGGGCTGGGGTCCGTGTCTCGTCCCGCTCTAACCCTTTCCAGTGTATGGCAGGCGTCTGTTCCCAAACAAGCTGATGTGGCTGAGCGCAGTCAGCCTCCAAACAGCTCCTTCCCTGGTGGGCAGGGCAGCCCCCCACTCACTCCCTCCACCTGCCTCTTTCAACAGGACTGCTGAGGTCAGCGGAGGCCACCAGCCAGGTGCGGGGATGCCTGTGGCCTTGTGTGGCTCCCCAAAGCCCCTCCAAACTATACAGGATGGGAAGCCACAGGCTCACTCTTTCAGGCTTTTTGTAGCTAGAGACGGCCATGAACCCAGGTCCCCCGAGGGGCTTGCAAAAAGCAGGTTTTGGGAACCTCCAGGAAGGTGTCATCCTGGGTGACAAAAAAAAGTGGAAGACTTTTGGCTTGTCCTTGTCCTTCCTGCTTAGCATCCATGGTATGATGATGTGATGTTGGGAGCTGAGGCAGCCGCCCGTGAGCATCAGGCAGCAAGCCCGAGGTTCAGAGCCAATATACTCAAGTTTATAAAGAGCTTGCCTGATGGAGCAGGGAGCAATGTCCACCTCTCAGCTCCCACCTCCAGAGTTGTAATTAGGGGAGGAAAGTTGGCCTCCATTTGTCTAAGTTGTTACAATGGGCAGAATAAAACAACCTCCTCCCCCAACCAAGATGCTCAGGTCTTAACCCCTGGAACCCACAAGCATATTGAGCTACAGGGCAAGGGGAATAAAGACAGCTGATCAGCTGACTGCAAAATGAGGAGGAGACAACGTGGGTGCAGTCAAAGCAACTGCCTGGGCAGCTTTCTGCAGGGAACAGAGTCGGTGGGACGTGTATTGGAGGTGTGTGCGCGCATTGTGTGTGTGTATGCTTGTTTGTGCATGCATGTGTGCATGTATGTGTACGTGTGTGGATGCATGTGTGCGTGTGCGTGTGTGTGTGTGGTCATGGCCCAGGGCTGTCACAGGCACTGGGGACTGAGCTAGTAGTGGGAGTGTGCTCTCGCTCTCTGTCTCTCTCTGCCTCTCTCCATCTCAGCTAAATAATAAAACATTAGAAAAATACAGCATGCACTTTCCAGACTCTCTGAAGACCCCTTGTCCACACGATAGCTCCTTTAGGGTCTACATTTCACAGAAAGAGAGATCAGGGGCCGGTGTTGTGGCACAGATGAACCTGCTGCTGGTGACGCTGGCATCCGCCATCCAACTGCCGAGTCCCGCGGCTCTGCTTCCGATCCAGCTCCCCGCCAATGGGCCTGGGAAGGCAGCAGCAGACAGCCCCAGAGCATGGGCCTCTGCCACCTGTGTGGGAGACCCAGATGGAGCTCCAGGCTCCTGTTTAGGTCTGGCCAAGCCCCTGGCCATTGGAGGGCATGAACTACCAGATGAAAGATCTCTCTCTCTCTCTCTCTCTCTCTATATATATATATATATATATAGCGCTTTTAAATCAATAAATAATCAAACAAATGAATTGATCTTTTTTTAAGAAAAGGGAGATTTACTCTCAGGTGTGCTCACGGGTCTGTGTGGCAGGCCAGCAAGCTGGAACTCCAAGGAAAAGTCAACGTCTCAGTCTGAAGTCTGAAGTCACAGGCTGGAACCTCTGGCAGGGTTTCCACGTGGCAGTCTTGACGCAGAACCGCTCCTCCCTCGGCCACCCCGGTCTCGTCTCCTGAGGCCTCGGGCTGCTCGGCCGCGGCCCCTCCCGTCACGGAAGCTCAGCCACTCTGCTCCAAGGCTCCATCACGTCTGAAAAATGACTTTCCGGCAGGCTCTGCCCTGAGCCACTGGCCACGCGGACAGAGGCGCGCAACCAGCAGGAGGTGGAAGAGGCAGGCCAGGTGATGCCCTGTGGTGAGGACCACACGGCTGACCTCTGGAAGAGGACAGAGGAGTTCTCCAGCAGCTGGCACGGGCAGGAGACCGGTTCTCCCCCGGAGCTTCCGGAGAGCCCCAGGGCCCCGCGGACACCGTAACTTCAGCCCCGTGAGACCCACCTGGACTTCGGACCTCCGGAACTGCCGGATAACGAGTGTATGGTGTTCGAGACCCTAAGCTTGTGTCAGGTTGCAGGAGCCGCACTGAGACCACAGCTGCTGTCCGTCCGGGCTTTTTTCAGCTTGTGTAGCCCAATGCACTAATGCAGGCTGCCTTGCACTCAGGAATCCCGCTCAGCCCCGCCGGACTGGCAGCTTCTCTCTGCTAAAGGTGGCGAAGCGGTGGGCAGCACTTACGGGCTGGGGGACCCGCCCCAGATGCTGAGCCCACCCAACGCCCTTCCTGAGTGCCCCACTGCAAGACTGTACTGCCAGCGCCGCAGGGCGTGGGCCCCGGTGCTCCCCAGATGCGGAGCCCTTCGCAGACAGAGACCCTGTCTTCTTTTCTCCTCCTCACTGGCATCCGCGGCGGGAGTCAGTTTTCCTTGCATTCTCCTATTCCCAGCTGTGTGGCCTTGGATCTGTTACTTAACCTCGAAAGCCTCAGCGGCTTTATTGGTAATAAGCAAACAAAAGTTAAAGAGGTCTCTTACCTCGAGAGAGACTACAAGGCATAGAAGGGCACAGGCTTGGAGCCTAAATCCACCAGATAAAATCCAAGGTAATAGCAAATACATTATTGTTACTGCGGCTATTCCTACTACCCTAATTTATGTCCATTGATTCCACTAACAGTTACTGAGTGCCAACTATGCACGTGTCAAGTCCCGTGCTGAGCAGGAGGAATACAGAGGTAAAAGAGGGGGGCAGGCATTGGATGCAGCGGATAAGACTCCTCCCTCCCATGTGAGAGTGCCTGGTTCGAGTCCTGCCTCCTCCACTTCCGATTCCAGCTTCCAGCTAATGCACACCTTGGGAGGGGGTAGGTGAGGGCTCAAGTACTTGAGCCCCTGCCACCCACCATGTGGGAGACCCAGATGGAGTTCCAGGCTCCTGGGTATAGCCTGGTCCAGTCCTGGCTGTTGCGGGGATTTGGGGAAGTGAAAGAGTGGGTGGAAGATCTGCCACTCTGCCTTTCAAATAAAGTGAAAATAAATAAATAAATTTGAGAAAGACAGAGACCTTGCACTCAAGGCCTTGTGCACTAGTGAGGCTGACATTTCTATAAATTCACCGCAATGGTGCAGGACGCCCACAGGGGTAAGAATGAGGAGCAGTAGGGGGTGGGGCCCCCAGTCTCTCCCCTCCCTGTTACCTGTCACCTACTTTCCATCCCTTGCCATGGACCTCCCCTTCCCCACCTCCAGGCCTTGCCCACTGCCACGTCCTCCCCTCCCCTGCCCTGTCTTTGCCTTGGGAAATTTGTTGCACTTTTCAAGTCAAATCCTGACCGTACAGGCTTCCTGGGTGACCCCACCTGGTCGTCCTTGGAGTGAGGCTGTTCCATCCAGCAGCAATAATCGAAGGTCAGCTGGCCCGGGCACTGGCCGTGCAGAGAACACTGGACCCTGGGAACCCCCAGGCTCTCCTGGGTGCACCAGCTAGAAGCAACCCTTGGCGCCCACTCAGCTGGCACTGTGTGTTTGCTCCCATGCATGGTAGGGGATTTCTGTTCTTCCATCTTTCTGGTTTTTTGTTTTTTGATTTTTGGGGTTTTTTGTAACTAGAGGTGAGCTACTTTACATTCCTCCCAGCATCAGGCCCAGGGGCTTTGTCATGTGCTTCTACCAGGAGCACTTTCAGGTACAAATAACAGAAAAGCCAGAGATGAGTGTTGCAGACAAACAGAGGAGTGTTTTCCTGCAGACGAGAGAGAGCGAGAGTAGATGACTTCCGGTAGCAGTTCTGGGGCTCCAACAGCAGGACTGGCATTGTCTCTCTTGGCTTTGCCTAATGTGCAGAGAGCTTCAGTGGTTCCGAACAGGAGAGGACCAGCGTCACCCCCGGAACTCCTCTCTGCCCCTTGGCTCCTACGCCCCCATGCATCTGATTGGCCACAACTGTGTCACATGGTCACCCTGGCCTCCAGGGTGTTGGTACAATGGACTGAATGTTCAGGTCCTCCTACATCCGTGTTGGAATGTCCACCCCCAAGGGCACGGGACGAGGAGCAGAGTGTTAGGAAGGGGATCAGGACACGCGCGTGGGACCCCGGGAATGCCAGCAGTGCCTTTATTAAAGGCACCCAGAACAGAGCTCTGTCTCCTGGCTTCTCAGCTTCGAGAAATACAGCCTTCTGTTGTTGGGAGTCCCTCCAGTCTTTCTCTTTTTTATTTTAAGATTCATTTATTTATTTGAAAGGCAGAGTGACAGAGAGAAAGAGTGTATGTGTGTGTGTGTGTGAGAGAGAGAGAGAGAGAAGAGATTTTCTATCCCACTGGTTCACTTCCTAAATGACTATAACAGTCAAGGCTGAGCCGGGCTGAAGTCAGGATCCCAGAACTCCATCCGGGGTCCCACATGGGTGGCAAGGACCCAAAGCCTTGAGCCATCACCTGCTGCTTCCCAGGTGCACCAGCAGGGAGCTGGACCACAAGCAGAGCAGCGGAGACCCAGCCTCCCATGCGGGGCGCAGGCATCGCAAGCATTACCTTCACAATGCAGGACCCAAGTCTACGCATCCAGCAGCCGAACAAAACGATTCAGTGGGAGGAGCAGCATCACCTTTTCAGTCTCGAGGCAGAGGCAGGCTAGGCTGGAATGGGCGTCCTATTAGACAGCAGCCAGCAGCACCTGCTGCCCCGGACCAGGATGAATGGATCGACGAATCCATCAATGACTGCATCAGTCAATCAATTTATCAATCAATCAGTCAAAGAGAGGGTGCACCCCCAGACAAGCCTAGGACGGAAAGGAAGCCAGGGATTGGGTTTTTAGAGCCTGGAGGGGTCCCTGGGTCTCCTCTGATGGACAGTTTGCTCCCGCCTTTCCCTCGGGCCCCTCCCCCTTGCCTCCTCCCGGTGCTCAGTGGACCCTGGGGCTGCTCTTCAGGGCGGCAAGAGACAGGCAGGGGTCTGCGCCTCTGTGGCTCCCTGCCCCCATCCTGTCCATACAAGATTGATAATGAAACCAATACCTTTCACCAGCGTAATTTTCATATTTAATGAGCGTGACTCAAAAACTATTACATTAATTAGTCAAATCCCACAAACCGTTAATGGTGCACGCGGTAATTAATATTGTATTCAATTAAAAAATGACCTGTTTCGGGGCCGCTCCCAGGCTGGGAGCGTGGGGGGCCGGGGTGTTTGCCGACCTGCGTGGCCCGTTTGCCGGCAGGGGCGTCTGCTGTGACTGCTCGCTCGCCGGCTCTCGCTCTGCTTTTTCCTCTTCCGGGGGATCCGCGGAGGGAGAAGGCGCCGGGAGAGCGGGCGCGCCGCACCGGGCCGCGGCTTCCCCTTGCCCCCGGCTCTCCCCGCCGCCTCGCCCCCCTCCGCCGCACCGACAGCCCACTTGCTGTGATTTATGGGAAGGCCTGGCACAGGGCTCACAGACTGGAAAATTTCCAGTTTACACAAGAATTCCCTGAAAAATGAGCTTGGTTAATTTATTTCTTTCATTAACGAGTTCGAACTGTGCGATAATCTCCGGGCGCCCCTCCTGCGCCCACCCCGCGTTGTTCGTGGACCCTGACCAGCTGCATCCCTGCCTGCCTGCCGAGCCATGAGCAGGGCCCCCGGGGGCGGCTGAGGGCGGGCCCTGCTGGCTTGGTGGCCTGTGCGCTGGGACCTGGAGCCTGTGGCCAGCCCGGGCCGCCTTCCCTCCCACCCTGTGAATGACCAGCCTTGAAGCTTGGCACTGGACTAAGACCCCTTGGCACTGCCTGGGCTGCTAGGGGGGCTAAGCCTGCGTGGCAGCCGGCAAGCGGAGCTTAAGTGCTCAGCAACCAAGCACTTAGGGTCAGAGCCTGGAGATGAGACTTGTATTCAGAACACAACTGGGAACAAGGCCGGGCCGCCGCTTCCGTGTGTGGGGGCCCCTAGCCGGCAGCTCTCCCACGTGTCTCCCCTCCAAGACTCCCTAGCAGTGACCCTAAGCTTAGACCCTCCTTTCCCAAATAGCTGCCTCTCTCAATGGTCCATCAGGCTTGGGAGGGGTCCGACCCAGCCTCCCAGTGGTGGGAGAGCAGGCAGACACTAGAAGCTGGAGGCCGCAGAAGGGCGTCCACCTGAGGGCACAGGCTTGGCTCTGGGGTTCCTGGTCCCGTGGGAGAGGCACGGCCAGAGAAGAGCGATGGTGGAGCTGCAGGACAGAGGCCCCCTGGCCTGGGTTAGAGCAGAGCACGGGCGATTCCAGCAGAAGCCCGATTTGCAACCGGGACAGCAGGAAGGCTATGGGGCACCGTGGTGTGGGCTCGAAGCAGGATCGCCTGGTGGGACTCCTGACCAGATCATTCTCTCACTGTGCAACCTTGGGCAAATTACTTAACCTCTCTAGTCGCTGTGCCTTGCTTTCAGGAGGGGGATGAATGAGTGTTCCCTCGGAGAACTGGTGAGAGTCAGATAGCGTAGACACCGCACAGAGCCCGCTGGCTGACAGGCAGTGGCAGACGTGGGCAGAACCCAGGCTGTGGCTGGCCCTGCAAACTCCCAGGAGGTGACCTGGCTCCACTACGTCCTTGCTGTGGGATCTTGGGCAACCAGCCTGCCAGTGTCTCGGTTTCCTCATTTACACAATAGAGGTTATAATAGCCCTCCCATAGCACATTATGCAAATGAAGTGGCATAATGCAAATGAAGTAGCACTGGCACACATTGGGCCCTGCCATGGTCAGTTATTGTCTGTGAAGCATCCGCTGCCCCATGTGAGTATCCGGGATTCGTCCTTGTCACCCTCCTAATCAGTATTTTAGCACTTCCTTTTCCACTCTAATACAACAATAATAATACAACCTACAAACGCATAATTAAAAATAACATTACAGGTTTTCAGTACAATATAAAGAAGAGATAGAATAATTAATTTTTAAAATACTGACTTCAGGGACCAGGATTGTGGGCCAGCAGGTTAAACCTACCGCTGGAGTCGGCGGTATCCCACATGAGCCCCAGGTCAAGTCCCGGCTGCTCAGATTCCAATCCAGCTTCCTGTTTATGTGCCGGGGAGGATAATGGGTGATGGCCTAAGTACTTGGACCCCTGCCACCTGTGTGGGAGGCCCAGATGGAGTTCCTGGCTCCTGTCTTTGACCTGACCCAGACCTGACTGTTTGGACGTTTAGGGAGTAAACCAGAAGATGGAAGATCTCTAGATAGATAGATAGATAGATAGATAGATCACTCTGCCATTTAAATAATAAATAAATAAATCTTTTTTTTAAATAGAATATTGACTTTAAGTGTCCTATAAAGAAGAAAATACGTGTCATTTATCACAAGACAATGTCATAATCTGTGAGTGACCAGGCACAGTGGTACTAGAAAACAAAGAAGGAGTTGGTGAAATCAGAGGAAGATGTGTGCCTGGTTAGCTGCACTCCTGAGCCTCCTGATTGTCTTCATGAGCTGTGGTGACGTGGGGCGCTCCCACTGGGGGAAGCCGGGTGATGGTACGTGGCTCCCCTCTCTGCCACATTCTGCAGCTTCTTGTGAGTTCTATGTCATTTCCAAATGAAGTTGGAAAACGTTTGGAAAGGAGTTGAAAGCTGGTGCCTGTGTGTTGACTCCTTGTGAATTTGACAGAAACCTGGTATACTAAGTGACATCTCTGTGACTTCATTTCTGAAATAAGTCCAGTTTCATCTTGATCTACAAGACTTGACTGCCTGGGGGGCCTGAGTTGTGGCACAGAAGGTTAAGTTGCTGCCTGCGATGCCAGCATCCCACATGGGTCCTGACCACTTCACTCCCCATCCAGCTCCTGGCTAACACACCTGGGAAAGCAACTGAAGATGGTCCAAGTCCCTGCCACCCACGTGGGAGCCCCTGATGAAGTTCCAGGCTCCTAGTTTAGCCTGGTCCATCTCCACAGCCATTGTGACCATTTGGGGAGTGAACCAGCAGATGGAAGATCTCTCTCGATCTCTCTCTCTCTCTCTCTCCCTCTCCCCCCTCCCGCCTTTCAAACAAACAAATAAACCCTTTTAAAAATGAATTGAATTGGGCCGGCGCCGCGGCTCACTAGGCTAATCCTCCGCCTAGCCGCGCCGGCACACCGGGTTCTAGTCCCGGTCGGGGCGCCGGATTCTGTCCTGGTTGCCCCTCTTCCAGGCCAGCCCTCTGCTGTGGCCAGGGAGTGCAGTGGAGGATGGCCCAGGTGCTTGGGCCCTGCACCCCATGGGAGACCAGGAAAAGCACCTGGCTCCTGGCTCCTGCCATCGGATCAGCGCGGTGCGCCGGCCGCAGCGCGCCAGCCGCGGCGGCCATTGGAGGGTGAACCAACGGCAAAGGAAGACCTTTCTCTCTGTCTCTCTCTCTCACTGTCCACTCTGCCTGTAAAAAAAAAAAAAAAAAAAAAAAAAAATGAATTGAATTGCTAGAAACTTTTGTGATATTAAACCTTTATAAAAAATTGCTCTGGGGGCCAGCGCCATGGCTCATTTGGTTAATCCTCCACCTGCAGCGCTGGCATCCCATATGGGCGCCGGTTCTAGTCCCAGTTGCTCCTCTTCCAGTCCAGTTCTCTGCTGTGGCCTGGGAGGGCAGTGGAGGATGGCCCAAGTGCTTGGGCCCTGTGCCCGTATGGGAGACCAGGAAGAAGCACCTGGCTCCCAGCTTCAGATTGGTGCAGCGCGCCGGCCGTGGCAGCCATTTGGGGAGTGAACCAACGGAAGGAAGACCTTTCTCTCTGTCTCTCTCTCTCACTGTCTATAACTCTACCTGTCAAATAAATTAAAAAAAAAATTGCTCTGGGTTTGTGTGTTACAAAGGGTAAGTTGAGACACTGTGCAAACTAGAGCAAGCCAATTAACCTTTCTGAGTCTTTGTGTCTTCAGATCTTGCATGGAGCATGAAAGGGTGCTGGGAATTATAAATGATTACATTAATATGATACATTGCTATCTCCGTTATTATGTGAGCTAACCCTATGATCCATTTAAATACATAAGAACATAAAAAATCAGTGGTGGCAATCCTGAATTATAGGACCTTAGAATACATACTCTTCAAATGCATCAGGTAGACCAGGGATTGGCAAACTACAGCTGACGGAAAAATCTGGCTCACAGCTTGTTTTTTATAAATAAAGTTTTATCAAAACAAGGCCACGCCCATGGGTTACATATTGCCTGGGGCTGCTGAAACCTCAGAATTGAGCAGAATGACAGAGAGCACATGGTCGCAGAGCCTGAAATATTCATTTTTTGACCCTTTGCAGAAAGCGTTTGCGGATCCCTGGTCTACACGGCAGCAGGAGGATGTTTCTAAGAGATAAAACCAAGGGCTGGCGCCGTGGCTCACTTGGTTAATCCTCCGCCTGCGGTGCTGGCATCCCATATGGGCACCGGGTTCTAGTACCGGTTGCTCCTCTTCCAGTCCAGCTCTCTGCTGTGGCCAGGAAGGACAGTGGAGGATGGTCCAAGTGCTTGGGCCCTGCACCCGCATGGGAGACCAGGAGGAAGCACCTGGCTCCTGGCTTCGGATCAGCGCAGCACGTGGCCATGGCGGCCATTTGGGGAGTGAACCAGAGGAAGGAAGACCTTTCTCTCTGTCTTTCTCTCACTGTCTATATCTCTACCTGTCAAAATAAAATAAAAGATAAAACCAAGCCACCATCCACCTCTGGAGTGGTAGCCTGAGCCCCTGTCTGCCTTCCACCTGCCCAGCCGGCCTCATCCTTCTGCTCTGAACTTCACCTTCACAAGCCCAAGTTCCTTTCTTGCAGTTTCCTTCATCAGAGCTTTCTCACCCCATGCTGCTGCCAAGGACACAGGCTGGCTTGGAACGGATGAGGCCTGAACGCCTCTCCTGGCTCCTGCTTGGCCCTCTCAGGCCCAACCTTGGAGGAGGCCTCAGCCCCTCTGCCTTTGCAGCAGGGACCCAGCCCCCTGCCTCCTCTTAGCCTGGGGAGGCCTGAAGGGGTGAGCATCACTCAGGATCTTGGCTCTGGGGTGTGTGAAATCCCAGCTCCACACCTGTCTCCCAGGAGTCGACAATGGATAGCCAGTATCATTTGCATGTATCATGGCTTTGAGCATTGCCAAGGTCCAAAATGCTCCAGGTTCATGGGGTCCTTGGAGCTGCTGTGGGATTCAGGCAAGGAAGACTCCCCTTGCCCCTCACCCCATCAACCTGCTGTCCCCCTCCCCCCACTGCCAGACGGCAGGGGTTTTCCTAAGGCAGGTAGCACTATAATCCCAAGTGCTCTGTAATGACTCCTTAGTTACACAGACACTTGGTAGAATCTCCTGAGAAGGAGGCTGAGTCCACAGCAGCCGTGGACCTCCTACCGGCCCGAGTGTAATTGCTGCTCGTAGAGGAAGAGGTAATCATCGTGTGAGCTGCCTTCTGGTTTGAAGCAGTCACGCACGCTGAGCTCTTGCTGCTTCCCTGGCCAGTTGTGCCCGAGCCCTGCTCTTGGAAAGACCCAGCGATTACATCGATTATGGACCCACTGGATCCCTGGCTGGGAGGGGAAGTCAAGGCCCAGGGGGAGACAGGTTCGTAGCCCCCAAAGATGTCCCCTGAGCTTGAGAATCAATCCTGTTACACAGTAAAAGGGAATTAAGGTTGCAGGTGGAATTAAGTTGCTAACCAGCTAGCCTTAAAAAAGGGAGATTATTCTGGGTTCTCTGTGTGCACGTAGCATAGTCACAGGGACCCTTAAATATGGATGAGGGAGGCAGAAATGTCAGAGTGATGTCATGTGAGAAGGACTAGACCTGTCACCGCTAGCTTTGACGGTCAAAAAGGGACCGTGAGCCAAGGAGCCTCTAGAAGCCATAAGAGGATAGAGGCCGGCGCCGTGGCTCACTTGGTTAGTCCTCCACCTGTGGCACTGGCATCCCATATGGGCGCCGGTTCTGTCCCGGCTGCTCCTCTTCCGATCCAGCTCTCTCCTGTGGCCCAGGAAGGCAGTGGAGGATGGCCCAGGTGCTTGGGCCCTGCACCCGCATGGGAGACCAGGAAGAAGCACCTGGCTCCTGGCTTCGGATCAGCTCAGCGCCGGCCGTGGCGGCCATTTGGGGAGTGAACCAACGAAAGGAAGACCTCTCTCTCTATTTCTCCCTCTCACTGTCTGTAACTCTACCTCTCAAACAAATAAATAAAATCTTGGAAAAAAAAAAAAAAGGAGCCATAAGCGGAAAGGAGATGGATGTTCCAGAAGTTCTGGGAGGGACAAAGCCTTGCTGATCCCTTGCTGGATTCCAACTCACAGAACCAAAAGGAAAGAAATCCGTTGTCCCAAGTCACTGAGTTTGTGCTGATTTGTTACAGCAACCATCAGAACTTTCCAGCTGCCCCCTGGTCTGCTGCGACGGGCACCTGGAGCCAGCAACACCACCCTGGCTCGGGCGGCAGCCTCACAGCAGAGCCAGTGCTGGGCACAGAGTAGAATGAGTGAATGAGTGACCTCGAGCGGAGAGAGGAGAGGGGCGATGCGGGGGAGGAGTAAAGGCAAAGAGAACGGTGCTTTCCTTCCACCTTCCTAGGCTGCCGCTTCAGTGCACTTCCCATCAGAGTGACGGGCACCCTCATCAAAAGGCAGAAGTGACCCAAACGCCCAGCAAATGATATCTTCATGCCAGGGATGTGCCATGGAGGTGCCGATGCCAGCTACATTGTTGCCGAAACCCGAGATGCCGTGTAGGCAGCCAGACACCAAAAGTCAGCTGTTGGAGGATTCCATTCATGTGAAACACCTGGATTAGGCAAATCCACAGAGACAGAGCAGGGGGTAGTTGCCAGGGAAAGTGGGGAGACAGTGAGGACCAGGGGCTGCGTGGTGAGCCTGGGGTCTCCTTTGCGGGTGATGGAAGTGTCTGGGACTAGACAGAGGGGGTGGTGGCGCAGCCTTGTGAGTGTGCTGAGTGCGTGGACACTTTGGGACGATTTGTTTTAGGTTATGCACCTCTAGCCCCCATTTAAGGAAAGCTGGAATTGCGAGACCCATTCACCATGTCACAGGGCTGCCGTGCAGTCTCAGTGCCATTTGGCATCCCGTCCTCTGCGTGGCCCATGACGGAGATGACAATTCCCAGGGCTCGCTTTGCAATCTGGGGCTAACCCCGGCCCTGCGTCCCACGCTTCTCACCTGGCCCGAGCTGTTGCTGGAGTCCTGCCTCCCTCCTGGCTCTCTCTGCATCTCTCTCCACTCCCTGTCCCCTGCAGCCCCCCGCCTCCATTCAGCTGCCCCTTCGCCTTATCCTACAGTCAGGTTCCATCCAGCTCAGCTAACCGCGACCAGGGCAGGTGCAGGCATTAGCCACTCACTGCATCCTGCCGGGGTTCTGGCGACGTCTGTAGCCGGGAGCGGTGGAATGGTGGAGTGGGATTTGTTTTCCATTTCCTTGCCTGGCTGTCACCCAGCTCTGCACCATGCGCCAGCCCCAGTGCACCCCTTCCCCGGGATCCTGGACCACTTCTCCCACTAAGGGCTCACGCTGCTCCGAAAGAGCTCTCAGCTGCCGCCTCGGCAGCTCCCAGACTGCGTTTAAGCTCTGCCTTTGTCTGGGGGACTTTGAGAACCAATGATCTGCAGCCCCAGCCCCGCCTCTTCCCTGCGGATGCTGCCTGCATGTGTGCAGAGTTGGGCAGGCTGGCGGCGGCTCCAGCGCGTGCACAGCAACCCCAGCAGAAAGCCGTGCTCGGCAGCTGGTCTACCTTCAGGGCTTCAGGCAGGCGGTGAGGGTGGTGTGGACACCCCCATCTACTCCAGGACATGCAGCGACTGTCCCCGGCACAAAGGTTGCAACACAAGCTTGGTTTTGATTTCAAAATGCATACTTTTAAATCATTATATCCCCATGAGGGTACTCCAGAAAATTCATAGGAAAATAGAATTAAAATATAAGTTTATTGGGCCAATGTTGTGGTACAACAGGTTAAGCAGCCGCCTGTGGCCCTGACAACCCATGTGAGCACCGGTTTGAGTCCCAGTTGCTCCACTTCTGATCCAGCTCCCTGCTAATGTGCCTGGGAAAGCAGCAGAAGACGGCCCAAGTGGTTGTACCCCTGCCAGCAATGTGGGAGACCCGGATGGCATTCCAGATGGGTCTGTTGTGGTCATTTGTGGAATGAACCAGCAGATGGAAGATCTATCTCTCCCTGTAACATTGCCTTTCAAATCAATAGATAAATCTTTTTAAAAATTATTTATTTATTTATTTGAAAGGTAGAGTTACAGAGAGGCAGAGGCAGAGAGAGAGAGGTCTTCTATCTACTGGTCTGTGGGGAGCAACCGAGAGTAGACTAAATGACTGGAACTGCTAGGACTAATTCTGTGCATCTGATCTCCCATCATATGGTGCTGAGAGAGAGTAAACAACTTCTGCACAGCTGCCTCACCA
This sequence comes from Oryctolagus cuniculus, assembly GCF_964237555.1. Lineage (NCBI taxonomy): Eukaryota > Metazoa > Chordata > Mammalia > Lagomorpha > Leporidae > Oryctolagus > Oryctolagus cuniculus. Next base: position 22,498,879 of record NC_091451.1, on the reverse strand, counting down.
ATTCGACCAATAAGCTGCAGGAGCTGATCCTGCTCCTGATTGGAGGAGAGCAGCATGCTCAGCGCGTGGGGAGAGAACACCAGCAGAGCACGGATTGGTGGAAGAGGACTATAAAGGAGGAGAGAGACAACATGCACCAGGAACATCTGAGGAACATCTGAGCAACCCCTGAGAGAGCTGGCCGGCGGTGTGCTGCTCCTCCGCAGAAGCGGGGAAAGCGGCGGGGGTGCCGCCCCTCCGCGGAGGCGGAGGGTGGGGGTGGCAGCAAAGCCGGGACGGCGCCATTCCTTCGCGAGTTGGGGAGCGACACTGGTCCACTCCCCAGATGGCCACAGTGGCTGAAGCCAGGAGCTAAGAGCTTCTTCTAAGTCACTCATGCAGGTGCAGAGGCCTAACACTTGGGCCATCTTCTACTGCTTTCCCAGGCCAGAGCAGAGAGCTGGATCAGAAGTGGAGCAGGCCGGCGCCGCGGCTCACTAGGCTAATCCTCCGCCTTGCGGCGCCAGCACACCGGGTTCTAGTCCCGGTTGGGGCACCGGATTCTGTCCCGGTTGCCCCTCTTCCAGGCCAGCTCTCTGCTGTGGCCAGGGAGTGCAGTGGAGGATGGCCCAGGTGCTTGGGCCCTGCACCCCATGGGAGACCAGGAAAAGCACCTGGCTCCTGGCTCCTGCCATCGGATCAGCGCGGTGCGCCGGCTGCAGCGCGCTGGCCGCGGCAGCCATTGGAGGGTGAACCAACGGCAAAAGGAAGACCTTTCTCTCTGTCTCTCTCTCTCACTGTCCACTCTGCCTGTCAAAAAAAAAAAAAAAAAAAAAAAAGAAGTGGAGCAGCCGGGACTAGAACCAGCGCCCATATGGGATGTCAGCACTGTAGGCAGCGGCTTTACCCGCTACACCATGGTGCTGGCCCCATAAATTTTTTTAAGAGAGGTATTTATTTTGATACAAAACATTTTTTTTAAGCAGAGTGGACGGTGAGAGAGAGAGAGGAGAGAGAAAGGTCTTCCTTTTGCCATTGGTTCACCCTCCAATGGCTGCCGCGGCCGGTGCACTGCAGCTGGTGCACCGCGCCCATCTGAAGGCAGGAGCCAGGAGCCAGGTGCTTCTCCTGGTCTCCCATGGGGTGCAGGGCCCAAGCACTTGGGCCATCCTCCACTGCACTCCCGGGCCACAGCAGAGATCTGGCCTGGAAGAGGGGCTCCCAGGACAGAATCCAGTGCCCCGACCGGGACTAGAACCCGGTGTGCCAGTGCCGCAAGGCGGAGGATTAGCCTATTGAGCCACAGTGCCGGCTGATACAAAACATTTTTTGAATTCCTGCATGGTTTTCTTCATACTGGGCATTCCCCATGAACGTTTTGAAGGCTATCCTCAGCTTTCAGGAAAATCTGCCACAAAAGAATCAGCTACCCAATAGGCTAATCCTCCATCTGCCGTGCCGGCACACCAGGTTCTAATCCCGGTCAGGGCACTGGATTCTGTCCCGGGAACGCCTCTTCCAGGCCAGCTCTCTGCTGTGGCCAGGGAGTGCAGTGGAGGATGGCCCAAGTGCTTGGGCCCTGCACCCCATGGGAGACCAGGAGAAGCACCTGGCTCCTGCCTTCGGATCAGCGCGGTGTGCCGGCTGTGGCGGCCATTGGAGGGTGAACCAACAGCAAAGGAAGACCTTTCTCTCTGTCTCTCTCTCTCTCACTGTCCACTCTGCCTGTCAAAAAAAAGAAAGAAAGAAAGAAAGAAAGAAAGAAAGAAAGAAAGAAAGAAAGAAAAGGAAGAAAAGAAAAATGAATCAGCTACCAAGGGCAGAAGGTGCCGGGAGACCCAAGGCAGAGGCGGGCACCTCCAGGACTGCACAGTGTAATTGATGAGGGTCTTCCTACAGAAGCGCAGTCTCGGGTCACTGCGAGACTGATGGATCCCCGTGCCACAGGCAGGAGGAAAGGGTGGCCCGCGCCTGGCCGGAAGGCACCTGGATTTCTCTGGAAATATTAATATGCCAAGTGTCGGGTAAGAGACATTCCAGGCATCACATAAGAGCACAGCTTCTCTTAGTGACTTTGTCTGTTCCACAGGGCTTGCAATTGCTGGCAGGTCCCCTAAACAGTAAGGTGGAGGCTGTGACCAAGATGGCTGCCTTCATGGCAAACTAGGCTCCTACACTCTGTGTAACGGGTTAAATTCTGTTTCCTAAAAAGATAGATTTTAATCCTAACCTCTGGTCCCCACAAATGAGACTTTGTTTGCAAATAGAGAGGTGGCCATGGGGCACCGTGATCAAGATGCTGGTATCCCATGTTGGAGGACCTGGGATCAAGTCCTGGCCCCGCTCCCAATTCCAGCTTCCTGCTAATGTGCACCATGGGAGGCAGCAGGTGATGGCTCAAGTGCCTGGGTCACTGCCCCTCACATGGGAGTGCAGGAATGAGTTCCAGGCTCCTTGGCTTGAGCCCAGCCCAACTTTGGTTGTTGTGGGCATTTGGGCAGTGAACCAGTAGACGGGAGTTTTCTGTCTCTCAGCCTTCCAAATAATAATAAAAAAAATTTTAAAGAAAGTATGATCCTCGCAGATGTAACCCAGCTGTAGTTGTAACGAGGTCATTTGGGTCATCCCTAAATGCAACGCATCCTTATGAGAAGAGGGAAATACGGGCAGAGATGCAGAGAGATGACCTTGTGAAGAGGGAGGTGGAAACGGATTGACGCTGCTAAGAGCCAAGGGTGCCAGAGAACTGGAGGCTGAGGGAGGAAGGGCCCTCCCCCAGGGCCGCTGGAGGGGGCGTGGCGCTGCCGACTGGCCTCTGACGTGCTACGTGTGGCCTCCAGACCCTGCCAAGAGCACAGCTTCCCGCCGTGTGGCTTTGTCCCCGCAGCCCTGGGAATGATCGCAAGGGGTCTTCCAAAAGCTCATGAAAGTGCACTCCGCATGGATTTCACTGATTTTTGTGCACCAAGGTAACCTTATCCTTTAATTCTATTTCCCACCAACTTTTAAAGTGCCCTTGGATACTCTACCACGCTGTACTTCCAGAAAGAAGGGGAAGTGACAAGCGTATTTTGAGAATACATGTGTGATTTCTTAAAAAAAAAAAAATTTATTTATTTGAGAGTCAGAGAGAGAGAGTTTACCTCCACTGGTTCACTCCCCAAATGGCCGCAACAACCAGGGCTGGGCCAGGCTGAAGCCAGGAGCCAGGAGCTTCTTCCGGGTCTCCCACGTGGGTGCAGGGGCCCAAGGACTTGATCCATCTTCTGCTGCTCTCCCAGGCGCATTGGCAGGAGCTGGATTGCAAGTGGAGCAGGTGGGACTTGAACCGGTGCCTATATGGGATGCTGGTATGGCAGACGCAGCTTAACCCGCTAAGCCACAGCACCAGCCCTAATACGTGTGTTTTAAAATGCTCCGCTAGTGACTGAGGCCAGGAGGTACAGCCTGTGAAAGAAAGAGGCTGGGAAGTGTTAACACCAATCACATCTTATTATGAAATAATAGCTCTGTTACTGCGCAAGCAGAACCAGTTCCTGACCACCCAGCCTGCCCTCCTCCCTGCACGCACTTGCGAAGTGCTTAACCCCTTACAGCCCTCATGTTGTCAGTTCCCTTCCCTTCCCCTGGAAGGAAGAAGCCATCCCGACAGCCCAGAAAGGGACAAGGCGCGGTGAAGCCAGCTCGCAGCCAGCTGCCCATGGCTCCCTCTGCCCACAGGGGGCCCGGGGACCGCGGCTCCCTCTGGGGTGCGCGTGTGCACCCGCCTGTGTCCTGGCGCGCAGGGAGAGCATCCCGTGATATTTCACACAAATGAGAAATGTTATTCTGCAGATTAAAGGCTCGCCCAGCCTGGTTTTGTCTTTATTTATGCGTTTCCATTTCCCCCTGCACTGTAATTGGCGTAGTGAAGGATGGCTGGGTGGCCCGGACGCCGCCGTGCAGGGTCCCCTCCCTTCTCTCCCCCATCTGTCACCATCTAATGTGACAAAGTTTTTATCGGGCACTGAGGCACAGGAGATTAAAAGTAAATACTGCAATCAGGAGGCAGCTGGGGAGAACATGGGACACATTTCACAGTAAGCTGCACAGCTCATCAGGGCTCCGTGGGGCGAGGGCGGCGGGGCCGGGCCAGGGTGGGGTGGGGTCCAGGAGACACAGCCCTAAGCAGAGAGGCTTCCTCCAGAAGCGACGGGGAGGGAGGCAGCTGCCAGAGGGCAAAGGCCTGCTGTGTGCCAGGCGTTTGAATGTTTCCTAACGTAATCCTCGCCATGATAACACAGAGTTGAAACAGGTCCCTCCTTAACAGTTGAAGAACTGGCCGCCCTGAGCATCAAAGGACCCGCCCGAGGTCACGCTGCGGTGAGCCGTCCAGGGTGGCCAAGGTCACGCTGCGGTGGGCCGTCCAGGGCGGCCCTCTCCGTGCAGTCCCCCATCCTCCTCAGCGGACTGACAGCGGGGTCTGGGTTTGGGAGATCGATTTGGCTGCTAGAAGGTTTGTTCACCACTGGTCTTTTTTTTTTTTTTTTAAGATTTTTATTTTTTAGAGAGGCAGAGCTAGAGAGAGAGGGAGAGAGAGAGGGAGAGGGAGAGGGAGAGGGAGAGGGAGAGGGAGAGGGAGAGGGAGAGGGAGAGGGAGAGGGAGAGGGAGAGACAGAGTCTTCCATCCACTGGTTCACTCCCCAGCTGGCCGCAATGGCTGGAACTGCACAAATCTGAAGCCAGGAACCAGGAGCTTCTTCTGGTCTCCCACGCGGGTGTAGGGGCCCAAGGATTTGGGCCATCTTCTACTGCTTTCCCAGGCCATAGCAGAGAGCTGGACAGGAAGTGGAGCAGCCGGGACTCGAACCGGTGCCCATATGGGATGCTGGCATAGCAGGCAGAGGCTTAGCCCACTGCTCCACAACGCCAGCCCCCACCACTGGTCTTGATGGCTAAGCATCTTCAGCATTGCAGAAGACACAGAGCCCCGTGAGCTTCCTGGCCCTCAACTTGTGTGCTAGCCAGGGAATTCCTTTTCTCCTTTGCCAGTTTCACTTAGATCGCAGCCTTTTGGTGATTGTGGACTTAATGGGCTCTCTGTTCCCACTGTCCACTTCCCCTGGGCCCCAAGGCTTATTTCTGGAAGGCACTAGAAGAGGGAGCCCACCAAGAGCTCTTACATTCCATGGTTTTTGGTTTTCTCCTTTAACCTCTGCATTTGGGGCTCCCGAGTGTTTCTCTTACTTTCCTCTGAGTGCGTCTATCCACTCACTGCCAGGCCATGTTTAGCGTCTCTAGATGTTTATAACAAGAGGGTACTTCATGTTTCCAAGTTCACAGTGCCGCCAGAATTGTGCTCCTCAGGAGATGTCGCTGTCTCCGCATAGACGAGACAGCAGTGAGACCAGAGAGGTCATGTGATCCGGCCAAGGCCACACAGCCCGAGGCGGCAAAGCGGAACTTCAAGCCCAGGTCTACCTGCTTCAGTTCTTGAGAGTGGCGTGGGGCCCGGTGGTCTGGAAGCTGGAGGGCGCATCAGCTCCTGGGGCTGCTGTAACAAATGACCACTCATGTAGCGGCTCAAAACAACTCAAGCGCTACAGATCTGGAGCCGGAGTATGAAATGGGCCAGGAGCAGAGCACTCCTTCTGGAAGCTCTAAGGGAGAATCTGTGTGCGGTCTCTGTCCCTTCCCTGCTTCACGCCAGCCCTTGCTTCCGCTGTCCCACCTCCTCCAGATCTGAACGTTTCGCCTTCCTCTTATAAAGGCCCTTGGGGCTACCCTGAGCACCCTCAGATGATAGACAACAGTCTCCCCAGCTCGGCAGCCCTAATTTAATCTCTGCAGGAAGACACACTCACAGACACCAGGGACTGGATAGGCGCATCTTTGGGCGAGGCTGGCCTTATTCGTCCTAACACGGAAGGATCTTACTAGTAATCGTTTCAGCCCAGGATTCCAGAAGCAGCAGCAGAGGTCCCCTGCATGTAGCCTCCTGCTTCTCCCCTTCCCGCACTGGCTTGGGTGCTCACGCTGCGCTCAGCTGAGTCTCTAGAAGGCACCTGGGGCCCTGGCCTGCGAGGGGTGGTGGGTGCGAGCGGAGCCTGAGGGCTGGAAGGAGAGAGGATTCTGTGCAGGTGTGCAGGCATTTCCTGAGTACCTGCGGTGCACCAGGAGCTGTGCTGAGCTCAGCCACGAGAGGAAGATCTACTGCCCAGCTAGGGAAGAGGCTCAGGGAGGGACGAGCTAAATGATGGAAAAGAGGCACAAGCCTGGGAATAGGGCGGGCCTGAGTTCAAATCCAGCGTTGCTTCCTGAAGGGGCCCAGGGAAAATCCATCTCCCTGGTAATGGCATCATGCATACAGCAGTCATTAATTCTCCACCTCACTCAGTGAGCACCTCAGGGACAGGCATTTGGCCTGGTTGTTAAACCGCTAGTTAGGAGACTCGCATCCCACATCGGAGTGCTGGGTTCAAGTCCTGCCTCCAGCTTCACACTGATGCAGACGGCTCATGTAGTTGAGTCGCTGCCACCCTTGTGGGAGACCTGGACTGAGCTCCCAGCTCCTGGCTTCAGCATTGCAGGCCTCTGTAGAATGAACCAGCAGAACTGGCGAGCTCTCTTCTATATGTCTTGTTCTCTGTCTTGCAAATAAATGATAAAATAAGCATTCTTTAATTTTTAATTTTAATTTTTTCTAGCCCTGAATCCAGTACCTAATTGTGTGACTGAAACTGAGCCTCAGCTTACTTGTCTTTTTTTTTTTTAAGATTTATTTATTTATTTGAAAGTCAGATTACACAGAGGAGAGAGAGAGAGAGAGAGAGAGAGAGAGAGGTCTTCCATCCAATGGTTCACTTCCCTATTGGCCGCAACTGCCAGAGCCACACTGATCCGAAGCCAGGAGCCACGAGCTTCCTCCAGGTCTCCCAAGCGGGAGCAGGGGCCCAAGGACGTGGGCCGTCTTCTACTGCTTTCCCAGGCCATAGCAGAGAGCTGGATCGGAAGTGGAGCAGCTGGGATTCGAACTGGCGCCCATATGGGATGCTGGCACGGCATTAACCCGCTGTGCCACAGCACCAGGCCCAGATTACTTGCCTGTTAAACAGAGCTAATATTGCCCATTTTGGAGACATCAAAAGAATGCTTGGAGGGTGGGTGTTGTGGTGCGGAAGGTAAGATGCTCTTAGGGCGCCCACATTCCATATTGCAGTGCCTCACTTCCGCTGCTTTTCTTTTTTTTTTTTTTATCTGACAGGCAGAGTTAGACAGTGAGAGAGAGAGAGAGAGACAGACAGAGAGAAACGTCTTCCTTCCATTGGTCCACCCCCAAAATGGCCGCCACGGCCGGAGCTAAGCCGATCCGAAGCCAGGAGCCAGGAGCTTCCTGTAGGAAGGGCCCAAGCACTCGGGCCATCCTCCACTGCCTTCCCAGGCCACAGCAGAGAGCTGGACTGGAAGAGGGGCAGCTGGGACTAGAACCAGCGCCCACATGGAATGCCGGGGCTGCAGGGAAGGATTAGCCAAGTGAGCCACGGCACCAGCCCCTCACTTCTGCTTCTAACCCAGCTCCCTGCTAATGCACCTGGGAGGCAGAAGGTGGTGGCTCAAGTACCTGGGTCCCCGACACCCACACAGGAGACCTGGGTGCAGTTCCTGGCTCCTGCCTTTGGTCTGGCGCAGCTCCAGCTGTTGTGGGCATTTGGGGAATGAACAGCACATGGAAGATATCCCCCCCCCACCTCTCTCTCTGTGTGTCACTCGGCCTTTCAATTAAATAACCCCCCCCCCTTTTTTTTTTTGACAGGCAGAGTGGACAGTGAGAGAGAGAGAGACAGAGAGAAAGGTCTCCCTTTGCCGTTGGTTCACCCTCCAATGGCCGCTGCAGCTGGCGCGCTGCGGCCGGCGCACTGCGCTGATCTGATGGCAGGAGCCAGGAGCCAGGTGCTTTTCCTGGTCTCCCATGGGGTGCAGGGCCCAAACACCTGGGCCATCCTCCACTGCACTCCCTGGCCACAGCAGAGGGCTGGCCTGGAAGAGGGGCAACCGGGACAGAATCTGGCGCCCCGACCGGGACTAGAACCCGGTGTGCCGGCGCCGCTAGGCGGAGGATTAGCCTAGTGAGCCGCGGCCCCGGCCCTAAATAACCCTTTTTGTTTTGTAAAGAATGCTTGCTAAGCCCTTTTATGCTCTGTTTTCTGGCTACTTTTACAGAAGCCCAGTAAGAGGCAACTGGGCCCAGGGCTTCCCCAGCCCCGACCTGGCTGCCTCCCAGGGAGGAGGAGGATCTACCATGTGCACCCCATTTGTGCCCCTGGCCCCTGAACTGGGAGGTTCTGCTTCTAAGGAGGGTTGGAGGATTAAATGAAATGATCCATGGCTATGTTTCTCAACGGAGACACTAATGACACTTTAGGCTAGATCGGTCTCTGCTCTGAATGGTGCCTGCACTTGGTAGCACGTTTGGCAGCCTCCGTGGCTTCTACCCACTAGATGCCAGTAGCAACTCCCCGATCTGACAACCAAAAACTATTTCCAGATGATGCCAATATCCCCTGGAGAACGAGAGCTCCCCTAGTGGAGATCTATGGGAATGCACTCTGAACCTACTACAATGACATTGCCTGTGTAATCTATTAGTAATGGGTTCCCTTTGAAGCAATGTGCTATGTGGTTTTACCTTCCTGTTTTCTAAGGACGAGGGAAGAGTCCTTGCCTCCTTCCTCCTTGCCTCTCTTGCCTCCTTCCTCTCGCTAAGGCTCAGGGGAGACCAGGAGGGAAAGACCCAGGTTGCACATCTGCTGCAACTTCTGTGCATGTGGGGAGCAACTCGGACTAGACTAAGTTACTGGAATTAAGACTTATTCTATGCATCTGCTCCCCCACAATATGGCGCTGGGAGAGGAGGAAACAGCTTCCACGCAGCTGCCTCTTGCCAACTTGAGTGATGACCTGCAGGAGCTGATCCTGCTCCTGATTGGAGGAGAGCAGCGTACTTGGCGTGTGGGTAGCAGAGTTGGGATTGGTGGAAGAGGACTATAAAGGAGGAGAGAGACAACATGCACCAGGAACATCTATCTGAAGGAACACCTGTGCAGCCCCCGAGAGAGCTGGCCGGCGGTGTGCCGCTCCCCCGCGGAAGTGGGGAAAGTGGCAGGGGGAACCGCCCTTCCACGGAGGTGGAAGGGTGGGTAGTCAACCCGGGAAGAACCAGCAGCAAACCCGGGGAGGGCCGAGCAGACAAAAGAACAGCGCAGGGTTTAGTGTCGTTCCTCCACGAAGAAGGGGAGCGACACGTGCAGAAAGACAAGTCCCACGACCAGCGCGGACTTCAGCCAGGCCGCGTGAGCCCGGGGTGCAGGATCCCACACGGGGCCCGGAGTTTTCTTCATGCCGAAGGGAAGAAATTGAGTTCCTGGGAGACTGTGGTGGAAAGACAGGTTGGAAATAAGAAGGCGCCCCGGCGTCTGAGGGCTGTGGCTTGCCGATGCAACCAAATGAAACTCCTCCAAACTTTGGATAACGTTTGCCCCTCGCGCAAAGAAATGCCTTGTGTCTGTCATGGTTTTGTTGAACCAAGGTCAACCGGGATGTGACCGATTCCTGGGGCTGCTGCAGCACCGTGGCATATACGGGGGGTCAGGAGGGGGAGTGTAGATCAACAGAAATTGATTCTTTTCACAGTTCTGTAGGCCAGAACCCCAAAGCCAAGGTGCTGGCGGGCCCACGCTCTCACTCACAGCTCTGGGGACCAATCTGTCCTTGACCTTCCCAGGGTCTGCCAGGACCCTTGACGAGAGGAGGCCGGTAGATGGGCGACTCTGTTGTCACATGCAGAGTCTTTCCCCTGTCTGTGTCCCTGACACCCACTTTCCTCTAGTTGGAGCTCGCCCCATAGGACCTCATCGTAAATAATTCCATCAGGAAAAGACCCTGTTTCCAAATAAGGTCACACTCTGAGGCACCAGATGGGCAAGTATTTGGGGGAGGTCTTGGGAGCCGTAATCAGACCCTGGGGGCGTGGGAGGACCCAGGCTCCCCCACCCCGCCCCTGCCTGCATCATGCGGCCTTGCACTTGTGCCGCCCTGCCCCGCCCCCACCTCATCACACAGCCTCGTGCCTGTGCTGTGGGCTCTAGAATATGTGTGGGTGCAGCTCCAGAGCTCTGTCCAGGTGGCTAATGCAGCCCTTAGTGACCGTGGTGACTGACTTCCAGCCAGGGGTCCTGCAGGCCCGGGCCAAGCTTCCTCCTGTCTCAGGTAGGTGTTTAATGGTGGGGATTTGCTCTCTGTCACCCCTGCCTTTCACCTCCATTCCCCCTTCTGTAGGTAACCCTCAGGTGGTCTAAGTCCCCATCCAAGACTCTAGGACTTGGCCAACCAGCTCATTCCATCCCTCTGGTTCACGAGGGGCAAGAATTCCAAATAATATGATCAGACCAATTCTGAAATTTGTACAGAGAGAGAGAATTCTCCCGTCCCCTCTACTAGCTTCGAACCCGCACGCCTAAGCTGGATTTCTGGCAGCAATTTTGTCATTGTGAGGTCAGAACTTCTCTAGGAGGAGCTAATATGGAGAAGAGTGGAATTAAAAGTCAAACAGACAAAAGAGGAAATCCAAACAGCCAACAGACACATGAAAAAATGCTCAGGGTCACTAGCCATCAGGGAAATGCAAATCAAAACCACATGAGGTTTCATCTCACCCCAGTTAGAATGGCTCTCATGCAGAAATCAACTAATGCTGGCCAGGATGTGGGGAAAGAGGTACCCTAATCCACTGTTGGTGGGAATGTAAATGGTAAAACCACTATGGAAATCAGTTTGGAGATAACTCAGAAATCTGAATATAGACCTACCATATGACCCAGCCGTCCACTCCTGGGAATTTACCCCAGAGAAATGAAATCAGCAAATAAAGGAGTTATCTGCACCCCCATGTTTATTGCTGCTCAATTTACAATAGCTAACACATGGAGTCAACCTAGATGCCCATCAACTGAAGACTGGATAAAGAAATTATGGGATATGTATGCCACGGAATACTACACAGCAGTAAAAATAAAAAATGAAATCTGGTCATTTGCAACAAAGTGGTGAATCTGGAAAACATCATACTTAGTGAAATAAACCAGTCCCAAATGGACAAATACCACATGTTCTCCCTGATCTGTGATAACGAACAGAGCACCTAAAAGGAAATCTGTAGAAGTGAAACTGACACTTTGAGAAGCAATGACTTGAATAGCCCTTGTCTTGACTGTCAAGGAACAGGGTTTTTTTTGTTGTTTGTTTTGTTTTTCTCTCTTTCTTAATGGGGAACAGGACCGGGAATAGGAGAGGGAGGAGGAGGTGGAGTGGAGAGTGTGGGTGGGAAGGTGGGTATTATGGGAAAAATCACTATATTCCTAAAGTTGTATTTATGAAATTTGTACTCATTTAAATAAACAGTTTCGGGGGGGGGGGGGAGTTGAACAGAATGAAGTGGGATCTTGTGGTATCAGTAGCCCCTGGATCAAGCCGTTCTTGAATCTCTACCCCTGGCCTTTCCAGCTTCCTAAGCCATGAAATCCACCACCATCCCTCCTTCCTACTTTGCTTGGGCCAATCAGAGTTACATTTTCTATCACTGGTAACAAAGGAGTGAATGAACTGCAATTCACTTAGATGCATTGTCTGGGTCTGATCATTTATCCAGTTGGAGTTTGCTTACTTCTGAAACAATGCGGATTAAGAAGTGGGTGCTGTGGCCCGGGGGCGTCAGGGCCACACCCCAGTGGGACTGATGGTCTCAGGAGCCTCCCTGGAAGGGCAGGCTCACCAGCAGGTGTTTTCTGAGTGCCCACGTGTGCTCACCCGGGACCGGCTGAGCTGGAGGGTTGGCAGTGGAGTTGGGACGAAGGCTCGGGGAGGTAAAATCCCCAGACCCTGAGGCTGCCTGGCCATCGGCGAGTGGAAAAGAGGCGGCCGGGCTGACTCCCGGCTTGAGAAAGGGAGTAGCAGCCACACCCTGCGAAGGGGAACAGTGAAGAGGACCAGGATTGTGGGGTGGAAGGAAGATGGCGACTTCGATCTGTTAGCGTCATGTGCGCCTCTGTGACATCCGGGGCGTCCATCTTCTGCCAGGAGATCCTGACCTAGGGTTGGTGGATGCTTTGCCGATGGAAGTGGACAAATCATCTTGAATGTGTGTGTGTGCGTGTGTGTGTGTGCACACCTCATGTCTGCGTGCGTGTGCTTTTGTGCTTCCTTGTGTATTTGTGCGTGCACAATGCCTGCCTGTCATTATGCCTCTAATGGAAATACTGCCACGGATCGCAACTCTCAATTAGCTCCCGGGGCGATGGCTGTGACAGCCAGTTACCGAGCAGCAAGGCCTAAAGGAACGAATTAATTTGTAGTACACGGCAGTTAGAGGAACGGCGGCCGCAACAGGGACTCGACAGCCAGAGACCCTGATTAGAGGGGCTCGGGCCCGCTTGGCACCAGCAGGTAGCTGGGAGGCCTCTCCCCATGGCCCTGACCGAGCAGGGGGATCCAAGGAGCAACAGGGACTTGGCTGGGTTCGGGACGGCGCAGCCCATCAGCCAGCCTTGGTGGCCATGGTGGGCGGGGGCTGGCAGCATGGAGAGGGTGCTGGGGCCTTACCCTTCTGCTCTCTGCCCCTGGATCTGTGCCACGAGGACCTTCCGATGGCTCATTTTGGCTGGGTCTCTCAAGGACGGGTCAGCGAGGGGGAGCCCTAGGGACAGAGAAGGGTGGATGTCCCCAGCTCCCTCGCTTTGCTCATTAGGGTTCTTTCTTGCTCTTTCCATTTTTAACTGTGCTGAAGTTCACATAACGCACGTCAGCACGTACAGTTCAGTGGCATTTGGTGCATTCCCAGGGTTGTACAGCCGCCCTCAGCCTCTGGTTCAGAGCTTTCTGATAATCCTAGGACACACTGTCCCCAGCAAGCGACTGTTCACTGTCTCCCGTCCCCTGCCCCACTTGCTGTTTCCAGGGATGTGCCAGTTTGGGACATTTCCCATAAAAGCGGTTGGACCACAAGATGATCGTCTGTGGCCAGCTTCTCACACTTGCCTTGGGTTTTCCAAGTTCTCCCAAATCATCGCAGGTCATCTTGGTTCCTTTGTGTGCCTGAAAGATTCTTTTTGGTGTGTTTTTAAATTTTATTTATTTATTTGAGAGGCAGGGTTATAGACAGAGAGGGAAAGACACAGAGAGATGGCTTCCATCTGCTGGTTCACTTCCCAAATGGCTGCAATGGCTGGAGCTGAGCTGATCCGAAGCCAGGAGCCAGGAGCCAGGAGCCAGGAGCTTCTTCTGGGTCTCCCACATGGGTGCAGGGGCCCAAGGACTTGGGCCAAATCCCACTACTTTCCCAGGCCATAGCAGAGAGCTGAATCAAAGTGGAGCTGCCGGGACTAGACTTGGCACCCATATGGGGTCTTGCCACCACAGACAGAGGCCCCTGATTAGAGGGGCTCGGGACCATTTAGCACCAGCAGGTACCTGGGAGGCCTCTCCCTGTGGCCTCAACGCCACAACGTCGGGCCAGAAGGATCCTTTCTTCACAGTAAAGCGGGTGATCATTGAAACAAACAAAAGGTTAAGTTGTCATCATCGTGAGCTCCAACAGAGCTCTTAAACTGACTCCTCCCGGAAGCACTGTGTCCATGGACCAACCCCCCCCCCAACACACCTGCCCGCCCCACAGCCCCTGGAGACCACTATTTCGCCTTCTGCTTCTGTGAGTTCTATTTTTGAGATTGCACGTATACATCGGTTCTCGTGGTCTTTGTCTTTTTCCACTTGACAGGTGTCTGCCAGGTTGCAGGACTTCCTTCTCTTTTAAAGCTGAATACTACACTGCTGTGTACAGACTCTACATCTCCTTTATCCATTCACCATGGCCACAATCATTAAAATATTGTGCACCTGAAAATTGCCAAGAGAACAGATTTTAAATATTCCTATCACCAAAAAAAAAAAAAGATAGGTGAGGTATTGCATATGTTAAATAGATTGATCTTGCCACCCCACAATGTCATAGCACATTGTGCCTCATCAGTTGCTATGATGTGGGTATGGTGTGAGTCTCCCAAGGGTTTGTGTGTTGAAAGTTACTCCCCAGTGTGAGATGTGAAGAGGGAGGATCTTGATCTGACGGTGGGGTTTAGAGGCAGGGGCTTGGAGGTGATCAGGATTAGATGAGGTCATCAGAGTGCAGCCATTGTAACTGAAGACTGACAGCTTCCTAAGACGAGAGAGAAGCGCCAGTGCTGTGGTGTAGTGGGCATAATGGCCAAGTGCTCGGGCCCCTGCACCCGCGTGGGAGACCAGGAAGAGGCACCTGACTCCTGGCTTTGGATCAGCCCAGCTCTGGCCATTGTGCGCATTTGGAGAGTGACCCAGCGGACGGAAGACTTTCTCTCTCTCTCTCTCTCTCCTTCTGCCTCTTTCTCTTTTTTGATAAAGATATCGGCACCTCCAGAGCTGAAGGAGCTCTGTGGAAGCTCACGGAAGCGCCACAGCACGCACAGACTTGCACACCTGGAACCCCGGTCTTTACTGTATACGCCATGTACATTGCCATTCTCGGTGCTACTCCATTTCATCTTCTAAAAGGTGCAGTCACCACCCCCAGAATCGATTTCATGGTCTGGTAATGGGTTGTGACCCACTGTTTGGAAAACAGTGGTCAAATCCAAAGCAGAGCCAGATTCTGGGGGCTGGCCTTGGCCGGCATGGCCCGTGCCCTCCTCCAGGTCTGATCACCTCTGGCTGCCCCTGATGTCCTCTCACTGCGGGCTTATCTGTAGGTGCCTGTGTGTGTCCTGTCCATCTGAGCAGCAGGTGCCAAGCTTGGGAGGCTCAGCCCCGCTGCATGCACAGGTGCCCACTGCCAGGTGTTCTCCGGCAGATGGCTGCCGGCTCCATGGGAAACCCTGGGGCTTGGTACTTGTGGATTTTTTTTAAAAAGAAGTTTTACCAGTTTTCACTTTATTTGAAAGGTAAAGGGACAGTGAGTGGGGAGGGGTGGGGGGGAGAGAAACAGAGACAGAGAGAGATCTTCCATCTGCTGGCTCATCCCCAAAGGCCCATAATAGCCAGGGCTGGGCCAGGCCGGAGCCAGAAGCCCAGAACTCCATCTGGGCCTCCCATGTGGGTGACAGCGGCCTGGGCACTTGAGCCATCAACCTGCAGCTTCCCAGAGTGTGCATTAGCAGGAAGCTGGGGCAGAAGCCGAGGATCCAAGACTTGAACCGAGCGCTCGGATATAAGATGCGGTGTCCCAGGCAGCGATGTTAGCACTATGCCAAGCGTGATGGTCTTTCTGATGTGTGGCTGTGGCTGTGGCTGGGCTGCAGTCCCGTCATTCCACCACACACTGATCTAGCTGTTGCGGTGAAGGTACTTTGTAGACGTCATGGCCGTCCACCATCAGTCGACCCTGAGGGGGACTGCACTTGAGGATCGTGGTGGGCCTGATTCAACCTGCTGAACGGTCGTAAGAGCAGAGCTGAGTTTGCCTGAAGAAGAAGGCCTTCTGCCTGTGGATCGCAGCTTCCGTGCCTGGAGTTTCAGGTTCCCCTTCCCCATGCCTGGCCTTTGGATCTGGACCTGCCTGTCCGGTCCCACAGCCACACAAGTCAAGTCCTTGAAGTAGCCTCCCCTTCTCTCCCTCACTCTCCACCCCTCTTCCCTCTGCCTCTGTACCTCTAGACGGGCTCTGCATCTGTGGTCAACGGGTCCAGTGTCACAGGTGGCAGCTAGGGTCGGTCAAGGAGAATTCTCCATGCTTCAGCAGCTGTGCAAGAAAGAGACCTGCAGGAAAGGTGGTCAAAGGCACTTAGAAGTGTTGCACTGGGGTGGGGGCTCTCATTTCTGGGGACCACACACCAGGGAGAGCTGGAAGAGGGGTTGTGATGGAATCTGGTCCTAGAACCTAGTTCTGCACCCTGGAGACCCAACACAGCCACCTTCGCAGGGGAGACTTCCGTGGGAGGGCGGTGGGCCCAGGCTGGCCAGAGGAAGGAGAGGGTGCTGGTTTCCACGTCCTCCTCGCAGTTCTGGGTCTGAAAGGGAAGAAAGAATCCGGTGCCTTCATCCTCCTTGTCTCCTTTGGTCCGGGGCAGCGCTCGGCCTTTCCTTACATTTCTCCAACTTCACACTGTGTTTTATGAGAACAGACCAGGTATTTTGTAGATGCCCCCTCCTTTGGACTGCTCTGATGTTTCCTCGTGGTTGGATTCATGTGTGCGTTTGGACAGGAGTTTCACAGAAGGAATCCCGTGTTCTCAGGAGGCCCCTGAGGGTTGGTTTGACCCAGTATTGGTGATATTAACTCTAACATTGGGCGGAATGGTGTCTACCAGTTTTCTCCATTGGAAAATCACCACACTTCTTTCTGTAATGAATAAGCAGTTTGTGGCAGGTGCCCTGGGACTGGGCAAATGTCCTGCTCCTCATCAAATTTTTGCCTACTCATTTCAGCACCTATGAATGAGTTTTTAAAAAGATAGATTTATTTATTTATCTGGAATGCAGCATGACAGAGAGAGAGAGAGAGGGAGGAACAGAAAGAGAAAGAGAGAGATCTTCCACCCACTGGTTTACTCCCCAAATGCCTGCAACAGTTGAGGTTCATCCAGGCCAAAGCCAGGATCCAAGAGTCCTGTCTGGGTCTCCAACTTGAGGGGCAGGGGCCCAAGGACTTGGGCCATCATCTGCTGCCTTCCCAGGTGCATTAGCGGGAAGGTGGATTGGAAGCAGAGTAGCTGGAACTCGAATTGGCACTCTGATATGGGCTGCGGGCATACCAAGTGGCCTTACCCACGGCACCACAATGCCCACCCCAGGCGGTTTTTTTTTTTTTTTTTGACTCTGTCATTCCTTCTCCATTTATGACTGAGCACTCTACTGTGAGAGCTGTCCCTTTCCCTCCTTCATGCATTTGTCTACTTAGATCAGTTTGGATGGGGATTCTTGTCTTATTCAGTGAGTTACGATTCATTACTCTTTTTGATTATTTGATGCTCAGGTTGCCCCAGATTTGGCCAGAGGGATTCTGCAGAACTGAATCCTGTGTCCCTACCACTTTTCGAGTATATTTTTCTGTCTGGCACCACCAGATATTTTGACTTCCTCTTGTAATCTCCTGATCCCAGACCTGGACTAAGCTTTTCCTCCAAGGAGTCTTCCAGGGCCAAGTTAACTTTGCCAGGGCACGGTGGAAGGCCTCCAAGGGACAGCTGCCACTCTTCTCATCACGGAAGTGGATATGCGATTTATTAAGTTCTCCTCTCTGACTATTTCTGACTTTATAGTTGACAGTAATGGCCTTATTTATTACCCATATTGTTTTCATTTGCACCTTGTAGTTACTTTTTTTTGTTAAGGATCCAATGATAGACACACATATACACACACATTCACAAAAATGCATTATTACCTGGGATGAGAGCTATGGACCACTGTTGTGGAAGAACAGACCCTGAGGGAGAGAAGACAGAGGAAGACAGCACATCTAGACGGGCACTGGCAAGCTACAGGCCTCTTCTGTCTTGGCCAATGACGTTTTATTGAACACAGCCACACTCGGTGGCCTGCCTGTTCTTGATGGCTGCTTCAGCCCTAAAGTAGCAGAGTTGAGTAGTTCTACAAAGAGCCCACAGTTCATAAAGTTGAAAATATATACTATCTTGATTTCATAGAAATTGCCGATGTCTGGTCTGGAGGAACAGATCAGACCTAAAAGGAAAGCAAAACATGACTTAAAAAAAATCAAAAAAAAGAGAGAAGTCCACTGACTATTAATTCAGGCTTCCATATGCAACTACCTATAGTGGCTTTGCTCATTACATGGGGGTTAGCTGATGAAATGGACATGAAAACAAAAATCACACACACGCACACGCATGTTTATCCTGGCAAGTCTTTCAAAAGCTGCTGTGTTGGAGGCTGACACACCATTTCTCACGGAGTCCAACACAGCCAGTCTTTGCTGCACCTACAAATTCCAGCTCAGCATTTGCAGACGAGGTGCAGATGCAAGGTGCATGGAGCCGCCGTCGGCAGCATCACCAACTCTGGGGCCAGCGGCCACCAGCTGCAATTCTGAAGTCAGATCACGTGGGCTAGCGGTGTTTACAGGGAATAAATGATTAAACACCCTAGAATAGCATTTCCCAGAAACTCTCTCATTTGGAAAATTACAGAAGAAAATTGAAGTGGAAAATGTTTTGCCAACACAAAAACCATAGGGGATTAAAAAGTCCTAACTCTTAAACATATGTTGAAAGAGATCTTATACTTTGTATCTATATCCTTGTAAATGACCTCAGTTTTTTAAGCTTCTTTTTTTTTAAGATTTATTTTTTATTTGAAAGATAAAGTTACACAGACAGGAGGGGAGAGAGAGAGAGAGAGAGAAAGAGAGAGAGAGAGAAACTTCCATCTGCTGGTTCACTCCCCAAATGGCCAATGGCCAGAGCTGGGCTGATGTGAGGCCAGGAGCCAGGAGCTTCATATGGGTCTCCCATGTGGGTGCAGGGGCCCAGGCACTTGGGCCATCTTCTGCTGCTTTCCCAGGCGCATTAGCAGGGAGACGGATCGGAAGTTGAGCGTCCGGGACTTGAACTGGCGTCCATATGAGATGCCAGCATTGCAGGCAGAAGCTTTACCAGCTGCACCACAACACAGGCTCCAAATGACCTCAATTTTAGTGAATGAAGCAAACACCACTCAGCTAAGAATGATTTAAAAACTGATTTGAAAGACCCTTGCAAACCTGTCTGAAATTCTCTGGTGTGATTAGCACAGCCGCAGGACGCCATCCACATTGGTAAAAGGTGACTTGGATTGAAGGAAGTGATGGCCAGGATATGCCTGACACAGGGCTGAAGGGAGTGAAGCTGATAAAACCACTCTGAAGAGTGACTTGGGGGGGGGGGGACTAATAAACAGAAGAGGCGCACACCCACCTACCCAGTTAACTGGCTTCTGCTTAGCTGCCCCAGAACAGCAGTTCTCACGGTGTGGTCCCCAACCTTTGGGGGTCCCCAAAGTCTTGACTCCAGAGTACCTATCTTTTTCATATTCCATGTGACAAGATGGGACGTGTATACAAAGCCTCCCTCTTGAATACCCAAGAGGAAAGGCACATACGTGGCTGTCTAAGTTGAAAGATGAACTGACCACTTTTTTCCTGAAATGCTATGTTTACTGGAAAGAATAACTGGCAAACTATGGTTAGTCAGATTTGAGTATTTGGCAAATATTTTCTTGAAGAAGAAATGAGTCACTGCAAGGAAACCAGCTGATAATATGCATATTGGTTAGTTGTCACTGATAAAAATTTCAATTTTCAAATTTTGGTAAACTTGTATTGTCCACCATGAGCCAGACTTCTGATGAGGTCAAAGGTGACATCAACGGAGCAACCTCAATGTGTATTGAGGTGTGCCAACACCCGGAGGAAGCACAGGACGAGGGGAGCCAGTATCTGCCAAATGACCCATGTACAATATCGCAAAAATCACAAGTAAAAGATCTCTTCAAAGTACAAGACAGACCAATGCCCTTTGATGCAACAGAATTCCAAAATTTTACTGAAATAGTTCATAGGTTTCATATTGCGCACTTTTTTTTTTTGTTAGAGATTTATTTGTTTATTCAAAAGGCAGAGTTACAGAGAGAGAAGGAAAGGCAGAGGGAGAGAGATCTTCCATCCACTGGTTTACTCCTCAAATGGCCACAATGGCCAAGACTGGGTCAGGCTGAAGGCAGGAGCCAGGAGCTTCATCCGGGCGTCCCACGTGGGTTCAGGGGCCCAAGCACTTGGACCATCTTCTGCTGCTTGCTCAGGCCATAGCAGAGAGCTGGATGGAAAGTGGAGCAACAGGAACTCAAACAGGTGCCCACATGGGATGCTGGCATTGCAGGAGGCAGCTTAACCTGCTGCACCACGTCGTCAGCCCCTGCAGCCTATCTTTAAGAAACTACCGGTTACTAAGCTTTGGTATATTATCAAAGAGTATCTGCAATGATCTGCAAAGGCTATTAAGTTACTCCTGCCTTCCCCCATGTACATTGGTCTGGCTGAATTTGTATCATAGACTTCAACCAAAGCAATATATAGCACAGTAGGCATTAAAGAGATTTGTCAAAAATTTTTAAAAAATGCTACAAACATTACTAAGTATTTTTATCTTGAAAAAGTTATTTTTCATAAGGATATGTTATTGGTATGGACATGTAATGAATTTATGATTATTTCACATCACTAAATGTTTTACATTCTTTTTCTATTGTATATTGTCAATTTACAGCTGTCCGTATCTATGGGACACAAAATAATTTTTGAATACAATGCAAAATGTGTTAGTAAAATGGCACAGTCTTATCTATGGTGCGATCTACACCCTGACACCCTCCTAGGCTCTAGCCCCTGCCACCATGGCTGGAAGCCAGGTAGCCACATGGCCCAACCACCGGTATCAGCTCCACTCCCATCCTAATAGGATTCCCTGCTCCTACTTTCCTTCTCGCCCCCTGGCTAAGTTTTTTTTTTTTTTAACTTTTATTTAATGAATATAGATTTCCAAAGTACAGCTTATGGACTACATTGGCTCCCCCCCCCCATGACTTCCCTCCCACCCGCAACCCTCCCCTTTCCCGCTCTCTCTCCCCTTCCATTCATATCAAGATTCATTTTCAATTTTCTATATATCCAGAAGATCAGTTTAGTATACATTAAGTAAAGATTTCAACAGTTTGCACCCACATAGAAACACAAAGTGAAAAATACTGTTTGAGTACTCGTTATAGCATTAAATCTCAATGTACAGCACATTAAGGACAGAGATCCTACATGAGGAGTAAGTGCACAGTGACTCCTGTTGTTGACTTTACAAATTGACACTCCTGTTTATGACATCAGTAATCCCCCTATGCTCCAGTCATGAGTTTCC
Source organism: Oryctolagus cuniculus (assembly GCF_964237555.1). Taxonomy (NCBI): domain Eukaryota; kingdom Metazoa; phylum Chordata; class Mammalia; order Lagomorpha; family Leporidae; genus Oryctolagus; species Oryctolagus cuniculus. The sequence continues at coordinate 22,477,937 of NC_091451.1, read as the reverse complement.
AAGGCTATGGAAGCCTTTTGAGTTCTCCGACTCTTATCTTATTTAGACAAGGTCATAGTCAAAGTGGAAGTTCTCTCCTCCCTTCAGAGAAAGGTACCTCCTTCTTTGAAGACCTGTTCTTTCCACTGGGATCTCACTCACAGAGATCTTTCATTTAGGTTTTTTTTTTTTTTTTTTTTTTTTTTGCCAGAGTGTCTTGGCTTTCCATGCCTGAAATACTCTCATGGGCTTTTCAGCCGGATCTGAATGCCTTTAGGGCTGATTCTGAGGCCAGAGTGCTGTTTAGGACATCTGCCCTGGCTAAGTTTTAAGAGGACCTGTTCCTGAACACGTGGCTCTCTCTCCGTCTCCTGATCTCTCTCCCTCTCTCTTGCTCTCTCTCTCTCTATGTGTCTCTTTTCTCTCCATCTCTCTGTCTCTGTCTCTCTCTCTCTCTTGATCTCTTTCTTACACTCTCCTTCTTCCTCTTTTTCCTTAAGGCTTCGCCCCTTCCCTCTGGTCTGTCGGGTTTCCCCCAACAAACCCTTTCCCTTACTCAGGTGTTTGGTGTGTTTTGTGGCGGCCTTACAAAATGACCAATCAAAACAGCCAACCTGCACGTCACTCAAACACTTCAGATCTTGAGTTGAGAACATCCGCCCTCCCAGAGACACGGAAATGTACAGAGCTCAGCTATGAGGCGTATGTACCACGTTGCAGACAGACAACATGAATCAGACTCATTCACCGAAGACTTTTAACCCTGTGATTGCTTTTTAAAGATTTATTTATTTATTTGAAATGGAGAGAGAGAGAGAGAGAGAGAGAGATTAACCTTCCGTCTGCTGGCCTATCCTCAAATGCCTGCAACAGTCAGGAATAGGCCACAAGGAAGCCAGAAGCCAGTAGCTCTACCAGGTCTCCCACATGAGTGGCAGGAACCCAAGTCCTTGGGCCGCCATCCACTGCCTCCCAGGCCCATTAGCAGGAAGCTGGCTCCAAAGCACAGGGCAGCTGCATCTGGGAGCCCAGCCAGGCGGTCAGATTTGGGACGTGGGCACCCCAAGCAGTGGCCTCACCCACAGTGCCAGCCCCGGTCCCTGAACCCTTAGATTACTTTCATCCCATCCCATTCCCGTTACTCCCCACCCGCTCACGCATGCGTGGATGTCTCTTCCTGTGATGTAAGTCCTGTTCTACTTGGGCACCTGGAAATGCCTCTTAGAATTCTTAACTCTGGGCCGGCACGGCGGCTCACTGGGCTAATCCTCCGCCTGCGGCGCCGGCACCCTAGGTTCTAGTCCCGGTCGGGGTGCCGGTTCTGTCCCAGTTGCCCCTTTTCCAGTCCAGCTCTCTGCTGTGGCCAGGGAGTGCAGTGGAGGATGTCCCAAGTGCTTGGGCCCTGCACCCGCATGGGAGACCAGGAGGAAGCGCCTGGCTCCTGGCTTCGGATCAGCGCAGTACCAGCTGTGGCGGCCATTTGAGGGTGAACCAACGGAAGGAAGACCTTTTTCTCTGTCTCTCTCTCTCATTGTCTAACTCTGCCTGTCAAAAAAAAAAAAAAAAATCTCTGTGCAAGGCAAGAGATGTCCTGATTGTAGCTGTAGATCTACCAGGGGAGCGGCCTGTAACTGAGCCATGAGCAAGAGTCTTTGAGAGGTGGGAGGGGGCTCGCTGCAGCGGAGGGCTTCCTAGAGGAGGCTGCTTTTGGAGTGGGTCTATAGGAAAAGAAGCCCCTTGGCGGCAGGAACAATGCAAGGAGGTCTCTTGGCCAAGGAATGAGGCAGCAGGACCAAAAAGAGAAGGAACTGCCTATTCACCGTTCAACGCAGCCACCCTCGTGGCTGACATCTTAAAAAGGATTTAAAAGTGGACAACACAAACAGCACACATGAAGTCTCACTTTGGCGAAGTTTGGACTTACAGAGGTCCTGCCTTCTATAGATTCCTATGAGGAAATCAGTCTTGAATTCTTTGAGTGTGAAATTAGGAGAGGCCTTAAAAATAAAATGTACTTTTATTTTGAAGGGCAGAGAGAGAGAGAGACAGGGATCTTCCATCTGCTGGTTTACTTCCCAAATGCCCACAACAGCTGGGACTGGGCCAGGCCAAAGCCTGGAGCCAGGAACTCCATCCAGGTCTCCCATGTGAGTGGCAGGAACCAAAGTACCTGCTCCCTCCCAGGAAGCTGGAGTAAGATGCAGAGCTGGGTTTTGAATCCAGGCACTCTGATACGGGATGCAGATGTCCCAAGCAGCATCTTAACTACTGTGCCAAATGCCCATCCCAGGACAGATGTTTAGGGAAGCATTTCTTGTATAAAAACCAGGGGTCAGCGCTGTGGTGTAGCAGGTAAAGTTGTCGCTTGCAGTGCCGGCATCCCATATGGGCGCCAGTTAGAGTCCCAGCTGCTCCACTTCTGATCCAGCTCTCTGCTATGGCCTGGGAAAGCAGCAGAAGATGGCCCAAGTCCTTGGGCCCCTGCACCCATGTGGGACGCCCAGATGAAGCTCCTGGCTCCTGGCTTGAGATCGGCACAGCTCGGCCGTTGGGGCCAATTGGGGAGTGAACCAGCGGATGGAAGGCCTCTCTCTCTCTTTCTGCCTCTCCTTCTCTTTCTCTGTGTAACTCTGATTTTCAAATAAATAAATAAATCTCTAAAAAAAAAATCCAGCCTGCCAGGAGCAGAGCACCTGCTGCATGGCCAAGACCTGTGCTTGGGCTTCTGGAGCGCCATGAGGCCCTACCTCCTGGAGGGGCTCACCCCCTCCCTGTCCGTAGCAACCTCTCTGAGCCAGGCTGGTGGAGGGACAGAGGAAGTGGCTGGGGCCAGGTGTCCCAAGAGGGTGAGGCTCCCCAGGGCAGGGACCAGGACAATGGGTATGATAAGGGAAAAATTCTGAGATATCCTAAATTGAATTACAGGGTCAGAGGATGGGGAGGGGGGGAGATAAGGGAAGTTAATAAATTAACAGCCTCAGGCCAAAACCAACAAAAGGCAGTTTCACATTCCTGATTCTACTTGGGTTGAAAGGTGGACTTAAATCCCATCCCAGAAAGTGCCTCCAGTGCACTCTCACTTATAAACTTCCCCGGCCATTAACCCCAACCAATCCAACGGCAACAGTAGCCTCTATCCCTGGACTGCCCTCCCAGGCCCAAGCTTTGGGAAACTGTTATCCTGCCCCTCCTGTCTGTAATCATTGCAAGGTCAACATAAGAACTTGCGCTTCCCTTCCTCGAAACTCTTAGCTCTAGGTCTAGCAAACATTGTTTCCAGCTCTTCTCTGGCCTTGTAGAATCTTCTTCCAGGGCCTGCTCCTTTTTCTGACAATTTATATACTTTTAAATTATTTATTTATTTCAAAGGCAGAGTGACACAGAGAAGCAGCGGGAGGAGATGTTTCATCCATCGGTTCACTCCCTGGATTGAACCAGGCTGAAGCCAGAAACTGCCTGGATCTCCCAGGTATCCTGATCTTCATCGGCTGCCTCCCAGGCACCTCTGCAGGAAGCTGGATAGGAAGTGGAGCAGCCGGAACTGCAGCTTGGTTGCCAGCATTATAAGTGGCAGCTTAACCAGGCCACAACACCTGGCCCTAAATTTATTTTTATAACAGAGGCAAATTATACAATGTAGTGGAAAGTGGTTAAGTTTGCTGGAGAAAAACAAGGCATAGAAGGGAACAGTGAATGTTGGATCAGGGCGTGTGTGTGTGTGTGAATCTGCACGCCTGGGCACACGCATCAGGTAAGGCCTGAGATTTGGGGGTTTCTTTGACATCTCGTGCAACTCTCTCAAATCTCATAGACATTGCCCCCTTTTACCAGGTTTCCTCTCGACACTCCGAAACTCAGCAGCCCCTCGTTCTGTTTCCTGAAATCCCCCCACCTTATGCTTTGACCATAGGCCTGGGTTGTATTTTCAGTTTTTGTTTTCTTGGGAGAGCTGTTTAAGAGTCAACCACAGTAGCAGATGGTCCACAGCCCAAAACCCAGGCAGGCAACCTGGGCATGCACAGAAGAAAGACAGCCAACCATGCTGAACCTGAGAGACAGTGGCTCAACCGGAACTCGAGCGTCAGAGCCCTTTCAGAAGCGAGAGGTCCCTTGACCGGGGAGCCTGGCTGTGGCGCCCCTCTTACCAGCCCTAGCTTTTGGCAGTTTGCTTCGGAGCCCCTCCAGTCAGAACTGGCCTCAGCCGAACTTACGCACTAGCTTTTTTTCCCCCTTAACCTGGAAAACTTTCGCCAGACCCCGACCAGGGAAACAGGTTGGAGGTGGGTCAGCTATGCCCACAAAGCCTTACTCTTCTCGAAAGATCCGTGTGATGGGTGGGTGTTGCTGCAGGCCGGGCAGTGGCATCGTGTGCCCGAGTGTTCATATACGTGAGTACCTCACCAGTATCCTCTGAGGGCCCTGCCATCGTCCTTGGGGCCCCAAGGAGAATCCAAAAAAGATGTTGGGTGAAGGAATGGGAGAAGAAATGAACGAATGAATGAAAGTGGAATGAATGAAGGCAATGCCACCTGCTGTCTTGGGGCTGGGTGTCTTGTCCACAAGTTTGCCCTGGGGGCCTGGCCAGTGGCCAGTGGGAGACCCTCCCTCTCTCGGTGGGGGGGTGGTGCAGGGGTAGAAAGTGGAGGGGGCAGTCAGCGAGGCAGGAGTGGAGAGAAGACCCAGAAGAACCAGGAGGAGAGAAAACAAAAGATCAATAAGAGCAGTCGGGAGGTGACAGCAGCCAGCCAGGGAGCCCTCCTCCCTTGATTAGAATTCATGAACTCCCCTCTTACATTAAGTCTTTATATGACACCTGGCCTTTAATGCAAAGCTGGCTGCGAACATTAAAAATGAAAAGCCGAAGGTAGGCTGCATCCATCTCTGATGGTGCGGCTCCCCTCCTATCTGAGGCCTGCACAAAGCTATTACACATTGATAAATTATTTTGGGTAATAGCCGAGATATTACATTGTTTCTGAGTGAAGGTAAAATCTCTCCCTGACACGGGCATTCATCAGGAGTGCCTTTCATCCTACTTATTATGGCCAGATGAGCATGGGGCTTCGGGCTGGGGTGCAGGGCTGGCCCCCCCATTCCCTCCTTCTCCCTCTGTCACTCCCTTGATGGGGTATTGATGGGGCTTATGACAAGTTAATTATTAGCTAAAGACAATGCAATTCACCTTAAAAGGGGCGGAGGCTCCTGGGGAAGAGGGAAATTTGGTTATTGAATAATCAGATCCATTAAGGGCCTGTTGTAGAACAGCCTGGGTCCCTGACCCCATCCTGGTCCCACCTGGGAAAGTGGAACCCAACAGGGCCCATCCCCATCTTGTTCACCTGTAAGGAAATCCGCACTGCCCCGCCCACCCCGCGTGGCCTCCCCACCCATGGCAAGCTGGCAACCAATCAGAATCCCTGAATGTTTGTTCTGCATAGGGGTGGACACTCGGAGGGCTTTCCCACGCAGCCCCTCCCAGCACCGCACACTGAAGGTCCATCCAGTTCTTGGTTAGGCACTGTGGTCTCCTGCAGAGTTCCCAGGTGGCCGCCTGGGCTCCTCCGGCCCTCTCCTTTCCCACCAGCCACACCTCAACCATGCTGCTCAGTGGTGTCCCGGGTGCTAACAGTGCAGGGAGAGTCACTCTCAGGAACCTGGTTGTGCTCACAGACAAACCATTGAAACCTCTTAAGTCAGGGCCAGCCTTGTGGCGCAGCTGGTTAAGCTGTCGCTTGGGAAGCCAGCATCCCACATGAGTCCCCGTTCAAGTCCTCCGGTTATGCGCCTGGGAGAGCAGCAGCAGGTTTCCCAGTACTTGGGCCCCTGCCACCCACATGGGTGACTCCAGATGGATTCCAGACTCCTGGCTGCAGCCTGGCCCAGCCCCTGCCATTTGGGGAGTGAACCAGAGCATGGAAGACACCTCTCTCTCCCTCTCTCCCTCTTACTCCATGACTCTGCTTTTTGAGAGAAAGAAAGAAGAAAAAAGAGAGAAAGGAAGGAAGGAAGGAAGATGGAGAAACTTCCTAAGTCTCCATTTCTCCTGTGTGGCTGGAGTGTATTCATGACTCCCTCAGGTCACCTTGGCAGGGCTGGGCATCCGTATAGAACCTCCTGGGTGTAGATTGGTGTGTGTGCGTGCATGGAGACAATGGCACGGAGTCAGAATAGCTGCCAGTGTTGGCTCTTTGGTCCTGGGAGCTTGCTGGGGGGGGTCACCACCCACATCTTTATTGGAAGCAGCATTCCTTCCAGAATTGTTTACCCAGGGCCCCGTCTTTCAGGTGTGGCGCTAAGTGCTTCGGAAGACAATAATGGACATTTCAGACCCTGCTCCTGCTCCCCAGCTGTTCACAGCCTGACAGCCTGGGTCTACTGGCCCCAGAGGAGAGAAGCAAGGGCTCTGGACTGTTTTTGTCCCCACAGGTGAGTTCCAGCGCTGGAGCTGAGTCAACTCACTCCTGCCACATGGCTGGCGCATAGCAGATGCTCACTTAACGTTGTTGCGGTAGATGAACGGTGGTTGTAGTGGGGTAATGCTGTGTTCCCAGTGGACAGGTGGAAGCTTGCTGAGTGTTACTGAGGCCGGTGACTGGTGCCTGTATTCTAGGAAACAGAGGCTGCCAACTAGCTCAGCTCGGGGAAGCTGTCTATGTCCAAACCCCAGCCAGGCTGGGTGTCAACCCAGCCAAAAGGAAACTTGTGTCCATTGTCCCTGGGCGGGCTGAGCCATGGTGTGCTCACAGCTGAGGCAGAAGCAGGGTGACTGTCCTCTTTCTGGATTTCTACCTAGTGACCAGGCTTTGCAGAACCCGCCACCAGCAGGAAGGGAGACAAGGTTGCTCTAGGGCACACACTTCCTCTTTCCTGGTTCTGCTCAAGATGGGAGATGGCCCAGAGCGCAGAGCAGGTGGGCTGCAGGTGCCTCTGCCCCGGCATGGCTGCAGTCATGTTACCCAACCCTGGTGGCCGTCTCTCCCCAGCCTCCTCCTCTCCAGCCTGTCCCCTTGCACTTAGGTGGGAGTGATCAGCACCTCCCACTTCTGGCTTCAGTCCTGGCTGCTGTCTTTCCTGTCACCTAATTCCTTTCTCTGCCAACCGTCCCAGCCCCAGTCCACTCTGCACCAAGCCATGCTTCCCGAAGCCCAGCGAGGACATCTGGACCTGGGGCAGGAGAAACTTGGCCGCTGTCTGGCTCTGCCGCAGAGGCGGCTGTGGGCTGACTCAGCTCCTTCCGGGTGGGGTGTTGGTGTCCTAGAGGGGGCTCAAGTCTAAAGTGATGCTCCTTCCCCTGAAGATCCTGATGGACCTGATGGACCCGGTGCGGGAGCCGTCACTGTTGACAGCCAAACCCGGCTCTACGAGGTTGTGTAAGTCAAACTGAAAGGCCAACCAGGAAAAGCCTTCTAGCATTAGCTCGATGACAGAGTGATAGATAGAGGAACGCCAGCAGCCAACATGTACCGAGCATTCTCTGGGAGCCAGGCGCTCTGCTGAGCTCTCTGTATGCAGCCTCGCTTTGATTCCTCCCCAAACCCCAGGCCGTGGGGGTGGCGGAAGCTCTGCAGGACCAGCGGTGAGGGGCGGAGAAGGGATCTGACCCTGCCTCTGGCTCCAGACCACATGCTCTTGACCGCCCACTTGACAGGACCTTAACCATGAGTCCCTGGTCTCAATTCTGTCCTCCAGGAAACTGAGGCGCAGAGGGAAACTCTGTTTCTAGGATCAGCAGCAGAGCTGGGACTGGATTCTGAGTGTCCCAATTCCAAAGCCAGAGCTTTTCTCTGCTGTGTCACCCTGCTGCCCAGGAACACAGCTCCCTGGCTTCTCCTGGCCAGCTCTTGCTCTCAAAGATATAAATAAAAGTTCAAAAAATGAAAGAGATAGCAGCAGGCATCAGAAGCTAACAGAGCAGCTGGAGGTAGGAAGTTTGCAGAGGCGCCTGCAAGACCCCCTCCCCACCCAGGAAACTGGGGAAGATGGTGGCCAGGGGGTCTCAGTGCTAGGAGACTGTGAAACAGGAGCTGGCTAAGGCAGGACACGTCCCACCAGGCCCAAGATAGAACCACAGAGAGAGACCCATGAGGGGGCCAGCAGCAAATGAAGACATAGAGCTGGGGGGGACCTGGGGGTGCCTGGCGAGGCCGGGCAGTGAGAAGGCGATGAGCGTCCTTGGTACCCACGGGAGGCGAGGCCAGGGGCAGCCTGCATGGCACCACCTGCGCGGGCTGCTGTAGCAACCTGACCACGTCCAAGGGCTCCTCAGTTTGGAGGTGATTATTGGGGAGGGGGAAGATGCCAAAAGTATCTTAGTTTTTTCTGAGCATTAAGTAAATTCAGGAGGGGGCTGCAAAAAGTTTGTGGAAAACGGCTACTATGAAACATCTGTGCATGAGTTTCAAAAATTTTTTGCACAAAATAAATGTATATTTTAATCTCATTTTCTACAAACTTTTTGATTTCATTATTATTTATTATTTTTTTCAAAATTTCTTTTATGTGTTTGAAAGGCAGAGAGAGGGAGAAACAGAGAGAGAGAAAGAGAATCTTCCATCCATTGGTTTGTTAGGGTCTAAAAAAAAGCCCACTGCCCGAGGAACGACTCCAAGAGACTTTTTCTCTCATGCAACCAGCAAAGGGTTAAATTTATTGATCCAACATGTTGGGGCCCTCTGACAAGGACAGAGGAGCAGTGAGGAACTACAGCATAGGGTTTATAAAGGCAAAAACCGCAAAATCGGGAGGGGGGAGAGAATACACGGTTGCTAAGTGGTTGCTAAAATCTTACAATCAGCAATTATGATTTTAAGACATAGACAAATCACATCTTCATTATTAGCCCAGGTAACCCAGGTGCAACCTTTCTACTTTTAAGCTTGAGCAATCATGCTAGGGGGTTTTTGTGCATTGCCAAGGGTGGTGTAGTGCACTGCTATTGTCCGACTATTTGAGATCATAGTTTCAGACCAGAGTCTCACGGTGGGGGAGTTGCTTTCCCAGAATGTAGTCTCAAGTGCTCCAAAATGGAGTCCCTACTGTCAAGGTGCTACTTTACTCTGTCTTATTTTCACAGCTGCACCAGGAAGATTTAAACCTGTAAGCTTAAGCTTAACTTTTGACACCCGTATATATACAATTTTAACTCTTCAGGTTCACTCACCAAATGGCTGTAAATGCCAGGGCTGGATCAGGCCAAAGCCAGGAGCCTGGAACTCCATCTAGGTCTCCCACATGGGTGGCAGGGGTCCAAGGACTTGGGCCACCCTCCACTGCTTCCCCAGAAACATTAGCAGAGAGCTGGATCGGAAACAGAACAGCCAGGACTCGAACTGGTGCTCCAACATGGGCTGCCAGCATCGCAGGCAGCGGGCCAACATGCTGCGCCACAGCACTGCCCATCCCCTTACAATCACTTTTTTGTCTTGTTTTAAATGGAAATTTGTGTTAAAATTGGACCACATGGGAGCTTGGATTTCTGCGAGTTGCATTTGTAAGCCAAATCAAATAAAAAGTATTAAAAGATCACAATAGTGGTGTACCTGTGCCTGCTCCTGGCGTCGCTCCCTTTCTCCATGTCAGAAATTGAGGGCAGATGCACGTGAGCATTGGCCAGAAGGGGCGCCCAGTGTCCAGCGCTGCTTGCCCTGACCTGCCCTGTCACCGGGGCTGCCGACTCCAGCAGGGATAATGCCACCTCCAGGAGAGAGAGGTTTCTGGGTTCCCAGTGTTTTCCCCGCTATGTCTTAGTGGTGGACAGGCCTGGAGAGAGACCTTGCACATCAGGTCAGCAAAGGCACCGCAGCCATTCAGGATGCAGAAGTCGGCGGCCCGGATGCTAACGTCTTCCCCGCTTATTCTGCATCGGCCTCATCACGGCAGGCTTTCAGTGGCTGGGTTTGCACTTGGCCATTTAGAGTTAATGTAGCTGTGGGGGTAGGAGTGGGGAGGGGGGACACCCAGGGGAAGGGGCCAGTCTCTACAAACCCAGTGTCTCTGCACCCAGACCCTGGCAAGGGGCAGTGGTCAGAGGGAAACAGAGGGAGAGAAAGATATCAAGTGTAGTAATCAGAATGAAAAATGGAGCTGCGGTTACTTTAAACAAGAGCTAATTCATCACAAGAGCGAGTGGATAAGTAGCTGAGTTTCAGGCGTTCAGTAAGTTCCCCGTTCTGCTCCAAAAATTATTCCACCCCTGTCTGCATGCTCCCATAAATCATCCCTTCTTCACATCAGCTCCGATTACCAATTACTCCTGCCTGTAACACGCTTTCCCTGCCCGGCGCCATCTGATGGGGCCTTGCCTTTTAATTTTGCACATGCTGTTTCTCCTCCACTTCTCTTCCGTCTTTCTCCTCCAGTCTCTCCCTTCCCCCAGCCCTCCATTCCCCCACTCCTTCTCCCTTTCTCTGGTCCCGTCATCTCTTGCCTGCACCTTCGTGTCAGTCCATTGCTTGACTGTAACGAAATGCCGGAGGCTGGGTAACTTTATAAGAAAAGAGGCTTGTTTTGGCTCCTGGTTCTGAGAGCTCAAGGTTGCGGGGCGGCATCTGGTGATGGCTGTGGGCTGGCAGAGTCCTCAGGCGGTGCAGGGCGTGGACAGGGAGTGCATGATGGACGGGAGTACATGTGTGGACAGGGAGTGCATGCGTGACGGGAGTGCATGATGGACGGGAGTGCATGGGTGGCAGGGAGTGCATGTGTGAACAGGGAGTGCATGCGTAGACAGGGAATGCATGCGTGGACGGGAGTGCAGGGCGTGGACAGGGAGTGCATGCGTGGACGGGAGTGCAGGGCATGGACAGGGAGTGCATGTGTGGACAGGGAGTGCATGATGGACGGGAGTGCATGGGTGGACAGAGGGTGCATGCATGGACAGGGAGTACCTGGGTGGACAGAGGGTGCATGCATGAGCCTCCTTCTTCTTAGGAAGCTGGAAGTCTTCAATCCTGGGAGGTCCATGCCAATGCCCTCCAAAAACCCCTGCCTGTAAACACCCTAAGAGAGGGGGTTACGTTTCCACCTCCTACTGCCTCACCGTGGGGTTTAGATTCCAGCACACGAGCCCTTGTGGGGTTGCTCAATCCACACCCAAACCACAGGGGCCGTGCTTCCTGCAGCCCAGCCTGGGGCCAACCTGGCAGCGGGAAGGGAAGTGAGGAGCCATCTTGGGCAGTAGTGGCACCAGGAACATCTCCATCCCTCTTGAACTCGCTCTGGCCAGTTTGAGTGTGAGGTTCCTGGAACCTTCTGGAATGGGCAACCCCTTCTGTCTGCCATGACTCCCGGCATGACAACGGCGACCACCAGTCTTCATCACGCCATGCGGTGGCTGCTGCCAGCATTGGAGAAGCAAGAGAGTGAACCCCTGCAAGGCTCTGAAACCCCTTTGATTGCAAGAAGCCCTGGCTTCACCCAGCTTCTGCCCCAGACATGGAGCCCCCATCTTACCTCACTCACGCAGTCATTCACACATTCCGGGACATGCACACTGCGTTTTCTTAAAGTCAGCTTTACGTTGGTTCACCTTGCACCATCTTAGCTTAGTCCTCGGCCAAAATTCATGAACTCAGTGTGTGAGGTGCTAAGTCTACTTTTCCCCGTACCTAGGAAAATGCATACTTAGCTGCTGGACCAATGGAAGGATCCTGACAGCAGCTGCAGTCATCCTGATCGGTGAGCGTCACACACATGCCCTGTCGTGGCGCCCCGCCTCCTGCACACAGAGGTGCGGTGTGATGGCTGAGGTGCAGAGCAGCTTGGACCTCAGCTGCCCTCTCTGTGCCCTGAGAGCCCGGGGCGGGGCAGCAGGCACATTCCAGCCCCACCTCCCAGACTCGGATGCAGGACGAGCACCCTGGGGTCTCTCTGACCATACCTGGAGAACCCACGGATCTAGCCTGTGCTTTCATTTACCTGGTGGCCTTTAGGAAAATCACTTCTTTCTCCGTTTCCTAGCTGCTTGAATTGGGAGAACCCTATGCGTTCTTCCCACCTCGTGGAGATCATGGAAAGTTAGAACTCACAAGCTAAGGAAGGGATGGATTTTGAAAGGTGCGGGGCTCTGTCCAGGTCGGGGGTGGGGAGTATGGTTTGCTTCCTGTGGCATCTGCACAGGGATGGGACCCAACCCCACGGCAGGCGTTTGCATGCTGGTCTAACGTCAGCCCAGCTTATTGTTCTGATGATGTGCTATTATAGATTCATATGGGTTTGAGAGCCTCTAAAGCAGAATCTAAGCCAGTGTCCCACTGGCCCTGGGATGGTCACTGGACTGCGACGGGGAGCCCTTCCACCTCCCGTCATGCGAGGACAATGTATTCCTCCCCTCCGGAGGGCTCTGCGTTCAGACACCACCTCAGGTGCAGAGTGGACCCACAGCAGGACCATAAGCTTGCCGATGCCTTCACTGGAGATGTCCCAACCTCCAGACAGCGAGACAGTGACTCCCGTTCTTTGTAAATGACCCAGTCTCGGGGTTTTTTGTGATAGCAACACAAACTAAGACACCATTTAAGCAAAATTGCATGTGGGGAGAGGGTATGGATGTACAAAAAGTCACGCCGAAACCCAGCGTGGGGACGAGGGTACTGCAAGCAAAGTGTCGAGGGTGCAAAATCTGAGGCGGCTTAGGCTCAGGGGCTGACCCTGCCCTTCGTGAGTACCTCGCTAAACGTGGCCCCCTGGGTGTCTGGTCCTGGCTCTGCAGAAGCCGTAGAGTTTCGGTTAAGTCTTTGTAAGGCAGGGGGAAGGCAAGAGAGAGAACCAACAGTGAGCTGCACATCCAGACGGGCCCTGTGCCAGGAGCATCCACACGTGTCATGTCCTCCGGCCTCACAGGCAGCCCCGTGACGTATTATTAATGTCGCTTTATGCCTGAGGACAAGGCTTAGACGGGTTAAGGGACCTGCCCAATACAATGAAAGAAAGGCAGGAAGGAGGTTCTTTCCTGGCTCACCGAGTGCTAGTTAAACTGGAATTGACTGCACTCCACCGATGAGCTCAGTGGCACCCGGAGTCCTCATATGTTTTCCGTGTACTTAATAATTTATCATTTTTAAATCACTCATTGCCAAAAAGGATTTTAGATCACTCGTATTCATTTTGATCTCTACATCCATCCATCAAACATGACTGAGTAGGTACCCAGTCAGGCAGGGCAAAGAATCGCAGTTTCTTTCTGGAACCTTAGAAGCCAGTGGGGGAGACAGAATTCGTGGGTGGTCTGAAGGAGCTGGAGTAAGTGAACAAAGGAGCATTTCCCGGACAACCGAGAGGAGCCGGACTCCTGGGTAAAACTTGGGCTGAACGTGATCGTCAGAGCCTCAGAGAATTTAGCAGGGATACAGCAGCTGGGCTCCCCCATACAAAGCAGCCTCGTAGCCGGGCAACGAGCCCGGAGCCCGGTGTACCACCACGAAGCAAGGGGCACCGACAGCAGCGGAGGCCAGGACAATGACGTGGGGATAATAGCGGCTGCCACTGACTAGGTGCACACTTGCAGATGCTAACCTGGTTCCCACACTCTCCCCTAAACAGAGTCTTGTTACACCTCTCACTTTTTAAGAGGAGGAAACAAACTCAGAGATGTCCAGCGACTTGGCCATGAACCCCTGATCCATTAGATGGCCGAGGGATGGAGAGGGGTTTCTCCAAGGTGGCCCCCATCCCTCCGCTGCTCCACTAATGGGAGCGAAGCGGCTGGGCCAGGGTAAAAATCGCCTCCTACTACTGACAGGACGCACTGAACAACGGACGCCGCCCTTCCTGCGGAGTGACGGTTTTGCTCCCTGCCCAGCGTTTCACAATCAACCCACTTATCCAGGGCCAAACCTCCTGTGTCTCCTATTTCATCAAGGCCATCTCTTCCAGAAGGAGACTACTTCAGAAGTTGGTTGAAAAATGGAATTTAAAGATACGTTTATTTTTCTGCAAGAAATTTTCTAAAATCTATGTTAGTTTTTTCACGAACTTTTTGAAGACTCCTCTACACATGGATTTCAATTTTTGGCATTCTAATTACTTTAACTTTTAGTTACATTCTCCATGAACATTTTAAAGCATGCTCTGGGGGCCTGTGATTACAGAGGGGCAGGACAGTAGCGAGAGACACATCACATCTGGTGCAAGGGGCATCTTCATGGGTTAGTGAGACTTGGGGGAAATTAGTCCTCAAAAGTGTGGTCCAGGGGCCAGTGTTGTGGTACAGCAAATTAAGCCGCCACTTACAACACTTGCTTCCCATATCGGAAGGCAAGTTCAAGTCCTAGCTGCTCTGCTTCCAATCCAGCTTCCTGCTAATGTGCCTGGGAATGCAGTGGAGGATGGTTCTAGTACTTGGATTCCTGCCACCCAGGTGGGAGACCCAGATGGAGTTCCTTTCTCCTGTCTTTGGCCAGCCCAGCTCTGTAGCCATTTGGGGAGTGAACCAGGCAATGGAAGATCTCTCTCTCTCTCTCTCTCTCTCTCTCTCTCTCTCTCTCTTTGTGTCACTCTGCCTTTCATATAAATAAATAAATACATCTTTTCTTTCCTTTTTTATTTTTTAATAGAGTCCCAGCTCTAGGGGATTGCTCTGGCCTTAATCAGCAAGCCTGAACCTTGAGTCTTTTTTTTAAGGATTTATTTGTTTACTTGAAAGTCAGAGTTACACAGAGAGAGGAGAGGCAGAGAGAGAGAGAGAAAGAGAGAGAGGTCCTCCATCTGCTGGTTCACTCTCCAATTGGCTGAAACAGCCAGAGCTGGGCTGATCTGAAGCCAGGAGCCAGAAGCTTCTTCCTGGTCTCCCAAGTGGCTGCAGGGGCCCAAGGATGTGAGCTATCTTCTACTGCTTTCCCAGGCCATAGCAGAGAGCTGGATCGGAAGTAGAGCAGCTGGGACTCGAACCGGCGCCCATATGGGATGCCGGCACTGCAGGCAGCGGCCTTACCTGCTACGCCACAGTGCCAGCCCCAGGGACTCCTTTTTGACCCGGGTCAGGGAAATGGGCAACACTATGCAAGTGGGATGCTGACGTGTGAGTAGGAGAGCGGGGAATGAAGAGGGAGCCAGGAAGGCGGGGAGACTTCAGGTGGGAAGGGGTCCCTTGGAGACACGACTCACTCACTGGCACGGTCAGGGTCT
Organism: Oryctolagus cuniculus; assembly: GCF_964237555.1. Lineage (NCBI taxonomy): Eukaryota > Metazoa > Chordata > Mammalia > Lagomorpha > Leporidae > Oryctolagus > Oryctolagus cuniculus. The sequence continues at coordinate 22,462,838 of NC_091451.1, read as the reverse complement.
GGGACAAGACCAGGAAAGACGCAGAGAAGAGAGCGTGCAACGTGGCAGGGAGAGGAGGACCCAGCAGAGGGGCTGTGGAGGTCCTCCCT